>NW_010972953.1:5372826-5446059 GCF_000737465.1 Haliaeetus leucocephalus | reverse complement strand
AGCGGCCCGGCCCGTCTCGGCCCCGGGGTCTGTGAGGGGAAATGGCGCCTCTGGGGTGAGGGGCAGCCTCGCGTCCCGTCACAGCTCGACCCCCGGCGAGGACGGGCCCCTCTCTGGGGGTCTCCTCCCCGCTGGGTGCCGAGGAAACCTCTCCGGCTTTCCCTCGGCTTAAAGCTCCCAGCTGGGTGGGGAAAGTGTGTTTTAAACCACTAGAGAGGGGAAAGTCCACTATAAAGCTCACCGAAGGACGCTTTCAGAAGCCGAGTTTAAGTTGTTCACAGTCTACGGAGCAAAATTAGAAAGTATTTACGGTTTCTGGGGTGGGTTTTTTGCCCGTTTCTAATGGGTCCACAAGAGGTGGTTGAGAAAATCGGGATTATCCAGCCCTGGTCCCAGCTCTGGCAGAAACTTCTTGGGAGTGTGAAAACTCAAAAATACTAAAAAGTATGTAAATACCGTGTAATAGAAAGCGATCTTGGACACTTACCCAAGCTCAGAAAGACTTATGTTTGAAAACAGAGATTTTTATGTGAGGGAGGAAAACATCTTCAAACTTTCTGACAGCAAATTCAAAGACTAGAACTAATGATACCAAGATTTCGTGAACAGAGGGAATGTCAGTGCCAGATAAATAGAAGGATAAACATAATACTTTAAAAGTATTGATCAGTGCTCTGGGTAAAGATCAGTATAGGATGATCTTAATGATGTTTGGTGTTAAGACGAAAGGGATTGGGACAGTTTTACTGATACTTGGTGCTGCAAAGAATTGGATTAGATTTTTAATATGAAAACATTTCCTCTAGTTTATTCAAATATCACCCAGATAAGTTTAGAAAAGAAACAAAAACATGCACACGTTGGTCTGTAATTGGGATTAAGGGATAAAGAGCTCTGATCTTTTGTGCCAAATTACATAAGACCTCTCTGCTTCATGTCTTATTATACAGTGAAACAGAAGTAAAAGGAGACAAAATGGGTACTTGGTGCTGCAAACTCTTCTTACTACATAGCAATTAACAACAGTCTGACGTGGTCTCGTTAACGTCAGTGTTTTGCTTCCCCGCTTTTCCTTGTCGCATCTATTTAGAGTATATATTTTTTGAAGGTGGGGACAGTCTTTTCCTGAGTGAGTATTTCTACTTGGCGGTGTAAGGTATGTAATAATAATTAGTAAGAGTCCCCAGGGTAATTTGCTGGATTGTAGTCTTATAAAGTAATTACAGATGCAATTAAAACAGAGGACATTTTTGGCCTCTGTGCTCTAGTTTTGGACTAAAATTGATCGCACCTTACATTGCAAATAATCCTATTAAGGCTGAATGCGTGTGAAATAAATTGTAATTCATCGTGAGTACAGAGGTGGAAATGGAGCCCGAATTTGAGCTGCTGAGTACAACCGGGTACAACTACTGGGCAGATTGTGTAGGGCCAGTTCCATTTTTCTTGGCCAGAGTTAATTTATCTTGCCTTTGTGGTTTTTATTGCCATAATAAGTAAGTTGCAGTAGGCTGAGTGGTTACAAACAGATGTGCTCTGCAGACGATTCCTGACCGACTGACTTATCATGGCCCAAGGACATGTTTTCTTTGACTCAGCCGTGCTGTTTGTCTGCACTTTTTACCACCAATTCTTTATTTACTGGAATTTTAAGGCAGTAGCAGGAGCATGGGTCTTCAGACTGATTATTAAAAGTAGCATCTAGAATTTATTTAAAACACCAGCTGCAATTTTACTTTATAATGTTTGGCTTAAAATTGCATTGTTATAGCTGCAGGAGAAGGTCTGGCTCTCCCTTATCTCTCTTCTATCTTCATGCAAAGCTTTTAGTCTAAACACATCTTGGTATGATCATGTATTCCATTGGTAGAGGGGATATGAATTTGAGGGTGAAGCCTCAGTATAACCCCCTTGTCCTTTTCCATATGAATGCTAGTATTTTTCGAGAGGTGGGCTGCAAGCCTGACACTGGGAGATGGATAATGAGATCAGATTCTCCCAGGGTGGTGATGGAGACGCAGATGAAGGTGTGGAGTGTTGCCTGTTCAGCCTTCCTGTGCCAGTCCATGCCTCACCTCTGTGCAGGAAGGGGTTTTGGAGGCCTGAGTCCCATTATCAGGATTGCACAATTTAAGTATCAGGAAAACATAGTTAAACTGGGTCAGAACCAGGCTGAACCACAGCAGCAGTTGCTCTGGACCTTTATAGTCTTTCTGTGGAATAACAGGGTGGTTCCTGAGTTGCAGTGTCAGTGCTGCTTCCCCAGACAAACACTGTTCCCTTTCTCCCATAGTTTGTAATTTTTAATCTATTTCAGCCTTTTCTCAAGCCCTCCAGCAGTGTGTTGTCTTGAGGTAGAGGAAAGGGAAGAAGGTAGCACAGTGGGTTGAAAAATTAGATTAGAGACTGGGGGGGAAAATGACCAAATGTTTACTTGCTAATGAAGGCTGGCAGCTGAAAGCTCTGACACGTGGAATCAATTAGCAATCGAAGCAAATAGAGATCCGACCAAACCCCATCCTTTCTAATTAGTAGCCCTAACTGTGCTCCGCAGGTGAGGTATGCATGCAGATGTGCTTTGCTAAATTTGGCAGATTACTTTCCAGAGGATGGTTCAACTTATTGGCAAAATACTTTACCTCCAAGGAATGGATGTTTTATTACTAGGTTTAGCATCTTTTGGCTCACGTCCTGTTGTTTTTTTTAAATTTCTGATTGAATCCAGCTAAATGGTGGGATAAAAGCATGGTAGATCTAAGCAAACAGAGGTAGAAGCTGTAGTCATGAACCACACAGGATTTGTTTTGATAACCCTATTTATGTTGTAGCTTTTAAACCAAACAAAACACCTGATTTAAGCAAGAAACCTGAACATAAGCAGCAGCAGAGTTCATTCTTGACTAGTGTGAGGCAGATCAAAGCTTCCTCGCGTGTTGCTGTTTGGCTGGTGGCAGGGCGGTGCAGAGCTGAGGTCCTGCGGGCACATCAGATGATCCCAGGCACAGAAGTAGTCACCACTGTTAAAAGTTGTGTGGCTCGTCTGTCTCTTTGTGGTGGGGTTGGTGGAGACAGGACTTTTGGAAGGCTTGCAGGAGTGTGCTGTGTCTTCTAACCTGTGTCAGAATGGCTTTTCACATAGTACCTGGCAGCTCTTCCTGCATTCCTGCTGCTCCATGTCTTTGTGTGACCCTTTCTCTTCTGTTTGCATGTAGTTTGTTGGGTTGTTGTTTGGTTTTTTTGAGTGCTTCCTCCATGATGCTACTGTATGGTGTCCGCAGAAGCTGGAACATGAATGGTGAGAACGCTGGAGCAGGGAGAAGATAGTTGCAGTGAATTTACAGGGTGAGCCACAGTAGTTTCAGCCTTCACTTCCCTTGTTAATGCTAAACTCATATGCCCTTGTCATGGCTCTAAGGAGATGCTTTCTTCCCTGTGCTGTGTTCAGTGGATGTCTTCATGGCTAGAGAAGAATGGCAGCATGACACAGGACCTGCGAGCCTGAGCTCTGTCCTGTCCCCTCCTGTGCATGGCAGCCTGGGCTCCGGTTTCCCTGTTGGTGCTGGAGCTACATCCACTTTGGGGGCAGAATATATGTAAGTTTGGCATAATGCAGCTTTTCAAATTAGACAGCATAGGACTGGATCAGTTAAGTTTTTTTTTTTTTAAATATAGCAAATACATAGGAAAAAGGTCAGTCCCATAAAGGTGTATTTTTAAAAATTTATTTCAAAGAGTGCAAGGCCCTTACCTGCTCAGCAGTCCTTTTCATTGTCATTCACTTGTAATGAAACCAGGTGCAGATTTCTGTACTTCCAGCAGGTCACCCTTGGCTACAGAAGGGGTGTTGAGAAGGAATTGCCTCTGAAATGCCTGGAGAGGGTCTACAGCTGCCTTTGCTCACTCAGTTGAGAGAGCAAGCATGGCAAGATTGGGTTGTTGGAGAAAATTAGCATCTCAGCTCTGGTTTGTAACTCACTGTACTAAACCTGATACAGGGATATCAGAGCCCAAGGTATCATTTGTTTATCCTTGTTTTATAAATCACAAGATGTTTATAAATCACAAGATGTTTATAAATCACATTTGGAAAATGGTACTTCTGTGTGGATTGTGGGTGAGGTTTTTTCTCTTTTTTAAAAAGTTAGCTGGAAATTTGGGTTATAACTTTTCAAGGTGAAAAGTTGGTTGATGTAGTTGACGTAAAGAAAGCGTGGGGTTCTGGGCACTTGCATAGATGCTCTCAGTGAAGCTCCAAAGGGTGCACAAAATCCTTTAGGAAATCCAGTAGGACTAAGCATGTACTTCAGTGCATTGTTGGATCAATAGCAGCAATATTGCTTACAAAATTTGCACATTTTCTTCCCCTACTCACCTTTCATGACTGTGGTATCAATCCATCTGTATTTGCTGAAACTTCTGATGGGAAAGGAGGGATGGAAAATGGCTTATGTATGTATGCATGCAAGCTGTGCTTTTTTTCATATTATCTGAAAAAGTACCTCTCTAGGTTTTTGTTTAACTAGTTCCTTGACTAAACACTTCACTTTTCAGACTCAGATGATTTTCTAAGAAGATTCATTTTTGACCTAACCTTTTCTGCAACAGGGACAGCAGTATTTTTGCAATTTCTCATTGTATTAAACACAAAGAAGGTATGTGATGCTTAACTGAAAGAAGTTTGGATGTTTTTATGTGACCGTCTGTGCCAGATTTGACTGCATAACTCTACCAAGCTATTTAGAAAACAAATACTAGAAGAAAAATCTGTTTTGCAATTTTTGTTGCACAACTATGTACATAGTATATGAGCACTCTGGCTGGTTCTGCCTCTTGACTTCAGCATCAAATGGATCTGAAAGACAAGCCTGCAGTTACTTGTATTTTTTTAAGCTTGCTTCGTCAATTCAGTGCAGTTTTTTCTTTTGAAGTACTTGACATGCATTATTCAAGATGGAACAATTGCTGTTGGTGTCAGTATGACACATGAAAAACTTGTGGAGTAGGTACTGGTAGTTCTGGAGTTTAAGACTAGTCCCCTTAACACCAGTCATTTGGAGTTTAGATAACCAACCTTAATTATTCCATATTATTCTGAATTCTTAAGTATTCAGAAAAGTACAACATAATAAAGTGGCTTTGGAACAGAAGCAAATAAAATAACTAGTGCAGAGATTTGACATCCCTTTAAAGGGTCTATCTGGGAGCCTACACCCAATGTGCAGCCGTTATAGATGTCAGAAATGTTGGAGGACAACAAAACGTTGCGGGTAATGTCGTGCTCCTCTTGATTGTTTTCATTAACTACTTCCACTTTTAAGAACATGTTTTACTGCAAAATTAATTCTTTGTGTCTTAGTTAAACACGTAAGTGGTGTGACTGAACTTTTAGTTTGCCATTAGAAGAATCACTTTTTTTGCCCCCAGCGCTGCAACTTTTATGTTGTCACAAAATTGACTTTATCTTGAATCACAAATCTTATGGCTTCCTTACAGGTCATTAAGTTTTGAGTGAAAATGGTTCTGATTACGAGTGATGGAAAGTATTTATATCTTGCATCTGTTGTTGTAGAAATTGGATCAGGTTTAGAAATGGCAGAAGTTCCAGTGTCTTGCTAGGGAGTGCTTTGGGTCGCTACTGCAGAGCTTCTTCTGAACGTGACGGTTTTGATGGTATATGATTTCTTTGTGGCACCGGGTGACGTTCATTAGCATGTGCAAGTGTTATCGTGGTTACAAGTGGATCCCAGAGACTGGGATTAGCCGTGTCACGGTCTCAGGCCTCGAGGAGACATCCCTGGGCCTCCTGGCTGAGCCCGTTGAGTGCGAGGTTTGCACAGGGCTTTGTCAGTGGCCGGGTGCCTCCCCCAGAGCCACCGTTCTTCACAAGCAGGAGGAGATGAAGAGCTGGGGAAAAGCAGCTCAGCACCAAATGCTTTTAATGAAAGTGATAAGATGTGCTTCTGTTCCTTGCTTTCAGTAAACAAACAGAAAGCATTAACTCTGTGGACATGGAAGTAGGTTTTGTACCTTCTTTTGTATCCCTCCCCTTCTATTTGGAATAGGTTGAAATGCTCAGCAGCATAGTACTGAGTGCCTTGTTCAGCTCCTGCAGCAGAAAGGACAGGAGAAAGGCTGCTTCCTTGCTGGCTTCACAACATCACATAAATCTAAAGAGAAAGGTAACAAAGTGAGTATGATCGCAGATGGGGATAGTTAGACTAGAAGTGAGGCAGCGCCGCTCTCAGCCTTCACAGTCAGACGTGCTGCCGCCGACTTGCTGCACGCTTGCTTTTCAGTGTGCTCTGTGGAGAAAGCTGGCTGGTGTGTCAGCAGCGCGGGGAATGGGTTTGTGTGTAAAACAGGTGCTTTGCAGAAAGTGCGTTCGTGTAGTAAGCAGCCACAGCCTGTGTGGGTGCTTTTCTTTCAACAGCTGAAATAAATATGTGTGTGCGTGTTTGACACGACTGTGTCAAGAAACCAAGAGATAGCAACTTACGAACTACAATGCTGGTTTGGGCTTAATACTGGGATCAGCTGCTGGGTTTAAAGTAAACTCACAATATTGCTGTCTGATCTTTATAAATTGATTTAAGTCACATTGCCATGGTGCCTATTTATTTGTCTCCCAGCACAGCACTACCTAAGCATAATCCGTACATTAATGTGTACTTAGGGTAACCTTGGAAGGGCTGTGTTGTACAAATGAACGTGGCAAACTCCTGAAAACCAAAGCAGTTTATCTTAGCGGTCCTGCAGCAGAGCTAAGACAAAAAGTGTTTACTTCTCCTCTGTTCCAGCCCATGCTGCAAGCCCAAGGCCTCCCTCTCCTTTCCTAGACCATTTTCCCCCTCTAATCTTTCAGAGCAATATTTGCCTTGTTTTGTAGTTACAATTTTTCTCTCTTTTCCTGAGAAACAAAAATTAGTAGGAAGTGCAATGGGTGGAGCTTGGGATTCCTCAATTCTGAATTTTATCTCTTTTTTTTTTTTTCTTCCTTCACTGACATAGATAGTGAAAGCACTTAAGCCTTCTTCACGCCGTTAAATGCTTGTTGGTGACTACTAACACTTTCTCTTGAGACATTGGTATGGTTCCATTGCAGGCTCTGAAAGTTCATTTCAGTCCCTGACTGATGAGGTTCCTGGAGGTGAGGCTGGGGGTTTTTGGTAATGGTATTAGTTCAGCCTTGCAAAATATTACTTGCCCGAGGTGAGTAATAGGTTTTGATGGGTAAGTAAAGTATCATCAGTCATCGCCATAGCAAAGGACAGGCAAATGATTTTTGTGTCTGAAGTGGTAAGTGTTCAAAGCAGTTCCTGAGACCAGATTAGTTGTGCCCTGCAAGAAGTCATGAATTATTTTTTTTGTTTGTTTCTGTTTAAATTGCAGTTCAGTTCTCCAGTAACGTCATAAGAGTGACTGGCAGATCTAATGCGTTGGGTGTTAGACACCGCTGCCAAATCTTATAAGAAACTGGGGATGCATGGAGCTCTGAATGCCAACTCGCTTTGAGTGCGTATATATTACACTGAATTAAATGACCAGCTTTGCTAGGTTTCCCTTGCTGTTTCGGTGAAGAAAGGTGATTTGTAAGTCAGTTATTCCCAGAACAGCACAGTATCAGATGGTTTTCTTGATGACAGCTGCTTCTCAAATAGAATGTTGCCTCCTGGTACATGGAGGCTTAGCCAGAAGGGCTGCAAACTTCAGTGTTGTTACTTGATTTACAATCTTTGGGTTTATTGCGCCGTTGTTTCTCTCACATTTACCCTCATATAAAGACACTGAAATCCTCATGTCATTGGAAATCAACCAGGCAGCATATGAAATGGGATTTCTGTTGAAATGTCTCTCTTCCCATTAGATCTGATGGCGTATAGAGAAATACAGTGAACCTCCATCCACCCATTTAGCCTTCACACTTTTGTTAGTATGAACTTGCGCTTTTTTCCTTTTTTTTTTGTCTCCTAACTAAGGCAAGTTGGATATTAAAAGCCAAAGCTGCTTTTCTACAGTAATGATGAAGCAGTTTCCCAAGGCTGCACTGTGGTTCCATGGCAGAAACGAGATCAAAACTTGAGTATTTCAGACCTCCTCTGCCTATGGATTCCCTTATCTAAAGCACAGAGGTCTGGGTGGTAGCATATTAATTATGAGCCATTATCTCTGCAAGCATGGTAGTCATTTATCATTTCATAAATCTGAATCTGTGACTTGGGACTGAATGACTCATCTTAGTTTTGCTATATCTTCTTTTGCGTTAATGTTTCTGAGTCTTAAAATGTTAAAGATGAAAAGCAATCACAAATACAGACAAATGGGGAACATTTGTGCCTGACTATGGCTCTTCAAAATTTTTCAAGTTAGTTTCTGCTGTCTTTTTAATTGCATAGCTTGCTTCCTTTTATTGGGCTATCTTGATTTTTATTGTAGATTTTACTGATAGGGAGCATTATAAGAAAAGTAATTTCTTTATTATATTTTTCTAGGAGTTTTACTGGATTTATAAAATAGAGAGATGAAAAAGGGCCATTATTGTATCAGATCTTCTCTGGTTAGTACAAGATTATTTTCTGCATTGTGATCTTTGACAATTTTCCTGGCCCAGTTTTAAATAAATTCTACAACTCCTGTCCAAGTATCTTCCAAACTCCTTCTCCCAGGGGGAGCTCTGCAAATAGTCTTCATGTTTGAGCTTCTTTATTTTTAAAGCCTGAATGCAAAGAGTAACATCTAAAAAGTGATAGTTTTGCCCTTGCTGAAACTGGCATCAAAACACTGGCTGCAAACAAGTGTTTATAGATGTACAAGGCTACATCAAATATTAATGTATGGCGAGCCTTTGGCTACAGTTGTTCAATACCACCCTACGTAAGGCTAATTCAGTCCAATTCATAAATCTCCATACAGCCGTGGCGCGCAGTGCTGATGCGGATCTGTTCTGTGTACGTAGCCAAGGACACCGACTGCGGATCTTCCGCACCTGCAGTTCAGTTAGAACTGCTGGAAGCTGAACTGGCTTCTGCAGCTTGACTGCTGGTCCACTTTGCTCCCATTTTCACCCTCCTGACTCGTTCTGACTAGCCTATATGCTGCTAATCTTCGCCATTATGCAGGATTGTAAGTAGCTGGAATTTTATATTTGGGGGGGGGGGGGGAAGAGGAGGAACTCCTCCTACAGGGATTAGATTGTGATACCCAAAGATACTTGGTATTGCAGTTTACAAAGGTCTGTCCTGCTTTTGACCCGATTAAGATAATCATAAAGAGCTGTGATGCTTGAATTAGAGTTGCAGGAATGCTCAAACGTCATAAATTATCCTGCATCAGATCTGTGGTTTTGCCTTTGGCTGAATTAAACTTACACTCTCAACCTGTAGGTAGAAGGTCTAGCATGTAGAAGGCTTCTGATCAAGAGCGGAATTCACCTGCCCTAATTTAAGCACTCAGCGGTTAAAACCCTGCCCTGGCCATGTGTCTTAAGGCACTTTCCAGTGCTAAAGGAGAGAAACAATCTGCCAAAGGCAGATCAAGCACATGGTCCTTGGATGATGCCTGCTCTTACTCTGTTAACTCTCAGTTAAGAGCTCAGAGTGACCTTGTTGAACTCCGGCGTTCAAATGTCAGAGCAAAGACCCCCACCATGGGCAGTTTTGACCCATTCCCACAGGAATGCAGTTAGACCTGTCAGCTGGCCTGTGCTTTTTCAAACTTAACATCAGTGGTTTTTCTCACACTGGAAAAATTAGTAGAGCTGACCGTTCCAAGGAAGGTTGTGAATCTTTTTTTCTTTTTTTTTTTTAAAGCAAGCAGTTATAGGTTGAAAATATTCAGGTTATGTTTAAAGGACAGGAACGTGCAGTTAATTTATGGTCAGTGTTTGGTTAATGTCTACCGCAAAAATAGTTGAGTAATTGGATATGGGGAGCCCATACAGCAGTATGGCTTTTAGTCAAGTCTTCTAATGGAGCCCATTAGTTTATTTTCTGGGACGTGAAAGCAATACATGGAGCTTAAGCGTTTTAAGAGCTTTATAGCATTTCTGGCGTAGAGCCTTGGCATTATAGCAGTATAGAGGGACCTGGCAACAGCCGTTAGGTGCTGCTGTTCCCCCCAAAGCTGTACAAACTTGTCACTTGTCTATAGTATATGAGTTTGTGCATGCACCTGTGTATTCATGTTTCTGTAATTTTAAATCCTGCTACTCCTAATATCCAGACCAAAGCTTTTACTGAATCCAGAGTCCCCAGGATCTTGCCAGTGAACTGTAATTGGCAAAAACGTCATACAAATTAAGTAACTGTTAAAACTTACTGGTTTATCTTTTTGTCCTCAAACTGCACATATGCTTAATGCTCTTAACTTTCTATTCATATTTACTTAAGTGTCATGGGCAAAATGCGAGTTTGACATTTCTTCCCATCTTTTGAAAGTAGTATTGCTCTGAAAACCCTTGGTGAAATGTAAGCAACGGGCCTGTTTATTCTGTGCCTCTTTTTTTGTTTTGTTTTGTTTTGTTTTCACACCCTAGTTTTCTTTCTTAAAATTAAA
This sequence comes from Haliaeetus leucocephalus, assembly GCF_000737465.1. Taxonomy (NCBI): domain Eukaryota; kingdom Metazoa; phylum Chordata; class Aves; order Accipitriformes; family Accipitridae; genus Haliaeetus; species Haliaeetus leucocephalus. Next base: position 5,435,508 of record NW_010972953.1, on the reverse strand, counting down.
TAAAGAGCCCAAAGGCTAAGCAGAAAGATGGAACAGAATGTCTCGGAGAGAACCATCAGCATCCCGACAGCAGACTACGATACATTGAATGCCTTAGACTGGAAAGACGGCATTGGTACCTTGCCTGGTAGCAACATACAAGTAAGAAACCAAGGAACACAATACATGAGTGGCCACCATGCCTTTGGCAGCACAGAACATTTGCAATATATTCTGTAGTTTGCAAATAAAAATTGTGCAGAGAAAACACTTTTAAACAACTGGGTTGGCATTACCAAGGAAGTGGTGAAATTTTAGTAACGTTTCTGAAAGCCTGGTGATACTCCCTCTCCCCTTCTAATTTCTTGCTCAATTGATTTCTAAAGGCAGGAAGTATTTTAAGTAATTGTTTTCTGCTAATAGGAGTTATGGGCCTGATCTTCCTAATTCTCAGTAATGTCCATACAACATACTCAGGCAAGAAATCCCATTAATTTCAGCCCAGCATGGGAAAGACGTTTTCTCTGAAAGACAAATTTTCTCAACTTGTGGGGTTGAGTCTTTAGGTTCTTTTCACATCAGTGATTGTTTTTTGTAGCTTTTGACAGCTGTCTGTATCTTATGTATTCATGATAGTGACAAATACAGCTCTTGAGTAAATCAGAACCAAGATCTGATGGTCACAAACATGGTGTTCTATGTTAGAGGAGGGAGTCTGTTGAGTTTCCCAGATTACCTTCAACTGTTACTTCAGTTTGATTGCACTTCTGATGTCTGAAAATGAATACATAAAATTGCCCTCAAGGCTGCAAGTTCTGAATCTCGGGGGGGAGGGGGGGGGAGATCAATTCCAAGTGAAATAAATTGGAGCTGAAGGGACTTGAGAGCTCTGAAAAATCAGATTGTTGGTATCACATCAGGCATTCAGAATCAGGACCTCCACCTTCTGGAAGTGTTGACAGTCTTCCCCTTCCTCCCCTCCTCCTCCTCCTCCATTTGTGCAGAAAAGTCTTCTACATGGGCTGTCAGACCTCGCTTTGGCTATGAGGAAAATGCTTCTGCCAGCAGATGTCAAGAGAACGTGGATGAACTTGCATGCTTGGAGTATTTTGAGATCGGTGGTTTACACTCCCATAAAACTGACATGGAATTGGGTCTTCTCACTTTCTAGGAGGTCCTTTGGATGATTATTTTGCAGTGGCCCAACTTTTGCCCTGTATTTAATCAAAGTCATTATACTTCTGCTTCTTAAAAGAACTTAACAGTGTATTGCCACAGGTTTTCTCTTAAACAGCAGTAATGTTCCTTTGCAGAAACAGCTTCACTTTTATTGATTCCTCATAATAGTAGAGAATCAACAAAGCACCACATTATTTATTAGACTGAAAGACACCAAATAATATTGTATTGTTTTATATTAGATGGACAAGTATAAGAGCACCAAGTACCACAGTTAGTGAGTCTGCTAGAAATGTTTAGCTGGAATATGATAACTAGCTGCACAGGAAGCCACTTCGGTCATAAGATGCCAAACACTTCCCCCCACCCCCGCCCCCACCCTGCCCTGCAGAAATGCCAAACGCTTACTTTTTTTGCTTTTGCTGTTTAATCCTTTTTTCCCTTCTCTTCCTGCTATATTCCAGTTCTTGCATGCACAATGAAATATATTTTTCCTTAATTCTCTTCAAAAAATTCTCAGGAAGGACAGATTGTTTCTGGAGGGTTTGTGTGGATTTCATATTAGCAAACATGCTATATTGAACTCCTTTGTGTAAAGGAAGATGCAGTTCTGATAGTAACACAGTTATGCATTTTCAGAACTTAGGAATGAGGGATATTGCCTTGAGTCTCTGGATGAAACTAGCGGTTGCCTCCATGGATCAGCCAGTCCTCAGCATCAGATCAGAGACTGTTAATAAAGATGCTTGTTGTTTTTGTAATGCAAACATGTTTTCTTGGGGCTGGGCTTCACCAGTTCATGTGGCTGCAGGTACGCCATGAAATTATTAAAGGAGGAAATAACAGCCTGCTGTCTTTACTGGTTTGAGCTGAATCAGAACTGTTAATTTGTATGCAGGAGTGTCACTACCCCAGAGACTAATCTGCTAATAAAAAATGACATTGGCACCCTTCCCCACCTCCAGCTGCGAGCTCTGCTTCGTGCTCGCTCTGCTGCTTAATGGCACGTAGAACTCTGGAGATGCTCCTTCCACTGACCTTCTGCTCATGATGCTGAGCTGTCCATTATCAGCCATAGCAAGGAACCCCTGGGATCTGCACTGTTGTGCTGCTGCTCTTCTGGCATTTGAGGAAAGTGATGGGTTTCTTCTCTAAACTGGATGTTCTCCTGCAGGAAACTTAGTCCACTTAGGATTATCATTTCTTTGAAATGAATTGTTTCTCTTGGTGCTGAAATAAAAATGATGCTCTGTCTCTTCAGGGCTGGAGAGGAAGAAGTGAGCTTTTTAGAAGCAAGTCCAGCATCTCTGAAGCTTTAAGAAATACAGGCTTCGGATAAAAAAGAGGGAAGAGGGGGAAGAACGTTTGGAATAAGGCTTTGATAGGCTGCTGGAGGCAGGATCCTGAGCCCAGGAAGCATGCAGGAGTAGAGGAAGAATGGTGCTTCTCAATGCAGTGAGGAGCCCTGCTTCAGAGGTGAAGCAAATGCTTTTAAACTGGGTTTAGCGAAGAGCGGATGGCTGAGAAAAGATCTCAAACTAATAAAGTGCTGTGAATAAAAGCTTTGGAGCAGAGGTTGCAAATGCAACCCACCTTTGACTTGTATCTTTCATTCTGGAGCTCAGTAGCTCCATATTGCAGACAGTAAAGAAGATCAAGGAGTGAGTAATCTAGAGCTATTTGCTCATCAGAAAGGTGATCTGTACAAATTTTTTTTTTTTTTTTTTTTTAATGCTTGGTTGCCTTTGCAGATTGGGACTAGTAAAAGATACACATTGAATTGACACTACTTGGCACACTTTAATAATTTTATCTGGAGCATTGAAGTGTTTCTTCATAGCCTAAGAAATTTTTTAAGCTTAAAGGATGAGAGTCTCTGAAGTCTGCCACATATCATTCCTTTTTCCATAGCTACCCCATGGTGTAAGCACTTTGCTCTGTGTCTAGAGAGGTTTTCTTGTTCTGCATCTGAATTTACTCTTGGCCTGTAGTAGGACAGGCGTTGTGTGTGCAGGATTGGTAGGTAGGTGCTGTGTTGGGAGCAAAGGATGGGTGTGCTAGCAGAACCTCCGTGGGAGGGTCACCTACCCCAGCAGCTGATGGAGGGTTTCTTAAGGGTCAAAACGTGGGGGAGCCAGGACTGGAGTTCAGATACTGTGACTCCTGGCTGTACTGGTACATGTCACCTACCCACCTGCGCTGCCTGTGGCTTCTGTTGGGTGTATGTCTAGGTTGTTTGGAAACAGTTGGTTTGGACTTGAGATCCTCCCCTCTGCCTTTGGGTCAGGGCCCCACTGTGGCTTTCACTAATAAGCCTGTGCAAGGAGGAGCTTATCAACTGAAGAAAGGCTGGTTATTCCTCTGTGTCTGCTGTTCTTCAACAGTATTGCCTCTGCCTATCCCCACATTCCTCTGCTCCTCTAGGAAGTTCATTTCCCACCAGACTGTCAAGTGTCATTGAAGAAGGTTTGAGAACTGCTTGGCCTCTTGCAGCTCCAGATGCTTGCTGCGTTTGTGCAGTCCCAGCTGTCGCTGTGCTCTGAGGTGTTTAAAGCCCAGCCAGCACCAGCTGGGGGATGTGTTGGACAAGTTCTCCACTGGAATGTGACCTTTCTGTCAACAGCTGGGTGATTCCTGCTTGCACTGAGATTTTAGGGAAGTTGCTGTAATACATGTAATTGTGCTTTGTTGGATGAATTTGAACTGTCAGAGCAGAGTTTTGGGCCTGCAGATTTCCGGGTTAAACTGCTTTTCTGGCGGTATTTATTCTGATGTGTTCACCAGAAGTCCAGGTTTTATAAGGGGAGCACATCCAAAGCAGGTGGAATTAACATTGCTTTCCTTTGTTGACAACAAAATGCATCGTTGGGGTTTTTTGGGGGCCTGTTGGTGGCATTTTGAGGAGGAGTTGTGTTGCGTGTTTCTCGCTTTTATTGTTACTTATTTTTAATGCTTTTTAATGTACATTCAGCCATTTCGTTTTGTCCCTTACCTAGTTGCTCCTCAGGGAATCCTATTCCTTCTGTCCCCCATCCTAGCCCTTTTACTACTGCTTATTTGCTTGCTTTCTTCTCTTACCTGCAGTTCCGTTTAAATGAGTTTGGATTGCTAGAAATCATTACTGAAGTAGAAGCAGAAGCCATAAAAACTCTTTCAGCCTCAGCAGTAAATGCCAGCCCAACCAGCTTTGCTCCTGCTGCTATCAACGCTTCCACTGCCTCTAGCACTGGTTTGGAAGGTGAGCTTTTTGCTGTGGAAGAGAATATACAGTTTCTGAAAAAGCTTCTAGAAACAGGTCTAACTGAAATGTGTGTTTTAGTAGAGTGGTGCTCCCTGGCGCAGCGTGTGGAGTGAGTCACTGTCTTATTTCGAATATTTTAGGAGTATTTAGAGTGAATGTAATTACTGCATAGTCATAACAGTACCTGGCACACGCATTGTGCTTGCCTTTGTGGAAGGTAAGTGTGGTTATATAAATGTTCTGGGCTAGATTTGTCGATGTAGTCAAACATCCCTCTCACGCTGAGTTTTAACTTACATCCTGGGATCTCTTTAAGTGGTGATTCTGGGAAGTTGGACCCCCTTCTTTCCAGGGTAGTGGATCATCAGTGACATCAGCGTTTCTCCATAACACCAGTGATTTACTTGTCATGACAGCAATTAAGTCTGCATCCACATTAAACTAAACTGCCTGTTTGGGGGCTTTGATACTGGAATGGTCTGGTCATATATACCTTATTAAATACTCTCAGCCTCCAGAACAGAGTGGCTGCACCCACTGGGCAGCATCTCAGCTCCATGCTAACTCCTGAATCATGCTTGGGAGTTGCTTGAGATGGTGCTAGGTGCCCTGGGCTAAGGATGCATGTGGCTGAGTTGCAGGACCTGGCACTGTTTGATTTACTCATATAGCTGTGCCTTAGCTGACTGCTCTCGGGAGTGATGGGAGTTTCCAGCGTTTTTCCTTTCTCTGGTTGCATGCATTACACAGCGTGGAGCATGAATGGATGACACAGAGTTGTGCTAAACTGGGATTCCTGGCTCAGGATGAATTCCCAGTAGTGTTAGTTATCTTTGCAAGAACATCCTGGAGAATCTCCTCTAACCTGGCTCATGCCAAGAGTTACACTATTAGCCATAAGAGTTTTGAGGTTTCCAAGGCTACTGTAATTGAAATTAGGGGAAAACTGAGTTTTAACAGGATAATACAAGCATATTACTGGACATGTGTTAAAGAATTTTCAGTCATGGGTTTCTCTAGGTTTGCTTTATGAACAACTCAGAGTTGGGCCACCACTGCAGTGAATGGCAACCTTCCAAAAATTTCTCAGTCTTATATACCCTTTTACTACCCATTATCCCAGTCCAAAGTCTTTGTAATTTTCCAGTTGATCTCGCTTCCCATGTTGTTATCATTCATCATCATCTTATCCGTTCTTCTTTTGTTCCGTCTGGTCATCATCGTGTGGGTTTTGAAGTCCGTCTTGGGTCAGTCATCTTCTCATCCCCTTTACTTTGAAGTCTCGTACCTACACAATTCTGAAAACTCTCTGGTTGTTCCATTAACTATTCCACATTTATCTTTGTAAGTTCTACATATTTTATTCACTCCCCAGCTACGCACCTGTATCTTGCTGATTTTTCATCTTTTGTTTCATCTGTCTCTACTGATTAGTTTGACTGGGTTTTAATCCGGTCCTGGATTGGGGCTATACAAGGCGGGCAGGCTGAGAACACTGTTCATGGCCTGTTGAGCAGCTCTGTTGCCATTAATAACCTTAACCCATTCTATATTAATTTCTAACAATCTTATAGTCCTAAATTTTCTAAAATCTTCTACAACATGCGCATCAATGTAATGGACAAGAAATATCTCAGTTCTTTGCAGACCTGTTCTTACTCTGTTTATCCAGAAATGAGTAGCTCAAAACAGAATATTTATATAACCTCTGAGCTCTTCATTCCAGACCACTCAGTTCAGCTGGCGAGCCTCACTTACGTTGGTAAATCACTAGTTTCCTCTGATTAAATTACTCACTGTTTCAGTAGAGCTCCCTCACAGATGTGCCTGAGTGTCTTCTGGAGGGTACTAATGGAGACCAGTGCTAGGGAGTGAGTAACGATTAAGTGCTCTCATCCCAAGAGTACCATTAGCCATCCAGCATAAGGTCATATTTTAAAAGATGCTCTTGGTTAAACGTGACAGCATGTGGTTGTGGCATAGGGAGCCTTTGATAGGTTTGCCTGATGCCTTGTACTGAAACATCTTCTTCTAAGGTGGTGGCAGGAGACTTGAGAATTAGCTTGGGACACACAGGCATCACAGGACAGCAGCTGGAGCTTATTCAGTGTCTCAATGTCTTCGACGTCACCAGTGCATCCTGGTGCAGTAATTTAAAGGACATTAACTCTTTGTATAAGGTCTGTGTTAGCGATGCTGGATCCCTAGTCAAGGCAGAGCTACATCATGGAAGTCATACATCCCTATGGAGGGAATTTCTTCTTTGAGGAGAGAACGATCTCTCATCTTGTTGCCTGCCTGGACAAGCGTCTGCCAGTTGGTTTTCCCCAGGATTTTGATGGAACTATTTCTGGGTTTTGGTAGGAAGGCTTTGTACCTGTCTTCCCTGCTGGCTTTTCTCATCTCAAATTTCATTGTAAGCTCTGCAGGTTCACTTACACTTACAGGCATTCACTTACACTCCTGCTGATTGTGGGTCATTCTCCTCATCTGCACAAGCTGAGGAGATGTCAATCTATGAGGTGAAGAACTGGCTTTTACATGGACACCTCAGCATTAAGAATTTTTCACACCCTTTTTGTCCAAGTGTATTCCATAGATCAGTGTGACTTCTAATTGAGCAGAGCTCTTCAAGCACTCTTGGTTCTTGCAAGTTTTCCCTGTTTTGTCTTTTCCCTGCCTGGAATCATTGGTCCCCAATGGCACAGCGAGAGGCTTTAAGTTGTGATACAAGCAGGCATGCGTGCACTCTCTGCGTAGGCAGTCTGTCTGCCCAATTCCAGCCAGAACCATCTGACATCCATATTGGGCTATAGGGAGCAATCAAATATAAATGAAAAATGTCAGTCGTCTTAGCAGAATGAGTACAAGTACTGGTAAGGAGACTATGAAAATGGCTTTAAACAAAAAGCAAAGTGACTCATATCTCAGCGTTCTGGATTGTGTGGTTTGTTGTGTTTTTTCTCTTTTTCTTTTAAAGCATTTAATGGTGCATTCAAAAATGGGTTATCAAACCAGTGCACACAAACGGTGCCACTAAATGCAGAATAGGAACGATGTATACGTAGGAGTACAATTTGCACGTCAGATTACTTGAGCAAAGTATGCATTGGGATAGTGCAGGTGCCTGGTAATGGGTATCACTGTAATTGTGTTTTGTTAAAATATTAAACATAAACTAATTTGCATTAGGAAGAACTCAAATCATAGGAGAAAGTAAAAATAAATGATATATTGGAGTTATTCCTTACATTTTCATGCTTTCATTCAGATGAAAAATTGATATAGATCCCTTGCTAGATACAGAAATAATTGTTTCTAATCTCCCATCAATAATGTGCTGGTTTTAGAGGCTGCCTATGAAGGATTTTCATATGTACAAAGTACATAAAGGTGAAAATTTTTAAAGTTAACCAGTTGTATTAAAATTATCCAAACACGATGGACTTGTTTGACATTTGTCTTTCAAGTTAGAGGGTTACTAGGAATAAAGAAGTATAAAAAGATTTGTAACTGTGTCCTGGTTATAGCCTTGAGTTTATATCCTCCTTTATCACTTTTATGGGGGCAGGGTTTCTCCAGAATTAAAATATTACTGATAAAAGGGGTTTTTTCTTTAATGAGGTGGTACACTCTTTCTATGTGCCAGCACACAGATAATAATTACTTCCTTCACCATGGGATACTGAGGGTCACTTAATGAAAGTTTGTAAAGGACTTTGACAGAACTAGTTGCATGAAAGGTGTTTTAACATTTTAATTTAATAGTTTCCTTTTTCTTTGCTTCCGCAGTGCCCAGAGAACACGTGCCCTGCTCTGATTTCCAAACCTGTGAGCAAATGGATTGCTTTGAGAATGGAAAGTTTTGTACTCAAATGGGCTCCCAGCAGCACAGGTAAAGAAACCCCAGCTTCCTCCTGTTCTGTGTTTAAAAACGTTTAAAGAGAACACTGTGTTAGAGAAGTGTTGCTGTGAGTAGAGTGAAATCCTCAGAGCAAGTGTTACCATGGCATGGCTGAGGCAGTGCCACCTGTACAACTCTGCTGATGACCTTTCTGTTACCCTTGAGCTTCCCATGCCCGAGAGAGGAAAGATCCTCTCTAGAGCTCTGTCCTCATTTCTCTTCCCAGCCTGAGGAAACACTGGTTGTGTGCTTGATGCCTCAGTTCCCCGTCCTACTACAAATAAGGATGATACCTTAACTTTCTGTAGAGTTGTAAAAAGGCAAAATTAAAAACCTTCTCAAGCTGCTCTGGTGGTGAGAGCTGTGCTGGTACTTTGGGGTGCTTTTAAAAGATACATATCTGGCAAATCCTGCAGACACGATTCACTTATTTAGGTTCTCAGCCCAGGCGTCCTCGTTCTTCTGAAGAGGTACAGAGACACTGGGAATACTTCAGGAGTATTGTTGCACATTTAATTTGATTTTGTTTTCAATTTTGGATGTTTAGTGATACCAGAGACATTGCAGATGATTACAGAAACAGGGGAAATAGTAGAAATCTTAATACCAGCAGTGGCTGTCAGGTGAATGAGGCTGACAGACCTGTCAAACGTCTCAGAAGGAAGAGAAGACTGCTTCTGGAGTCTGAGGATGACGAGGAAAATGCAGATGAGGATGAGGTAAATGAGGCTGCATGTATTTTCTTTAAAGAGAACTGTGAAAAGCAGGGAGAATTCTGTGTCTCAGATTTCACTGTGTGATGCAAACTGTGCTGAGGGAGGTTGTTCTGTACCCATGAGAATGGTCTGGGTCTGGTCCTCGTTTACATCAGTAATGAGAATATCTGTTCTGAAGTCTGATTAGTCATAAGGGTGAATAGCTCATGTGAAGTCAAGGTCAAGATTTCAGACTGTAACTTTATAGGTGTAGTTATAGCCCTGTGCACCAAGTGTATTTCACAGTAATAAAACCACATGCCCCCCAAAATACTTTCTCTAACTACAGTCAAGTACTGTTACGTGATATTGAAGATTAGTGTCAAACTGCAGAGTTTGATTGCTTTTTATTAGGTGCTTGCATGCACACTCACTACACTACTAGAAACCTGTATTAATGGCGGATGAATAGAAGTACCTCAGTCCTGACCTGATCTTTTCCTAACTTTTGTTAAGCATCTCACTCCCTTTAGGGGCCCTTCTTTGTGCAAGCCTGCACACTGCTACTGTGTGCATAGTGTCTTAGGCCTGAACCATTTTATTTATATTCACATATTGCACATGCTTTTGTAATGCAGAGATGCTGGGGTAGGTGTTCGTTGGAAATGCAAGCTGAAACTTCTGATGTCATGAACAGTTTAACTCATCTTGTTGCTCAGCTTTTCTGTGATGTGTGTAAGATGTTTTAAAGTACGTCTGTTTTCAGAAGAACTTGCATTCTGTCTCTTCCCCCTTATCCTACTTGTTTGAAACTGCCCCCCTGTCTCTTCTGGGGCATGTTTGGCAGGCAGCTTTGCATTTCAGATTTTGCCCTTTTTGGTTTGTTTTGAGAAATGACAACCCTGGGTGAATTACATGAATTTGAAAACCACATAGAAGAAATGTGAATGGCAATCTGGCTCGGAGTGTGACACAGGGAGACCACATTTTCTGGGGTGCTCATCTATGACAGTAGTTACTTGAACCTTCCTTCAGGGCTTCATAAATGATTTTTTTTCTGTATCCGTTCCCTGGCATAGATGGACATAAGAACCTCTGAAAGGAAAACGAAAATGGAGCATTACAGTAAGGTTGCTTACATGAGCAGTAAATCCTGCATTGCAGAAAGCAAATCCTGTGTATTGTAATGGAGATTTTGGGCCCGTGCTGCTCTTCAGTAGCCATATTTAAATGAACTTTAATAGCATATATTAAATAATTTGTAAAGGACTTTGGGATACTGCAGGATCAAGTTATATATGTAACATACCCTACTAATGTTCTTGCAGGGTTATTCAAAAGAAAATAATGCTAGCTAATAGTCCTGTTAGTTACATGTTACATCCTTATTGTACCTGCATTGTGAGATGATCAAAGAGGGAGGAAAAAACAATATTGCTAAACTTTTTTTTAACATATCTGTGTCTAGGAGAAGAATAAATCAAATAATATGAAAAGCCGCAGAAACACTAAACCAATAAAACAAGGTGAGCTAAGCTCATAGTCTCTTTTCTTTAATGTTTATAGATTTTTTTACTAGCTATTATAAAATGAATAATAGTAAACAGGAGAGGAAAGGACAGTAGAGCTCATTTCACATTCAGAATAGCTTATTAGGTACATAACCCTCTTACCACAGCCAGTCTTCTGAAATGTATTAGCAAGAATGGACTAGATTTGCCTGCACGATAGGCACAGTATAGAGGATCTGGAAGGAGACAGCCTGATCCAAAGCTCACTGAAGACAATAAGAATCTTTTTTCCATTGACTTTGGAGAGCTTCATAGCCACAGACTACACATGCTAAATAGAAAATAAGTTGGAAACAACCTGTGATTGATTATAGAATATGGGTTAAATTTATTATATACCTTAAAGGAGTTAGCATATGTAAACTGGGGGGAGATTTTTCATATGCATTTAAAATGTAATTTTCTGTGTGTATGACCGTGGTCCTACTAGAATGAATCCAAGCACCTACCCAAGTTGTTGTTTTCATCATCTGTGTACTGGTAGCTGCCTCTCTAGTAGCGGCATTGTGGTATTAGCAGGTTATAAATATATGTGTATATATATAAAAAAATCTTGTGAACCGAAAAAAAATTCACTTGGTTTTTCATCTGCTTTGTTTTAGGTTTATTTCAGCTGCAATTATATGCCTCTCTGTGCTGTCTTTTAGTTTGTATCTAACCCCTTATTCCTCTGTGAAATATAAGGAGAAGGAATTATTTTCCACAATTTTAAGTTATTATATCTTGTCCAAACTTTACGGTGGCAACTTTCCATGGGCAGCATGCCAGCAATCCGGGTGCCACAATTCATTTGACCTGTGATATAATAATTTTTTTCTTAATGAGAAATGAGCACGGTTTTCCTACTGCTGGAATTCATGCCTTTCCTCAAAAGTTGGGTAACACTGCCTCCTTTGAGGTACAACAGCAAAACAGTGTTGGTGTGTACAAGGGAGGAGAAAGAGAAGAGAGGGCAGAGTGGGAGGTGTCTGAGAGAAACATTCATTTTTCTCTTTGTTTTTGATTGCTTAGTTGTTCCTGGAAAGAAGAAGGTATGGAACTGGGTTTCCTACTTAGAAGAGGAACGGATGCCAGCTGCTCCCCTAAAACTGTTCAGAGAGGTTGGCAGCTTTTTCAACTCTCTTGCTATGTTTTTCTCAGGCAACAGAACAGTATTACTAACTCAGTGGAGGTAGGATTGGAGACTACCCTCAAGCCAGCAGTTACATTTATGAGTTGTTTTGGTGTGAGCAGGCAGTAAAACCCCCACATGTTTGTTTCCAGCCCTGAAGCACTGTGGAAACAAGCATCTGCCCTGTGAGTCTCATCCCAAACCAGGGTGTAAAAAATGCTGGTTGAATCTCACTCACAAATAAACAATGACTGTTTCGATCTGCTTTGGGTAGCTCTGGATAAATGGGCTGTTAGGCAATCTCCAAGTAGAGTTGGAGAGGGACAGCTTAATGTCTTTCATATGTCCTCTGCTTCATCTGTGGTTGTACAACACCCCTTTCAGCCTTCCTCTGTAGAAAACTGCAAGTCAGTTAGGTCTGTGAATGTTGTAGATTGTCTCAGTGAGAAGCGACTGTTACGAGGGAAGGTGGAAGTTGTGTTCATTCATAGTCTGATGCATTGAAGGTGGGAGAGGGTGAGTTTAGCCTTGGTGAAGCTGCTTCTGCATTCCAGTGTACCAGCCCACATTAAAAGTTCAGCTCCCAGTGAGCTCTTCAAAGCCAAGGGCTGTTGGCACCTTACAGAGTGAGATGAGAAGTAAAGTCAAGCAACTGCAATGGATGCAATAAGCCATTTGCAATTCCAATTCGGATTTCTTTTAAGCCTTTACTGTACTTCACATGTTTAATTTGGATTAAGACTGCAAATGAAAAACACAAAAGTTTTTTGGAATGACTGTGTAAATTGGCTCCAGATCAACCATGCATTGTCCCTTTTACCATTTGAAGATGAGAAGTTACCTTTTGGGAAAGTCTGGACTACTGACCTCATGCTGACACAGGCAAAATGATTTTAGCTTTCCTGGCTCTTTGTTTCTGCCAGCCCTCCTACAGTGGGCTGTGAAGGGGATTCTTTTGTGTTTGAATAGAGCTCATTTCTGCATCTGCTGAAAGATTTGTTCATCGCTAATTGCAGCAGGCTTGTGGTTTAGTGTTTTTGAGAGATTAATTAGAATAACAAGTAAATCTGAAATATGATGATCATGCCATTATTGATCTCTGTACCTGCATCTGTCTGTTAAAGCAGCAATCATTTAGTGATAGAATTTTCTTCTCTGAGTTGAAAATTTGAAGCCTTAAGTATATCTGATGACTGCTCTGCAATAGATTTTGTCTTTAGGAATTAAAAACAAATGTTTCCTTCTTCCCCCTCAGTATCAGTCATTCCCACAAGGCCGAAATGGATTTAAAGTTGGAATGAAATTGGAAGGGCTGGATCCTGAACACCCCTCTCGATTTTGTGTTCTCACAGTGGCTGAGGTAGTTGCTCTTCCTATCTTTGATTCTAAAAGTCCCATGTACATTTACGATTTTTTTCAATAAAAAGTATAAACATAGTAATAGTACTTTAATTAATTAATGGTTACGAGGAGTTCAAGGTGACACTAAAAGAATAGTGTTATGTGGTTAAGGAGCTATGCCTGAAATCCTACTGTCAGATTTTTGCGATTGTAACTCACAATAGGAAACCTATTAATTGCATGCAATGGATAAATATTAAAAAGAACAGTGCAATTAGGTCTTAAGTCTTGCATATATAAGCAATTTGAAATGCACTTATGCCTCCAATTTTGTGAAATCTCTGTTGATCTGATATAGACATAAATGTTCTCAGGCTGCATTTGTACTCCAGTTATTGCTGCACAGGAATGTGTGCATGAGTATGGAATAGGAGGCCAGTGAAGTTACACCAACCCATGTTATTTTCAACTGTTGGAAGTGAGGAAAGAGGAGCATGGAAACTGGGAAACATAAATGATGAGAAATAAAACTAGACTTTTGAGAAATAAATGAGAACTTATATTTACTTTTATCCATACATCCAAATACAGAAAGAGTGCTTGATTAGTGTTTTTCTTTAACTCCTTTATGACCCTTTATGATAATCAGAGCTCCCCTGCTTATTATAGGTACAAGGATACAGAATGCGATTACACTTTGATGGTTATCCAGAGTGTTACGACTTCTGGGTTAATGTTGATTCCTCAGACATCCATCCCGTTGGCTGGTGTGAAAAAACAAGTCATAAGTTGCTCCCTCCTAAAGGTATGAAAAAAAAAAAATAGAATGGTGTACAAGAAACCATAAATTCTACTAAGAACTAGTTGTCCTGGCTCTGCATGTTTCATTTTTAGTGTGATTTCATTGTGGAACTCAATCTGAGTGGCTTAAAGGGAAGAGGTGTAACTAAAATAGTGAATCATAAAAGAACAAAACAGCTTCCTTTTGATATTCCCAAAGATTGACATTGTTAGTCAAATTAGAAACTCTTTATTGGATGAGCATATAAAGCAAGGAGTCTCTTTGGGGTTCAGAACTTGCTTCTTTCCTGCATTCAATTTCCTAGAAACATGTGAAGGTTGAGATTAATGATTGGACATTATACTGAAAAAGAGAGAGATGTTTTAGCTGAAATGGATAATCCCTGAAGATTGTAGAAGGGCAGTTATCATGCAAAGTTCATATTCTTCCCAGGTAATTTCCATTTCTGAAAAACCAATCTGAATGTAACGGGGCTGTGTAAAACAAATCTTTTTATCTCTCTTTCTAGGTTTCAAGGAGGGAGAATTTAATTGGACTTCCTATTTGAAGAATTGCAAAGCTCAAGCAGCTCCAAAAAACCTTTTTAAGACCCTCAGCACTGTAAGTGGTGATATTGAATACAAGATGTTTCAAATAGGTCTGATGCTAAGTGAGTTTTGACCAGAATATTTACGTGTTTTTAATATGTTCATGTAAGAGGTACAACCATGGTACAATCAGATGCAAGCTATTTCCTGCTGTGATTTATTTTTAAGATGGGAAACTAGTACAATTTTTCTTCCTTTCCCCAGTCACTGGCTTTCCAGAGAGAGAATTTGTATTTCCCTTTCTCCTTAATACTGAGGGAAAAGATTTACTCTACCATTTATTAAATATATTACAACAGTCTGTTTTGCTGTGTCCCTACAGTCAAGATATTTGTGTCACTTTCCTCTAATTTAATCATTTCCAAAATAATTTCTGGTTTCCAGCAGCATACTCATGTGCGCCATGGGATTCATTATGAGGCTATGGATCTTGAGCATTTTTCATCCTTCACCCACTGTTGCTTTCTTTTTGGTTGTTAGCCTCAGTTCCTGTATAACACACACTCCCATTTTACGTCAGTCAGATGACACAAAGTCCACGGTGCGGCAGATTTGATGCTGCAGATGGACAGGGCACTGACTTCAGTATGATCAGGGCCCAACTGTGCAGCTCTGCTCTGCTTCCGACCAAGTCACCTATTTTCCTTGAAGACTCTCTAACTTTTCCACTAAGACGACAGTACCTGCAATGCTCACGCTTATCCTCAGCCAATACTCATCACTGCAAGGCATGTGCATCTTAGCCTTTGCGTCTGTATTGCTGTGTACCTGGAGATTTTGGTATTCAAGCTACATCAGCTCTTTTTTAGAAATAGTAACAATCATTGCCAGAACACATGGAAATCTTGTCTGTAGACCTCTTGCTAGTAACTATAGTGTGTTTTGGTCTGTGGGTTTCAGGGTTACAACCTGGAACAAAAGCGTTTATAAGGGTAATTTAAATGGCCTGACCTAGAAGTGGCTGATTTCCTTTTCCTGATGTCCTCTTCTTCAGCCTGTCACACCCTCTGGCTTTCGTCTGGGAATGAAACTAGAGGCAGTGGACAAGAAGAATCCGTCACTGATGTGTGTCGCAACCATCACGGACATGGTGGATAACCGCCTGCTCATTCATTTTGATAACTGGGATGAGAGT
Organism: Haliaeetus leucocephalus; assembly: GCF_000737465.1. Lineage (NCBI taxonomy): Eukaryota > Metazoa > Chordata > Aves > Accipitriformes > Accipitridae > Haliaeetus > Haliaeetus leucocephalus. The sequence goes on along the minus strand of NW_010972953.1, from coordinate 5,419,963 downwards.
TATGACTACTGGTAAAGAGATTCTATTTCTAATATATATATGCAAGTAGATGGTGGTTTATTTCACTCTTCCAGTAAGGGTAATATCTAATATTTTAAACGTAGTCACTGGAGTTGGGATCTTAAATGAGTTTTCAAGCATCTGAATAATTAATTTGGGTTTTTACAAAGAGCCAGTTGCCCAGTAGCTTCCCCTGCTGTCTGAGTGCTCATCAGTTGGCTCAGTGCAAAACCAGTAGGGTTGGCTTGAACTACTTGTGAAGCATTCTAGGTAAAAAGCGTTTGAGGTAATGAAACTGGCTGACTTGGGTCAGATCAGGGAATGTTCATGTTATCCGTTCCTCTGGCAGAGCTGAAGGAAGAGTAAGCTCCACTAGTGACACCACCTGGAATTAGTAACATCCTCTCCTCCAGGACTAGTAGTGGGTGTTGGCATGTCTCTCTGCAGACTTACATTTGGAAGCAGGCAGTACCTAAGTCAGTAAAAATCTTTTACATTTGCTTCTGTGGAGTTTGGCTAATGCCCTTTGAAAATAAAAATTATGTCCAACATTTAGGCTTTTAAGTCCTGACCTGCACTACAGTTGTTCTGCATCTGAGAATCTTGATCCCCTGCCGTCATGTTGGGGCCAGGTGGAATATTAGTCAAGGAAACATTTTACCTTTTTGGTCTGTGTTTTCCAACCTACATGAACAGCCTAACTTTATCTATGAAAGCAACACAGGACACATGCTTATCAAAATAGCACTGGTTCGATCAGTATTCTGTGTTCTCTCCCCCATCTCCTTTTGTTTGTTTTTCTCAGAATAGGCACCTGTTTGGTGGCAAGTGGGTCTTTTCTTTCTTTGCCGTAAATACGTCACACAGAGCTTTGTAACGCCAGTGTTTCCATTTGCAGGACTTGAGATCTTGTTCCTTTACCATTTTAGCCTGTGAAGCTTTATTTCCACACTGTGTTTTGTCTGGAATTTGAAAATTTTAATGGGAAACACAAGCAAACAAAGCTTTAAAGTACAGGTTGGCTGAAAACACACAGTTTTTTTCCCTCGATCTGAAAGACTGCTTTGGTCCCTTCCTCGGAGCAGATGTGACAAAAGGGGCTGTCTCAAATTGGCCTGTCGTCTCCTTCAGGGACTCAGAAGATCTAAACATCCAATAAAATTGGGAACCAGGCAGACTACCACTAGGTTTCAGCTAGAATGAATGGATAATGTGCAGTTCTTGGCAAAGACCTTAAAAGTAATTTCCCCTTCTTCTACAGTAATGGTATTTCAGTTAGGGATGAAGGTTTGTTTTTTGTTTCTTTGCTTCCTTTGCATTTTAGCTTGGATGATCTATGTCCAGGCTGAACTGTGGTTGGTATGGTCCATGGGGGGAAGCTTGTTGTTGTTGTTTTTTTTAAAGCACCGGACATTCTTCTTTGTATTTCCCTGTATTTTGAGGCAGCTTGAACGCCTTGAAAACTTGATGTTATAAATTCTAACGAGGTAATGCTTGTCTTTTACACCATGATCACACCCACTGACAGCATCTGCTAACCCAGCAAAGGCATATCAGACAGCATTTGAAATTCTGCTTTTCTTTTTGCTTTAAAATTGACTGGTGCCAACTTTCCCTCTTTATTCAGGTGTGAAGCTAGCAGCCCATATATTCGTCCTGTTGGCTACTGCCAAGAAACTGGAACCCCACTGACAACACCACCTGGTATGTAGAAAGTGAGACTTTATTTCCTGCCTCAGTCAAAAAAACTACAAGTTTTATCTTCCACATAATTATGTATTTGCAAGTTACAGGTTCCATTCAGTACTCTCTTCTCTACTGACTGAACAACATTATTGTTCATACTTCTTGCCACTGCATTTTATTTTACTTCATAGCTCTTTCAAAAAATGGAACAGGGTTTGGTAATTTGTAATTGAATTTGATTTCAGAAGGGAAAGAACTTTGAAGTATTTGCAGCATTTCCTTTAAGGTGAGCTGGAGGAAAGAGGAATCAGTATCATGATTTCGTAGATGATAAGGTGGAATTTCTGGAAATGAAGGAGTAACTGAAGCCACATCTCTTTCTGCTGCATTGGAATTCAGTAAATGAAGAGAATGTTGGCAAATGAAAAAGGACAGAACGTACAGGAAAATCAGTGTTGTTTTCAGGCCTTGGAAGTGCTCATTCACCTTAAAAATAACAAATATAAGAAAATTATGTCTGCTGTTGGCTAGACTGACAGCCCTGGAACAAGAATTTCTGTAATTACTGTGTATCAAGTTTAGCAGAGTGGATGGCACTACAAGATCCCTCTGCATTGGAGGAATTAGCCTCTGTGCCTTTGCTGCAGATGCAAAAGAGGTTGTAAATGCTTACTCTTCAGCAACACCACATCTGTTCCTGCTCCTGGAACGTGCAACAAGGCCATGGCATGCAGTTCCTCTACTCATAACATGATTGCTTGTGGCCCCAGCAGAATCTGCAGTCAATTCTCATTTCTCTGCTGAGAGATTTACATGCAGCAATTTGCAGACTGTCCTGTGTGTTTAGTCATTGCACCCTCCTGCCAAAAGGAGACAATACTGAGGCTAAAAAATGCTGAAATGAGATGGGAAAAAAGTAGAACAGTTTCTTAAATGTAGTTGCCAGGGAGAAACATCCCATTGTTGTTAGAGTAGCACACCCATGTAGATGTTTTGAGATTATGGTAATGGCAATGGAGCTTTTTATCTCCAGACTGCTAGTTTTACTCAGCTATGGGTGAGTAGGTAGCAGGAGATGAGAAGTTTCTACAATCTTGCAGGCACTCACACATAGAATAGTTAATAAAATAGGAAATTAATTTAGTGATGCCATTGCACATCACTGAATCCTCTGACTAGCTCTTAATTGGCAGCTTTCTCTAGAGAATAAGCATTGATTAAGCTGTACAGAAATGAATTCTTCAGGTTTTTCTGGTCAGGCTTAAAGCCCTATGTAGAAGCTGGGGAAACTTGCAGTGCTGCTCTGTGTGCTGTAAGTGGTGTGTATGAATAAACAGACCACTTTCCAGCGCTATCCATTGTAAGTAAGTGCTAAATTAACATAATAACTATGTGTTACATCGCTGCTTTTCTGTTGTTTGTAACAATAAATGTGGGGGTTTTTTACTTAAATGTTAATTTTCTGGTTTTTTCAGGATACAAGGATTCCAAAGCCTTCTCATGGGAGAAGTACTTGGAAGAAACTAATTCTCAGGCAGCCCCAGCAAGAGCATTCAAACTGGTTGGTGAATCTCTCTGATTGTCCTAGTTCAGGAGGGTAGGGGAAACTGCTGTTACCTACCGTTTCTTGCTAGATGCTTTATTTGATGGTGGTTCACCATGTCTGTGCCAAGAGGGTGGAACTGGGTTTTTTTACTTTAAGATCATCTCTCACTGCTGCTAAAACAAAACACACAGCAGACTACAAGATTATTTTTTTTTTAAAATGCCATGAAAAGCTGTCTTGGAAAGGATTTTTGACTAAACATCTTCACTTGCGCCATTAGTAGATTTAAGGGAAGAGCCTTCAGTCCACACAGATAATTGTAGCTTTCAGAGGAATGTGTGAAGGGCAGTACCTTGCCTCAGAGAGGGCATGGAGAAGAGAAGGAGCTGGTCTTCTGCTTGAGGTCTGACTGGGTGGGCAAAGGGGATCTCCCAGTTCACATCTGAGCAGGACTGATGCTGGTCTAACAGACTTTCCAAACTTCCTTCATGGGGGTCAGAAGTGGATATCACTGGCCTGCAACTGGCAACATTTGGTGGAGAAGGGAGGAGGGGGTGGAGTGTGTCTGTATGTGTTTGAGGGTGAGTGAGAAGTGTGCACTACCTCCATCAGGTTTCCCCACCACACAGAGTTTTAAAAACTTCTCTAAAATATTTTCACCTTGCAGTTGTGCAAATCCTTCTTCCCCTGGTTGGTGAGACTCAAATTAAGGCAGAGCGAGAAGTTCCTATCAAGGGCTTATATGTTCTAATATAGATCTTAGTTCTTCTAGGGAGGAGCCAGCTGTACCCTCCACAGAAATAAGTGTACTAACAGATGATAGAGCGTCTCTGCCAAACTCCTAGATGGAGTAAGATCATCCTGCAGACTAAATCTGAAGATGGTTCTCTCAACCTTGGGAGCATGAGCTTTTGTTTCTTACATTAGAGTTCAGTGCATTTATCTGGAAGCTCACTGTGAGCAGAGACAAAGTAAAAGCTTTAAAATTATTAAAAAACTCCCCATTCTTTAAAGTTTTGTTGTTTTTTTTCTTAGCAGCTTCTTCTGCACTGCTGGCTCACCTTGCTAAACTTTGCAATATGTTTGAAAACTTTTCTGTGCCATCGTGACACTTGTCTTGATTCCTTTTGATGAAGTTAGCGTTGCAGGTTAATACCTGCTGCCCTCCTGTATATTTTGTTGTTAAGCTTTTTGGGACTGAGGCGGAAAAGCAATCAGGGAGGCCTCAGATAAGGGAGGTAAAAATCCAGCCAGACAAGTTTGATAATTGCTAGATTTCAGCAGGTGTCTATTTGAAGTTGTAGTAGGTTGCAAGGTGGGTGTTAGGGAATAGGAAGAGGCTGGGTTTGCCACTTTAGAGAACTGTAAGGCCACAGCTGGAGTTATCTGCAGCACAGTTGAACTCCAAAACATCCCTTGGATTAAGGTTTTCCAGAGTTGGGCAGACAGGATCTTCGATCATGCAGCACAGCATGTGAAGCACTTTAGAGCCAGTGTGCAGGATAGTGAGTGAAGCTTGTCAGTAGGACACATTTGTTGCCCCCAGTGCAGGCTCAGCCTTTTTCTGAGCCATGCTTATAAAATCCCAGCAGTGCTGGAAAACAGGTGCCCTCAGAATACAAGAGTGAAAGTATGCAGCAATTGGTCTTCTACACAATAGAGAAACAATAGTAGTAGTTTTCTAGGGACAAATATTTTGGAAGGATAATAAAACTCTTCATGATACAAAAAGAAACAGTGAAGTACGACCTACTTAAAACTCCCAGTCTGAAGTCCTCAGTAATCTGTTATTACAGCATTCTTTCCTCAGATTTTCGGAATACAAAATATGTTGAGAACTGTCACCCAAAGATAACAGGGCTTTGCTCAGGACAGGGAGCCTTTTCAGTACTGAGTGCTCTTTTTTTTGGATTTTTACAAAGTGAAGTGTTTTTCCAAGGGGGAATGCAACTGCCTTGTCTGCCTCTTTTCCTGTTTTACCTACATCTCTGCAGCCATGTTTTTTGCTCCTTCAGGTGTCTGGCTTTGAGAGAATAGCAGAAGGGCCAATTCTGGCTCTCATGAAACTCCAGAATATAAATTAGCATCTGAGACTGTGTTTCGAAAATGAGACAGAAAAAAAAAAAAGGCATTTGATATATCAACAGTTAATAGAGCTCTTTCAAGATCAAACCTTGTTATTTTTCTGGCTTGGTTGGTCTGAAGTGCAAATACATGGCACAGTTATTGATTTTTTTTTTTTTTATTATTATTATTCCAGCTAGCAATTACAGGAAATCAGTACATAAAAATATGGGTTGAGAGCCAGAACAGGCATTTCTCACTGAATTAGTTTTTAACAGTTTTCAAGAGCTATCTTGCGTAGTCTGAAGACACGGATCATCAGCACAAATAGCAGATCTTGTGTCTGGATTTCTGCCTTCTCCACCCGAAAATGCAGGAGGAGACAGCTTTATCATAAGCATCGCTGTTTCAGCCCATTGTCTTGGACTGTCAATTCAAAAACATTCAGATGCCATTGCCAAAAAGGCAGCAACCCTTCAGCAAGACTTAAACAAATAGCCTGGCTCATCTGGGCAGGATTTTGTTCTCTAGCACTCAGGCTCCTTCCTCAAGGAAGTCGGACAAGGTTTGCTGGTTCAATACGGCACTCTTAAAACTAAAAGCAGTTTAGATTGTCTGGCTTCCGGTGTGTCCTGTGGCTGAAAGCCTGTTGATAAATGTCTGCGTCCAGGTGAAAAGACCAAAGAGAAACTTGAGGTTTGGAGCTTGTAATCCACTTAGTTGAGAAGTGGACCTCCTTCCCTGCCCCCAGCTACCAACAGTAAAAAGGGTAAGGAAGATTGTGAGGGAAGAGTGATTATAATAATCTTTTCATTAACCTGATCTTGTTCAAAGACATGACTTATCATCTCTTGCTAAAATCCTGACCTTTGTGTGCAGAAGTGAAGAAGGACATGTTTTGAATGAGTATCCAGTGTTCCATAACCCCCAGCTGAGGAGGTCAGAGGAGGAATTTGCAGTCAATCATTTAAAGATAAATGGAAAAATTGGTAAATGCTGTCTGTTACTTAGAGGTTTACATCTGTGGGTGCTGCAGAGGGCACGCATGAGGTCAAAGGACATTCTGGAGTTTTTACAAAGTAGTTTTGACTGCTGGGGCCTGAGAGAAAGGGTAAGCTGGCAACTGCAGATGGGAGACTCCGGCAGCTGGAGCTGCTTTTGAGTCCCAGCACTGCAGTTCTCAGCAGTTGTTGTTAACAAGCAGATGCAGTTGTCGTTGTAAGAAGTAGGTGGTAACCTGCTTAATGAAGGTAACTCTGTAATATCCAGATGCCAAAAAGGATGTCGTGTATAGTGTAGTGAAGAGAGACATCACGTGGTGGTGTGGTTCAGGTGTAAGACAGTGGTGAACTGGCCACTGTCCTTGTCAGATATGAGATCATGTCTCTGCTGTGTTTGGGAGTTTCGCCGTCAGACTGCAGAGTCTGTATGCCAGTGGAGCTTGTAGTAGTATCTGGGTTTTTTTCTGTTAGGGAAGGCCTCTTGCCCTGGCTGTGAAATGCTCCCCTGCACTGAGAAAGCTCAGACTTCCTCTTGAGTAGTTTTGGGCTGCTGACAAACAGACAGCTTAATCCTCTAGGAAGCTCTGATTTTAACCTCTGAAGCAGTCTGCCGTGTGAGATCAGGGGCCAAAGCTGCAAAGGCATTTGAATGGAAGATGAAAACTTCAGCGCATTTTATTCAGAGCCGGTGACTAGCTCTGAACGCCCAGACTTTTTAGCATTCTGCTTATAATCCTCTCTTACAGCGTCCTGCTCACGGATTCCAAGTTAATATGAAGTTAGAGGCTGTGGACAGAAGAAATCCCATCTTGATAAGAGTGGCGACAATAGTTGACAAAGACGACCATCGCATTAAGGTATGACCTTGCTTCAAAGTGCAGAGCCCTTGTGCTGAGGAATATGGTGATTGGCAGTGCAGAAAAAATATCCAGTTGGTATGAGGAGCAGCAAACACCTTGCAGATGATCTAGCCTACAGGCCTGCCCAGCTGGAAATTATTTCTGTTGTTTTGTCCCATTGAAATTTGATGGAATTGCCTGGTATTGTTAGTTACTGTTTTAATGTAACTATTTTGAAATAACATTTGACAGCATGATTTTCCATCTCTTATCTGCTTCTGTGTGATCTGTGTGAGTGAAGGCAGCATTAATGTTCTACTGGTGGGAAGCTATCTGAAAATTTTTTTTTTCCTAGCATACTTAAAAGAAAACCCAAAGTAAGTTAAAACCTGGCACATGTGGGAAGCGGCTTCATTCTCCAGTATGAATTTGTTACATAAATGGATTTTAACTAATTCTTTTCACATAAATATATTGCCAGAAAAATCTGTTGTGCTTTGGCTTCTGAGAAATTAACTATGAGCCAGCTAAAGTGGAGGCTGCACTAATGGAGATTCCTCGGCCACAGGTCTGCTTCCTAAATGATGATTATGTGGGCAGGAGTGGAGTTCGCTCCCCATTAGCCATTTGATTCTCAGCCTCATCGCTGTGATTGCAAGCGAAAGTCAAGTTTTGCCAATATATGGTAGCATGATACTCAGTACATACATTTGTTTGAAACTTTGCTGCATAGACAACCCAGTAGCCTATAAACTGCAGTGATCCTTAGTCTCTGTTAACCTGACCCGGATCTGAGTTATTCTTAGTCTCTTCATCCAGCAGAAAATTCTAGCTTGATTACTGCAAAACTCACCAAACTTGTTGGCTTTTATGGTGTTTTGGGATCCTCAGAAAACAAAACAATTAAATAAGCAATTGTGTTTGCATGGATTTAGTCTTTGACTATATTGTGTGCTGGAGTACCCCATGGTCTGTGCTTTCTTGCAGACCCTGCGATTTGACTGTGTCACCAGAATTTGTTTTTTCTGTAAAACATAAGGGCAGGGGGCAGGAAAACAAAGAGTTTGTTTGAGCACAAAGGACGATTGTGCTTGACTGAAAGATTGAATGAATCATCCCCAAGCTGAGCAAGGTGAAACAAAGGGGGAAGTTAAAAGCTGAGTCATGTCCTTAACTGTATCTCTCACTGAGACTGTGTGCTTCTTTTAGATACATTTTGATGGTTGGGACCGTAATTATGATTTCTGGGTCGATGCAGACAGCCCTGATGTTCATCCAGTAGGCTGGTGTGCAAAAACTGGACATGCTTTGCAAGTCCCTCTAGGTAAAGTAGATGACATCATATTGTTATGTTGAATAATTTTCCTAAGTGAAGTCTGCTCTTCAGATGCAGGGAGTGTTTTACAAATCCGTTTAACTTTTTTCTTCTTATTACCAGGTGCTGTTGATCGAGTGGGAACAGTGGGACAAGCATGCCCTACTCCAGGCTGCCATGGTATTGGTCACGTCAGGGGACCACGATATGGAACACATTATACGTATGTATATGAGATCTTCTTATAAGGGTTCTGCCTGCAAGAGTCTGACTGCTGTCCATAATAATAATGCAGCAACAAGCACCTGCACTGCATTGAAATTATCTCAGGGTGTTTATTCTGGAGATAGTTATAACTGCAATTGCAGCTCCCTCTTGTGTCTAAATGTGCTGTTTCATCATAAATTCTGTTTATACCAGTATAATCATTACAACTGCTATGCAATCCAGCATAGATTAATTAACTCCAATTTCTACATTCCAGCATTACTGAAGGAGGTTTTTTGTAAAATAATATACCCAGGAAGAGCATGCAAGGAGGCAGTTAAAGAGGGAGAGAGTGTGGGTAGATGGTTAAAGTATAAGAGTGAGGAGAGCTAGCTCATGTTTTGTACTCTGCCTTTTGATTTCTTAAGGATTTTCTCTATTAAACTATTTTAAAGAGCAAGAAAACAAACTCGGGTGGGAGGTCTGAAGATCTGGCAGTATATAATGTGGTAAAGGGCTTTGAATTTTTTTGAGTGAAAGTTGCAGGACTCGTTTCATGAAATACTGTGCAGACAAGCAGGTTACAGAGGAAGAGCTCTTCTTGTTCTCTGAGGTGACTCTTTAAAAACATGACTTTGGTTTCTAATTCTGCCATGTAGTCCCCTGTTTTCCCGTACCTAAAATTGGGTAATAACATCTCCCTGTCTGTTTCTGGCCTCACTTTTTCTGAGTTTGTTGATGGATATGTCTGCCTGAGGCTGGTAAGACTATGTGACTTAAAAACATGCATCGTCATATCTCTCTTTTTTTTTTTTTTTGTCTTTTTTTTCTTTAATACAGGTTAGTTGGCTGCCCATATTCTGATGTGAACCTCAACAGAGAAAACTTGTTACAGGACCGCCTGAGTGGGGAGAGACCTTCCCCTAGCAATAGCATGCAGAAAGCCAAGAGGCTGGAAACTCCTGTCCCATTTCTGTTGGGAGCAGGAGAGTCTTCTCAGGAGGACTCTCCACAATCCAGGTGAGTTGAACCCTTTTCTTCGGCAGGTACTGGGGAGCAAAATCATTTTACAAGGCTGAAAGACACAGGAATTGGCTGAGAAGCAGCAGAGCATTGAGTTCATCTGTCTGTAATATTGACCCATGCCCCAGACACTCTTAACACAGAGCAGTGCACTTTTATACCCTCGTATGCCTTAATAGGTTTCTTGATTCCTTAATCCTGCTGCTCTGGTCACATTCCAACAAAGGAAATTGCATTCTGTCTCCATAAATTTTTCCTTGCTGTTTCTATTTAAAATATATTCTTTTCCTTCATTTCCTGTCCTAAAACTGTCAAGCAAGGTTATTTTGCACTATTAAACTGAAGTGCAATCCACCCCAGAGTCGGCTGCATTACACTGGTAGGCGTAATGACTACATGTGTATCACTTGGCAAACAAGTTGAGCTCCTTCAGATTTTTTTTTTTTCCTTACATGAAAATCTTGGAATTGAGTAGCATTGAAGCAAACAGTGTGTTAGTTCTTGGACTGCAGGAGGCAGTTAGAATGTGTGATGGGACAGACCTGGACATGAAGGCTTTTATTATTGTCACCTTTAGTGTATACGAATCCAGTCTCACTAGAGCAAACTCCAGCAACGCTTTTGGTCTTTGTTGTATATGACATCTTATATACCTTTTAAAGTTCATTTATTTGCTTAGATTTATAACATTTTCAAGATATATCTGGCCAGAAAAAAGGAAAACTTCTCTCCCCTCCCTGGCATACATGGCCAGAGTTTTACTCCTCCCATCCCAGAAATGCGCAGGCATCTCCATTTCCTAGTTTTAACATTGGAATTGATTGCGTTTCAGTGGCACCATTACCATAAAGCTCTCTCAGGAGCTTTGGGATTCTCCCAGAATAAATAGCATTCTAAAATTGTAATATCTTTCTATTCTTCTAAATATGTCATTTCCTGGTAGTGGGAGGTCTGTATTCAGTATGCAAATCTGATAACACTTTACTGCTTGTCCTTCCTTGGGCAACTGTGTAGCTCAATTTATGCATCAAACTCAGTCATGGAGAGTCTTAAATGTTATCTGGAGGTATCAAGATTCAAAGATCTTAAATCTCTTGATTTCACCATAACACATAATTCAGTGGGTTTCTTGTAGCTGCTGGGATCACAGCTTCAGTCAACAGGGGCTGATTTATTTCACATAATCTCTCTCAATCCGCGCTGAAGAGTAAAAAATCACTTTGTACTGCGCCCGTGATGATGGTGGGGGAGAGGAAAGCTTCTACCACTAGGTGGTAGTTGTTGCTCTCACTTGCAAGGAGCAGCCAGCTTTGCTCTCCTGTGGGAAAAGGGAACAGAGGATATCAGCTTAGCTGCTATCATTTGTCTGTCTTTCTAGAAAATCTGCACAAGACAGTGAAAAGTCATGTCAAAGCAGTGTTCACAGTCTGTCGGAACAGTCTGAAAACAATCAAGAGAGTGACTGGGTAGAAGAGGATTCCTCTGCAGACATCAAAGCCAAACCAAAAAAGTAAATAAGACTTTTGTGATGTATTTTCATGCATTTACAGTTGTGTTTCTTGATGATGATGCTGTATTTGAAATACAGATGTAAATCATAACTTAGAACAGCCCAATTTGATCAGAGATTTGCAGCATAGGGTAAAATCTCCTCCCTTCCTCCCATTATTTTGGGCCCTCTCTTTCCTGGAGTAAACTCAAATCTGAGTTCTAGTCATGAATTTAATAGCACAGTTCTTAGCTTAGAGAGACGTGTCAAGGACAGAGCAGGGCTATTGCTTATTTTAAGAGGGAAAAGGTTTTGGTTCCTAAAAGTCCTATTAATCTCTGTATAGAGAAGAAGTTATATCAATTTGTGTATCTCTTGAAATGTTTTGTAATTGGTGCTTTCAGGCTTGGGTGCTCGCATGCCTATATAAAGTTCCAGCTGGTGAAACAGGAAAGCAATGGGAAAGGTTGGTTAAATTTTATTTCTTTTTCTATGCATGTGTGCATATATGTGCAATATACCACAGTCACAAGGAGCATTTAAAACTTTACAGCTTTTTTTGTCTTTGATTCCACAGTCAAGAGAAAGCAGATGCTGGAGGTGATGGTAATGGTAGTCTTTCTTCCTTTAAAATGAGGAGGAAGGGTAAAATTACTTAGAAGTGAAAGGTTTAATGCTTTGTAGAGTGAAGCCTCATATTTATTAACTGAAAAGACAAGCTTGCACCATCTCTTGTACCACTGCATACTCTTCTGAAGTGGCAAGGGTTTTTTGTTCCCCAGACAGTTGGTGACCATTCTGCTGACAGAGCCAGCAGAGGTGTCAAGGGAGACTTGCTCAAAACCTGGCAAATAGTTTAAGTTCCATCGGCTTCTTTCCTTAGACCCCCATGGGTTTTCAGAAACATAATCTGAATCATTTTGGGTGGTGACTTTTTTAAGGTTCGCCTGAGGATGAAAAAAACCAAAAAATTAAATGGAAAAACAATGTCTTTTTTTTTTCCTGGTACATGACAGGTTAAGTTTTAAGAGAAGCTTTCTGATATCACTTTAGCAAACCATATGCTTAACTTTCAGATTTACTATAAAAAGCCATTTCAGAGAACGGAGCTGACCAGGCTTTTAGGAGGATTTAACATGGTAATAAGTCTCCAATCAAAAATAGCTAAGCAGGCACAAACTGGGACAGGTGCCTAGCTTTTTTTTATTATTATTTTTTTTAATACTCATTTTTACCTAGTGCTGACTTCTGCAGTCAGAGCTGGAGAATTCTGCCAGCTATGAGCTACAGTTGCAGCTGGCAGGGAAAGCTGTCTGCTCTCCCTTTGCATTCACCTTAAACAGAATGATGGAAATCAGTGAAAGGAAGTTCTGCAATAATCCACTGACCTGTAATTTCATGATTACCCAGAGCTTTCATCTCATCTATATTTAAACTATTAGAACACAGCTTCCTTCTCAAAGGGAAAGTAATTTATTTAGATCGTGGTTTGGACGCTTACCCCTGAGGATTTGGGCTTAGTGAAGAAAAGGAGACAGTCTGTGATAGAAGCAGTGCCCACCCAGCAGGAACGTGGCAGTATGTAAAACCCTAGGCACGAATAGAGCTCCTGTGGCAGGGAGGTGGGGGCAAGGCTAGCTGCTGCCCCCGCCACCGGGGAGGTGGGGGAGGCAGGTGAGGAGTGACAGCCCTCCCAGGAGCAGTGTCCTGTGCCCTGTTGTCACCAGGAGTATCAGCTCCTGAACTGAGCAGTTCTTGCTCAGGCTTTATTTTTTTAAATCCTCTCTCTCTCTTTGGTCTCATTATTAGAAATACAGACCTGTATTTGATGCTGTCCCACATCCTTTAGGAGGTGGAGACGAGGTAACATGACACAGTGGGGGACAGGGGAGTGACGTCTCGCTAGATCAGGCTCTACCTCCAGCACTGCTTTCACTTAGGCTGGTGAGGAGCAGGCAAATCATGGAAATTTGCTTTTTCTTTATAATACTGTTTTGATTTGTGCTTTACACATAGCGACTGGCACACCCCACAGATACTAACACACCAGCCTACTAACAACTGTTTGTGCTAACACCGAGCAAGCTCGGCAGAGGCAAGCAGCAGCCGTACCAGCGCTGGGCATGCTGAACCTTTTTGAAAGCAGGAAGAAAATGGGAATTTTGTATGGTTGCCACGGGATGGCGCCGGGCAGCCTGTGCACCCTGTGCACACCCTGGCATGGTGGGGGGCGAGAGGACAGCACACATTAACCGCTGTAAACCAGAGGAATGTTTCCCATCTTGTTTCCATCTTCTGCTTCGCTTCCTGTTGTATAACCAGGCAAGTCCCTGTAGGACCATGACTCTGCACTACTCGAGTGATCTCATTAGGGAGGGGAGATTTCTTCCTTTTCTCGCCTTGATTTTTAAAGCTTCCATCACTTGACACATGAGGAGGGAGTTGATGTCTGGAGGTAACATGCAGCACTCCTGGCCTGGGAGGCTCTGGGGGAGACAGCAAGCTCAGGCCATCAGCTGGCACGCGTAGCACTCTTCGCAGGCTGGCTACAGCTGTGAGCTGGAATGATGCCATTAGTTTCCAGCTGAAGATTCTGTTACCAGAACTCCTCCACCTTGTCAATAAAATGCTGCAAACATCTTTTCTGTTAGCAGCATGACATCATTTTCCAGGGAAGAAGCTGACGATAAAGCCTCCAGCCTGGCAATCTTATCTTTTTTTTCTTTCTCCTTCTCAGGAGGGTGGAAAGAACGCCCTCAAAGCTCAGCGTGCCATGCAGTAGCCGTGCCTGGCTGTCTGCTCACCCTGCCTTGCTTTTCCCTCCTGAGTGTGACCCTTCCTCCTGCTTTGTTGTAATTGCTCCTGCTTGAAGCCTCACTCTGACTTGTGTCGCTTCCTTTTCCAGACCCTGATTTGGATCTCCAGCAGGCCCTCCACCAGTCCATCTTCATGCCTTCCCTGGCCTCTAACCCGACCCACCGCCTCCATCTTTGCTGGGAGCAGCACTGCAAGCTCTTGCCAGAGGTCTCGGGCCTCACAGCCAAACACGTGGCCAAATGGACTGTGGAAGAGGTGAGTTACCTGTTCCCTCTTCTGCTCTCTTGGGGTGCAGGAATGCCAGAGCCCTCCTCTTCTGGAGTGCTCATTGGAAGACATCTTTATTTTCTTTCCTTTCCTAGGCAATGCTTTTCTGTTTGCTTTGCATATGCTGTAGCTGACTCAGCTAGAAGTTATACCCAAGTCCCTTTATAAGGGAGGGGAAGGATGCCTGTTAACCCTCTGGTGTCCACAGCTTATTTCCCTGAATAGGATTCCCTCCCTTCCTTTGTTTATTTACCTCTTGATCTTTTAGTCCTCAGGCCTGAAACATGAATCTGACAGCAGATTCTGTTTCTCTCTGATCTCCCTCCCCCTCTCTTGTGACTTTGCTGCTGATTCACTTCTACGTTGCAGATAATTCCAAACTGCACTGTGCATGCCCACTCCTCCTTCATCTCCCTGCCTGATTCCCCTGGAACAAAACTGCCCACAGCCTGACCTGATTTCTGACAGAGGTAGCTGTGCAGCTGGGGATATGTCTCTGCAGTCCTAGCTCTTGAGATGTCTCCTGTAATTAGGTGGCATGTGAAAAAGCCGGTGTCTTTTGTGTGCCGAGTAGTTGGTTTTTGCCTCAATGCCTTGGGCATAAATAATATTTGTATCTCCACTTGAGAAGTGGTGACAATTCGGATCCTGGCGCTTGATCGCGGGCCATTTAATTCGAGAGAAATGTGCTGTAATGTTATGCCTGCAAGTATGTAGGTAATCTGCAAAGCAGGAAAAAGGTGCTGTTCTTCATGCTGCATAGAGGATCTTCAGAGACTTTTAGAAAGTGCATTTTCCCAAAGTACCTCTTACATCAAATAAATGCAATCTTGACTTTGCTCTTCATGCTGGAAGACTGCTAGGAGGCTGGTGGGATTGCAGTCTCACAGGAGACAGGAACCACAGCAATTGTGAGGGGGATAGAGCAATTGGTGTTGCTGTTTTAAAACTTGGTCCTTTTTTTTGTTGGGGTTTTTTGGGGTAATGAAAATGTGTTTGAATTAAATCCATAGCAAGGAAGAAAAAAATATCTCTGAAAGATTGTTCATACCCTTCTTTTGAGAAAGCTTCCAATGATTTTTCCAAAAGGTTTTCTAGAAAATCAGTGAAGGCAGAAGTAGTTAATCCTCTGATGTGAAAATCAGAATCTCTTTCTTTTGGACAAAATATGGAGGCTGGTTCATGGAAGAACAGAGTCAGGATACAAGCCAAATAAAATTTGTCTTTTGCAGTTGACCTTTAAAGCAACTGCTGGGTAAATTTAACTGGGATATTAGTTTGATGAGTGTAAGCAGGGACCACAGGGCATGAATGCAGGGCACTCTGGATATAGTGATTCAGACCCCAGAATACACTGAACTGTGCTCTGTCCTGCAGCCTGAAACAACTGATGAAGTTTCGACTGCCAGTAGGAGTGTGAATGGCACATTAAAAAGATCAGCTGCAGCACCACAATGGACTGGCTAAAGTCATTACAGGCTTTGTCTTGAATTTCAGTAAAGTGAATCTGGTTTTGCAAATTATGTTCGTCACAGATTCCCATAGGAATCAATTTGGCCTCTGTATGAGCACTTGCAGGATCAGCATGTGCAGTGAAATGTAGCCGGAGGTCTGGAAGATGAAAGCAGCAGGACTTTCTGTGTTTTAGTGAGTCCAGAGTAGATTTGATCTGTCGGCATTTGGGCTCCTAACATCTTCCTACAGGGCAAACATTTGCCTTTGGGTTGTACTTTGAACTCTGCTGCACAAAAGAGGCCATTCTGCTGATCTGAAACAAGAGCAATGGGGGTGTAAAATTCTCCTTTGGTTTCAGACTGAAGAACTGTTTTTATTTTATAAAAAACACATTAAGGAAAAAAATGTTGCTTTAATTCTCTGTTGGTTGAGAACAGCTGAAATGGCAGAGCAGCAGCAGTATTTAGGGGCCTTCAAGCTAAGAAACTCTTGGTAACACTGAACAATCAACAAGAGTAGTTACTTTAATACAGCTTTGTTATTTATTGAAAGCTTCCTGTCATGTTTTCAGAGCACAGCTAGTGAAGGATATTGAATCACAGAAGAACATTAGTATGTGCTAGAGTTGTATTGTTCACTAGTTAATCCTGCATCAGAAGCTAATACCTTGTGGGGGGACTGTCCTTGTGCTAATTGCTTGTGTGTTACTAAATCCCAGTTAAACTCAGCCTCTCTCTGCATAGTCTCATGAGGTGTTGTCAGTTCTGCTATAGCTTGATGTTAAAGGAGTGCTGTATGAGGCTACCTTCCAACTTTACCAAAAAGGTACACCAATACTGTGCTGATTTCAATATATCACACACAGCTGGGGTTGTGTCAGCACCTTCCATATGGGTTGCACAGAGTTTCTAAGGTGTTCTCAGAATTACATAAAGCTCTTTTTCAACCCCCTTCCCTTTACCAACATGTAGTCGTAGTGTAAGAAGCTTCCACCACATAGTTCTGTGAGCACTGAGGTTGTTGCCAGCCAGAAGGGCAGGCAGGCATTCACCTCCTCAAAGGAAAAGCCCTGATCTGCCCCATCCCACTGTGCTCCGAACCTGTCTGACACCTCTCCCACCCTCATCTTGAGCCCCTCCAGCCTTACCCTTTCCCTTGGTTCATGGCTTCACTGCCACCATTGTGGGGCTGTGCTGGTTTCCTCTAGCCCATGGTGTTACTGTGTTTTGGCCTTGTGCACCCAAACCTCCTTTGTCCCTCAACTGCCACGTCTTTGTCTGGGGACTCTCCTCCCCCAGCAGTGATGGGCCAGTCAGGTCACTGCAGCTCAGTGGAACCCAGGGTCTGGCTCACATGCTGGGGACCTTCTCTCCTGTATTCTCGTCTTGCATCCTGCTTCCCTCTCTTTTCTCCATTTCTGGTAAACTGCAGGGCTCCTGTTTGTTTAAAAGGCCGCTCTTGCGGCAAAGAGTGCTTGCAGTGTTTGTACAAATTACTTCTGGGACAGATCAAAGGCCCGTCACTCAGTGTCAGTGACAATAGCCAGCGGCAATTGTGCAGGGAAGGACGCAGGAGCAAGGCAAGCTCAGACCATTCCCCAGAGATTTCTACCAGCCTCTCAATACCATAGACACTAAAGGGCACTTATCGTTTTGCCCCGAGGGGTCCAACTGTCTCCTAAATTCTGGAAGGTACTAGACCCTGCAGAAGGATTTTCATTTGTTTTTTAATTGTAAGGAGGTGGGGGGATTCAAAAGGAAAGTAGTATTTTGTTATTTGTTTATAATAGGAGTCTGCACTTCTACAGAAGAAAATGTGGAGTCATTGCCCCATGTGGATTTTAGGGGTTACCTTTAAAATGGAGCTGTTCCTACTAGCAGAAGATAAGGGCAAAACATGAGAGGGATGCTCTGCTTTCAGATTACATAACAGAAACAACGGGAGTCAGAGCTGTTCACCAAAAATCAGCTTCTGCCAGGGTAGAGCAAAACCAGAGGGCATGCTGACAGCTCCATTCCTGCGTGGTCGGAACTGGGGGAAGGGAATGAAGATTAGTCAAGTGGTAGGATCAGCTGGAGATGCAATGACATGATTTAGGAGAGAATCTGACAATCCTGAGTTAAAGGGAAGCTTGTATTTGACAGTGACCCCTCCTAATTGTTTGTCTGTTTGTGTTTGTGGAAGAAATGTCACATCTGTAATAACTCAAATGAATATGCCTGATAAAACAGAGCTGTTCCTGCAAGGGAGCATCCAATTAGCATGAGATGTTTGATCTGATTATGCCTCAATATACAAATCTTCTATGAACCAGTGAAGCTACAGCTGGAGAAGACAATACATATTAAGTCATCTTCCACTGCATTCAGGACTGCTTCTCGCACTGCTTAGTGTTATATAATGTAGTCCAAGGGCTGCTAGCATGTCACTGCGGTGATTATTCCAAATGTTAACAGATTTCCTGCTTGGAAAGGTTTTTCCCTAATGTGAAATGTAAAATTTTTACTCGTTTAATCCTGTTGGTTCCATGGATCCCGTGCACCCACCATGGATTAAATAAAACCAAAACTCCTTTCCTTCCCAGCTCTTCTGCCTTCTCTGTGTCGGTAAACCAGCAGTACTCATTCGGTTATCTTGTCTCTTAAAGGCATGTCATCATGGGAAACTGTCTAAATCCTTTTTTCTTTTTAATTTTATTTTCCAGCAATACCATAGAGAAAGTGAAGTTCTGGATGGGTTTAAAATAGTATAGCCATATATGTCTTTTTAATCTGTAGAAATATTTTTGATATTTTATAAAGATCCTAAAATGGAGAAACTAGACTTTTACGGAAGGATACATGGTCAAAAGGCAATACGGAAAGTATTATAGGTAATCAGAATATGCTTTGCAGGGTTGTTGCAGCAACAACCCAGTAATGTTTTTCATATATATCCTTCATTAATGGGAGAGTTGTAAGTACTAAAGTTCTAAAAACTCTGGCATATAGAACTCTCATACAGAAATAAGACGTTTTTGCTTGGTGATGCCCCATTTTAATCGTCCATGTTGCTGTTTTCTCAAATGTAATTTCAGGTGGTAAGCTTTATCCAGCGTTTACCTGGTTGCAAGGAACAAGCATCTGTTTTCAGGGAAGAGGTAAGTCAAGTCTGCCCAAATCCTGTGCCATGCCACTGGCTGGTCTGATGGCAGTGAGGTGGTTTTGTACCCCATCACTCTGGAGTTACAGTGCAGATAGCATAGACATGCTCTGACTTGTCATTAAAGAGCCTGTGGCATTTAGGAGGCAGCTTCAGCATCGAGCTGAATTCCAGCATGGCTAATTGCATTCTGCTGCTTTAAATTTCCCCTGCAGTTCCAATCACTGAGCTTATGCTTAACATCCTGTCTTGGACTATTGTGTAGTGGGTTTGGCATCGTTATAAAGATGTCCTGTTGGAATGGTGGAATGAAGATCTCATCTGCTCCCTCAAACGAGCACATATGCCTGCTTCTCTTGGTGAGGCTGGCAGTCATAGGGTTTCCCAGGAATCACTGGCTTGCCCCATGGGCTGAGGTGAGAGCAGGAGGGGAACCTTTCCTTGAACAAGCAGTGGTTGGGCAATCAGAGCATCTCCTGCATGCAGCGTGTCCTGTCATCGCTGCCAGGTGCTGGGCTGGACTTGTTCCCTGTTTGTGATGCTTTCACCATGGCTTCTCGGAAACCTCAGCTGGCGCAGGATATGGCTGTCCTGGTTTTTAGCGCACTTCTTTGCATGGATCATAGACACTTAGTCTCTGTTGAGTGCTTTGGCTTCCAGTTACATTGCAGGTATGACTTGGAGGTTCTTTATGAGCCCCTGATTAATTTGCACAGACATACCTCCCCTTCTATCATCACAGCTCTACAGCTCTGATTGTAAGAGCTTGAGGGAAGGGGCTGTACCTTCTCTGTTCTGTGCGGCACTGAGTGCACCCTCTGGACCAAGGAAAAGCATTGCACATTGTAGCGACTGTAAAGGGCAGGTTTTTAATAGATGACTGCTCCCCAGAGCTGGCTTCCTTTCAGGATGAATCAGGCTGTAGTGCATTTTATGGGATATATGTATTTGTATTTTGTTTTCCCTTATTTTAAAAACACCCACTCACACAAAATAAAAAGCAAAAGAAATGGAGGCTTGCACAAAGCACTGTTCACAATGTAACAATATAGTGGACTACTGTTTAATTGAATATAGTGGGAATGATGAAATTTATTCGAATGAACCAATCTTTCAGTGTAGCTGAGTGTAAAAGGTATGTCCTGATTTCTAGCAAAGATGCATTCAGAGGTGAGAAAAAAAGATGTAACTAGCAAATCTTCTAATGAATCCAACCATTCACAATGTATTTTATTTCTTCTAGCCGTAATTTAAACGGGTCCTGAACACAGTAACTGCTTTCTGGTTCAGAGAGCAGCATAGCCATGTTCTATTTTAATACCTTACTTTCTGCAGCCTCAAAGTATGATTCCCTATGCCAAATGAGAGGGGCTCGGGTAGTTTTTCAGGTTTATGCTCAAACCAAATTGTCAGTTTGAAATTAAAACCCTTTTAGCAGTTTGGCTTTGGCCAGAATTCAGGTGTGAGTGACGGGACTGCTGAACTCCACCCGCGTTGTTCATTAGCTGTAATCAGGCCTCTGAGTGCTCACCGTTCAGGATAAATAAATCCCTTGCAGACTTCTCTTGGCGGGGGGGAGAGGGATAAGTTGCTGCTTACATTAGGAATGAAGAGAACAAATTGTGCACAGAATTTTAAAAACCATCCAAATAAGATGGAACAAAGAAATGAATAATAAAGCACAGGCACTGATACTGTGCTTGTTCTAGGTCCAGTTCAGGGAAGGTCTGTTTAAAATAAGCATCTTTGAGGCAATGCAGTGAAAATGAAGCATAGTAATAATGCTGGACACAAAACCATTTTGAAATGTAGGACTGTTTTCCAGCAGTTTTCTGCTAGTCTTGACTCTGTATTATTTAATTTAAGCAGCAGTCCATTTGTTTCAAGATATTTTTAACATGTTCATTGCAGTAGTGTAGACTCTAGGCAGCTTGCAAATAAGATTCGGGGACATTGTGTGGCCAATCATCTGTGGGCTGGGAGCACTGCTGTCATTTCCAGTGTACATACTGAGAGGTTAAGTAACTTGCTAACGGTCTCTTGTGTGGTTAGAGAGGGGGAAATCAAATCTCCTGGCTCCCAGCTCTTTGCTTTAATTATATGTTTGTCCAAGTTTATTCAATGTGTCCTCTTCCACCAGTCGTTACTGTCCAAGTTAGGAAGACTACAGAAATAGAACAATTGTTATTCTGGATGAGTTGAGTGTCCGGTGTTGTCTGCTGCACTGGTGAACATCAACTGAGAGGATGAGATGCTGTCAGTCTCTGTAAATGGACTTTAACGGAATAACTTAGGGAGACACATATTGTTTGTCTGTGTCCATTAATCTTTGGCTTCTTCCCTGCAGCAATTGAGGTTTATATTAATTATATCTGTGTTGTCTCTGCGGATGTTCTTGTAAACCTAACTAAATTTTTAACCTCTTCTTAAAATAATATGTTATGATTTCACTTGCTGCTACCTAAAGCATCCTGTATTTTCACAAGGTAGTATGTTTTTCACTTGCTTACTTTGAATTGCTGATGGATTAGGAGAGTGTGTATGTAAATTCAGACAGATTACATGTCTTTTCTATGCCTTGTTCTATATAGCACATGATCTCTTTTACCATGTGCTAAGCCCATTTAGTGTCATTGAAAACGATTTCACAATAGCCGCCTGTTTCTCCTTTAAACAGAGACTTGTTGTCTATGGGCAGAGTACATCCTAGCTGTGAGAGTAGCCAGATGTTCACATCTCAGGAATCTTTCTCATCTGTAAGGTTTTTTGCAGAGTTGACCAAAAAAAGCAGGGAAAAAAAAGGGTGTTTGGCTTTAAATTTTACCCTGAACAGCTTAACAGGGGTTGAAGAGTCTATGCAATGACAGTATGTAATGAATGCACTAGGAAATGGTGATTTTATATTTCTAATCATTGTAAATCAGTGTAATATATTAATTCTTGGATAGCCGCCTCCTGAAGACTTGCGTTCTAGATTTCCTGATCTAATTTCTGGCCACAGATTGTGAATAGGCCTTAGGATTTTTGACAGTTGCTGGCTTTTTAGAGCAATTATAGTGAATATAAAGTCTAATGAAGCATCTTCCTCATGGTCTCTCCATAAGCCTTGCCCACACTCAGACTTCTCTATTTCTAGAAAAAGGGCTGCCAGATGAGGTCTGAGACCCTTGGAAAGGGCAGCATGCCTGGGAACCTCACAGGGATGTGGGTGCCAGAACTAGGGAGAAATACAAGGTTTCAGTCTTTGGACCTGTGTTCGTACTTTCATTCCTCAAACTACATTGTTTAACTGAACGACCAGAAGTGAGAATCCTGTCTATCTCTTGATGTTAATCTTTATCTTATTTTGTGTTTCCAACCTCTAGCAGATAGATGGTGAGGCCTTCCTGCTCCTGAACCAGAGCGACATAGTTAAAATACTCAGTATCAAGCTGGGTCCTGCCCTGAAGATCTACAATGCCATTCTCATGTTCAAGTCTGCAGAAGACAACTGAGAAGAGCCCTTCAGCAGAGTCCACAAGGAATTGACAGGGAACGGATATTCAACTGAGAGCATGACAACGTGCCGAACAGGCAAATTGGGACTCAGATATATTTTAAGTAGAACTTACTAAAAATATTTTGAGGACATAAAAATCCTGCCACAGTCTGGAATATGGGGCAGCTTCACTTCCAAGAAGAGGATATTATTATATTTTGTAATTGAATTTGGTTTTGATATATCAATCTCTTTTTGAGATCTAGAAGAAACCTCCGGTTATAAGGGGAATCCAGGGTAATGTTGGTGGAGCTGCAATAGCAAGAAGAAAGCTATGAGTAAAATGACTGCTGTGTCCAATGATAGTGCCTGAAAGAGAGACTGAGTTATCACCAGCATGTTTAATATATTCTGTATGTATAAAAACTCTGAGAAAAGAGAGTAGGAAAAAGATGCACTTCAGAGCAACTTACCTGTATCCTTCAATGCTGTGACTCAAGACCTGACCTTTTCAGGACTGATTTTTAAATTCCAATTTCACTTACTGATCCTAGTTGTTCTAATACCCTTGGCTACTTGGGCTGCTTACACTGCAGCAGAAAGGTAGCACGGGCAAAGGGTTTCCATCAGTGATGGCTTGCATTGTTTCTGGTAACAAGCAAAATGTTCTCGTTCATGTCACCGGAGAGCGGGAAGCAAGCCCTGTGTAGATCACCTTTGGGTAGAGAAAGATCTCTCATAAAGATATTTCCCACAGGAGACAAAGATAAATATTTTAGCTGTAATTCTCCCATCAGTGCTTTTGTGCAACTGCTGTCTAGACCAGGAACATCTTAGGGCAAAATGGCACAATCAGGAGCACTTGGGAATTTGATGGGTTCATTCTTGTCCTCTCCACTGTCAGCCAAATGCTAGGAATATGAGTTGGAAACCCAGCAGTGGCCAGCATATGCATACAGATGCAAACAGATTTCCTAGAAACAATTTGCTTTTATTTTTGAACGATCAAAACTCCTGAATGCTTAGTGGTTTAGACTTTTCAGCCTCCAGGTGGACTTTGGTCTATTCTACCCAGGAGTCAGTGTGCTGTAGCAGCAGGGCACTGACTCCCCTGCCTCTCTAGTGGCAAGGCAGGCAAAGCACACAGGGAAATTTGGCTGGAGGGGAACTGGGGTTTAAACAGACAGCAAAATGAGGTACGAATTACTTCTCAAAAGAGAGAGCTCATCTACGTCAGGAAGGAAGCAAAGCTTGTGGCTGTGTTCCTGTGCATGCAGTCTGTGCTCTCCTGGCAGGAGGGGAGCATGAGTATTTCCTGCTCTGCTCAAAGTCAGAGCATAGTTTTATGAACATGCACATGGGACTGCGATGTCCTGGATGGGGGATTTCCACACCATTACTTCCAGAGCTGTCCTATTACAATGGAAGCCCTGGGAGAAGCAGTGAGTCGTGCTAGGGCTCTGCTCAGTGTTACAATTTGTGCCTGGCAGCATGCTAGCTCGTGACTCTTCCTCTGGCCACTCTCCCTGATAGCTACTTGGCTGTTCTGGAGTTTAGCTAGAACCATCTTAGCTAGGGAAGCCTTTTCACCCTTGATTCAGAGCTGCCAGGTTAAATCCTGTGTGGATGAACCCTTCCAAGCACTGTAAGGGTGTTTACATGATGTTGCCGAAGGCAGGTGTGCCATCAGCCTCTGCCAAGGGTTGCATGAATTTCTCGGGGTGCTGCATGATGAGATGTGATCCATCTCTAGGCACCTCAAACTCCCTCCTGTAATTGGCATCTTTGTCACCAGTGTTGTTGCCATAGTCCCAGCCCTGCTGCTTCAAGAGCTGTTGGGAACAGAATGAACATGCTGTCCATGACAGTGTGGTGACGCAAGGAACGCACTTGGTCTTCCTTCCCTAATCACTCCATGTCCTTTGTCCAACCTTCCAGCTGCTGAGAAGGTCCTTGTGACTTGCTTAAAGTAGTAAGTTCCTTAAAACTGTAAATAGAGCAGAATCCACACCACTGAAGCCATTCAGTCCTGGATTAATATATAGAGCAATTTGTCTCCATACTTTCTATTTTTATATAAGATGTTAAGGAGTTTAAGCCTTCCACAGAGAAGACATAGGGTTGTGGGATATTTAATAGCTGAAACAGTAAATATCAGCCAGGCAACTGCAGGAGAATAATTTAATGCAGTGTTAAGGACTAGACAAGATAGGAATTTAATTTATTAAAATACATTTTTAGTATGATAACCAGGATATTCACCAAAGAGTCACATTCCTTTGTCCCACTCTGCGCATCCGGCGTCAGTGTAGACTTGAATTGTAAGTGGCATGTCCTGGACTCTGACACAACTCGCCTTCTAGGCAAAGCAAAATTGTTTCCTGACAACTGGAGCAGAGGATCTGTAGCTGGACTGTGTTGTTCCTGGCTCTTCACCGACTTGCTAAATAACCCTGAGCCCTTCTTTGCTCCAGTTTCCCCCACTGTGACACCCAGCCAGATGGGGTGAGTGCAGTTTCACCTTGCTCTTGTTTCTAGCAAGCAGGTCCTGCCAGATTTTCTGTTTTACCTCCTTCCTTTGGGAAACTGAGTTGGGGGACAGCAGATTGCCTCCAGCAATAAAACAAAATATAATATTATTTCATCTCTTTTACTATATATAGATAGAGAATGAAGAGAATTGGTGAAACAAGCAATGAGATGCTAGTCACTGAAATTATTCAAACAGAAGAGAAATCTTTAATCCTAGAGGCTTCCAAGCCAGCTGGATCAAAGACGAAAATGTGTACTTGGAGTTTGTTCAGTGACAGCAAGAGTAGTGCTTTCAGCAAGAAGGAAGGAGGAACCCTTTTAGGGATAGAAGAAGGAGGAATGTGCTTCTTGTGCCTTTTTTTGTAATCTGATAATTGTCTTTGCAGAGCAAGCAAGAATGTGCGCATATCTATTACTGACTCCTTTTCCAAATATAGCTATATTCTAATAAATTCAAGCAACTTCACAATAACATCAGGGCAAAAAGATTTCCAGTGTCTTCACTGGACCCATTTAAAATTCCCTAATATTTACAAGACAGAAAAACAACTAAACCAGCTCATCTTTTAGCCCCATAACTTAGGAATTTGTTAGTTGCTGATGCCATTTCACTTGCATCGGGGAGTGCCACTTTCACGTGTGGTTTGGTGACTTGTTTCTGCTGCCAGACTCTGCCTGTACAAACTCAGCTCTGCCTTTTCCCAGTCCTGATCGAGGCCTGTGTCAAGGCGAGGGGTCTGCAGATGCCTTTGACTCTCTAATGCCTTGTTGTCTAATTTGAAACATGCACTTTGAAGCAGAAAGCCGAAAGTTGTAGCTCTGTGGTGAACAAAGCTGAAACTGGTTAATGCCACCTGGTTTTAGGAGGCTTTCATTGTCTGCTAAATGTCAGCAGAAACCAGCTGTTGGCCCAGCTGAACCCAGAAGTCACTTAGAAATGTAAATATGTTACTTAGAAGCAACCCGGAGCTGTGACAACTTCCTGTGGGCCAGCAGTGCAATTGGGAGGTTTCAGTTCTCAGTTAAAATGAATCTCGTTCCTGGTTATCTTTTTGTTCCTGTATCCCTGGTTTTGAAATCCAAAATGATCAAATTTTTCTCTTTTTCTCCTTGGTAGAGAGTCCTGTTAAAATTTTTCTGTGCCATCACCAACCATCATCCTTGTAATCCAGTAGCAGCAAATTTCTGCTCTGGGTAATGAATCACATTAAAGTTGGACAGAAGCATTTGGCAACACTGATAGCAAAACTCTACAACCAAAGGAGAAAAAAAAAAAAAACATTCAGCCCAGGGGATAAGCTAGTTCAGCTGTAGAAGATTTCCTGCCTGCTACTTTCATGCCCTGCTTAGGGATTTATACTACAGAAAGCTTTAAAGTTTTTGACATCCTCTCCATCATGTGATGAGCTAGCTTATTTTTGAAATTCCTATTGCTTGAACTGGAAACACGTGCAGGGGAAGGGAGTGTGCGCCCGTTTTCTCGGTTCAGCCTCTGAAATGTTTGCCTGTTTTAAACCAAACAAATACTTGAGCTTTCTGACACTAGCCATGACGTTGCACTCCACCGATGCTTTCTTCTGGAAATGTGAATAAAATTAATATAAATTCAAACCTGACTTGATCCTTCCGTGTTTGGGTCTGACCCTGGCACGTGCTCGCAGAGAAGCTGGGCTGGCTTGCTGCCCTGAAGGCCTGTCACTGGGGTGGCTTGGTCATCGCAGAGATTTGTCCCCTTGTTTTCCTCCCCCTAAACCTGGCAATCAAAATGCGGGCGGCATTTTCATCTTTCATCTCTTTCATCAGGCAGAGCAAAGCCAAATATTTGAGCTCTCCTTGATTTGTACACAGGACAGCATCAGCCTTGGCCAGCTTCATCCACTGAGGCTGTGCCTAATCCCCCAATTCCTTGCTGTCCTCTGCTGCTGACAGAATATTTTAATCCCTCATGGTTTCCTATTGCAGACCATCCCAGGACTCTGCCATCTTCCTAAAGCAGCTTCCAACTTTGAGTGTTTAACTAAAACTTAGCAAGAACTTGTTATTACTATGAATCAATGTTAAAACTCGGCATTTTGAGGGTTTTGTGTCTGTTTTACCTTCCTTAATGCTCTATTGGGCTTCTTCACTGTGTCCCCCATAACAATTTTAATTAACTCACCTGGACATTTGTTTCTGCTGTAATTGTAATTAGCTGATAAATTGCAAAACACTGTGCAACATGCCATCAGTTGGTTTTCCCCCAAACTCAGGTGGCGGAAACTTCTTCCTGATCTTCACAGAGGTGTTTCTGATAGAGCCAAGAGGCTGAAGCTGCACCTGCAGCCCGGCACGGAGCCAAGGGCAGGAGGGGACCAGGGCACAGATTCACTTTGGTGGCTGAGATTAGCAGACCTTTCAAAGCTAAAAATATTGGAGAGTTGGCACCCAGCCATAATTTCTAAACTCTCCCATCATTGGGGTAAACATTTGCTCTCATTGGTTTTCCCTTTCCAAGGTTTTTTTGCTTCTATTTAAACCCTGGCTTGTTTGCTTTTGTTACCGTGATTGGATTCCCAGTCTGGTTAGCTGGGATGCTTGTTGCACGCTCAGTAACATCAAATTTTGCTTTTACTTGCTCTGTTAGTTCCCTTGGGGTTCTGCTGGGATGCATGCTTGTCTGTGTCACTGCACTTGTGATATCTGAATTTCTCTGCGGAAGGGATTTTTTTTAACCAAGATTTTGATGGAGAAGTCTTAACAGAGCAGGGTGCATTAATCACCCAAATGGCTGATTATATTTGCAGATTATTCTGCTCAGGCAGACAGTCCCAAGTCATACTTCTCCTTGGGCAGGAAAAACCTGTAGTTTATTTTTTGCCTGCTTGAATCCTCAAGTCATTCTGTGGTCAGCCCTGACCGTGGTCCTTGGGACTGATTTTTCCCTTGTGCTGAAGCCCTTGCACAATTCCCTGGTGGGCTTTGCACACCCACTTGAGGGGTTGGAGGGGTCTCTTTGATTTAAAGTGAAGACAAAGTATGGTGGAAGGGATATGCCGCCTACATCACTTCTTTGCATCATCCCTCAGCTGAACATCTCTCCCCTCGCAAGCCTGGTTGCAGCCCTTCAGACCAGCTCAAGCTACCAGAGCAAAACTACTTAAACTCTGCCTGTCCCAAATGCTCATCAAAAACCCTTGTAATTACCCTGAGCTTTGGCAGCTGTGACTCAAGGGTTGCATTTGCACACACGCCATTGAAGCACTCCCTAGCCTGCACTTCCAGAAGAGACCTCCTCGACCTCCTCCTTCTCCTCTCCAGCAGTTCTGCCCTGTGGAGGACGGTGATACCCAGCTCTGTGGTGAGGTATGTGCACAAACCTTCACTTGTTGCCTTTCTTTGCTGAAAGAGTGCTCTTTTCCCGTCAGGGAAGGTGCGACCTGCAGTGCTCACGGGGGGAGATTGTGTGATTTCATCACTTGCACAGAGCTTTGAGCTCCCCTTCGAGCACCTCCTTTGTTCTTGTTCGTACTGGTGTGAAAATTTGCCGAAGGGAGAAATGTGGCTGATGGGGGTAGAGCCAGCAACGGGGAAAAGGAGCATCCTACCCACCTCCACCCCATGCAGCACATCTCCTGCATGATAAAATAAGTGACCACCTGTCCTCTCCTCCTCTGTCTCCTCCCTTAGAGGATTCGGCAGGGCAGCAGCGCTGCATCTGTGCCTCCATGGATGCTGCAGCCTTCTGAAGAGCTGGGGTTGACGGGAGGCTGTCGGCCTTGGCTACGTGGTTCTAGAGTTTAAGAACTGGTACTTGCTGGGCTGAGCTCTGCTCCTGTCATCATCAAGTGAGGTGGCGTGGCACAGAGGGGCTGTGTTCGGAGCGATGGTGGCAGTGGATCTGGGTTTTATGGTTGGGGTGGTGCAAGCTGGTTGCTTTCAAAAGTGAACGATGCTAATTTTGAGAGAAAAGCTTGTGCTGGAGTGAGGGTGTTCCTTTGAAAAGTTGTCTGTAGCATCTGTTCCCTGCAAGTGTAACATGCCCAGGGGAGATTTGGGGGGCTGCGGTGGGGTTGCTCTGGTGAAGGAGGTATCTGCATGCCCCCACAGTTCACCCGTGGGAGGGAGCAGCCCGGAGGCTGCTGCAAAGGTTGCTCTGCTGAGCATCTCGTTAAATGAAAAAAGAAGCCAAGCCCATTTGCCTTTTAAGTGCTTTTAAACGCTGATTTTCATTGTGCTTTTGCAGCAGAGTTGAGGTGTTAATCAGCATTTTATCAGGGCTCAGTTAACCTGCTATTACCAGGGGGCGTAGAAGGAGGTGTGTACTGAGCACCAGCTCCAGCTCTTACCTCCTCATACATGCTTACAGGGCTGGCCAGATCCTGCACCTTCAGGGATACCCAGCAGGGTCTCTGCCTTGGTTTCCTACACATGCATCTCATCTGGCCACTTAAAACTCTCAAGCCCAGCAGCTTTCCCAGGAGCAGGAACTGTAAAGACAAACATCGCTGCACTACCCTGACAGCCCAGCCCCAGCGGGGAAGAAGGATGTGGGAATGGAGGGGGGAACCTGCCCTCTCCATCCTGCATGTCTGAAGCTGACGGGCAAATTCCAGCTTTAGGAGAAAGAGATAACGGTGGCATGAAAGAAAAATGCTGTGGTTGGAGGGGCTCAGTGATGAGGCTGGCTGTGCTCTGCCTGGAGGAGGGGGGCTTTAACTGTGTTCACTGCACCCCAGCCGTGAGCAGAAGTGCCAGTCCTTTCCCCAAATAATGCACTTGCTCCACTATTTATTGGCTTTGCGCATCACTTCCCTAATATTTTCTTACATCCTTGCCACCAAGTGCAGCCTCAGCTTATTAATTGCCCTACGACACTTTCTCCTCTCTACATTATTCACCATCCAGACACTGTTAATGTAAGCAAGATATTTTTTTCCCCCCTTTTGGAGACAGATACATTTGCTGCTGGAATGTTTCCAGCCATTTCTCCAAGAAATGCGCCGAAGACTTGCGCGAGCAGGGCGTCTGTGCCACGGCCCCAAGAGGTGCCAGTACGGGGGCTCTGGCATCCCCCCAGCAAACCCCTTCCCCGCCAGCCTGACCAGCTCCCCATCTCGGAGCACAGCACTGGTACCTTCCATCATGTGGGTGTTGCATTTGCAGTAAGGTTTGTCCTCAAAAACAATGTTATGTTTTCACCAGGGTCAACCTGATGTCCCCACACGTCATCGGTGGTGGGTCCTTCTGGGCCAGAAAGTGGCTTTTTGCAGCAGTGCTGATTTAAGAAGCTTTTCTACCTGCAGAGCGTTGTCTGGGCTCCCTTTTAGCTCTGTGCTTGGGTTGTCTCAAATTACCCAAGTGATAAAAATGCCAAAAAAACATTATTCCAAACTCAGATGGTTTCCATCGTTGGGGTCGTGGCTGTGCTGGGAGCCGGCAGCTCTGCAGGTCAGGGTTGCCAAGCCAAAACACCTCTGCTTCATGCACTGTCCTAAAACTCGAATAAAGCTTTTCTGCTGTGGGCTTGGGTGCCCAGGGCACGCAGCTCTGGGTTTTGTTATCCCTGGCAGAAATGAAGTGCAGGGAAGCTGTGGTATGTCTCTGCGTTATGAAGTGGGACCACACAACTATTCAATGAGTCTCTCTAGATAGTTTTTGCACTGTCTTGAACTCCTCTCTTATGGATGGAATTGAAAAAGGCCAGAGAAAAGGCTCGAATATAAATTTCCCTTTTCCCAAGCACGTCTCTGCTGCTGGTCGATGGCTGGGGAAGGTCTTGCCCTTTCATTTCAGTGAAAAACTTCTCAAGCATCTTCATTTCAGAAGAAATACAACAGTTGAAATGTTGATTATTTTTTCCCCATGAAACAGATTTATTTTTTCCCTTCTCCTTTGTGCTGTGCCAGAGCCCCATGCACTGAAAGAATTAACCTCATTAGTCTTCAGAGCTCAGTAACACCTCGTCTGTTTTTCTCCCCAGGTTGTTTTTCCTCTCTCTGGTCTCCCTCCCCTGCCTCTGGGATTTCCCTGCCTGCTCAGCTCCACTGCCATGTGAAGCTGCTTGCACATCAATCAATTCTTCATGTGATCAGTTAATTCTGCTGCTCTCCAACATCAATTCTTTTCCCATCCATGAATGCTGCAACACACATGCGTGACCCCATGGGCTTCCCCTTGTCTTTACCCCCATCCCTCCTTTCCCCACCTTCCCAGCAACATCCACTCTCCCAAATGTCCACCTTGACCCTGCATCCCTCCCGGAGGTGGTGGGTTGGGCAGCAAAGGACGAGGGGTCCTTGGGGCATTGCAGGGTGAAGGCAGACCCGCAGCTTTCCCACCAGCTCCTCCAAATCCTATAACAAAACAGCACAAGGATGCTCTTGGGCAGAAGCAACACAGCCCCAGCAGCAACGCAGCCTCCCCTGCTCCCACCGAGATGGGCTGCAGACCCTTCCCACAGCCAGAAAGCCCAGAATAAATAGGAGCGAGCAGCACCGAGTTCATCCAGCCTGAGCAAGACCAGGCTACAGGCAGGAGCACCATCTCTCTACCCATCACTGCAGCAGGAGCCGGAACAGGGTGACCCAAAATGAGTGGGAATCCCACAGCGCTCAAAGGGCAAAGACTCTTCTGTTGATGCAGGATGCTTTCAGGATCTCTGTGCTCCTGTGATGCTCACCAGTTGGAGATTGCAGGCTGGGCTGGAAGGATAAGTGAGCATCGGAGATGTAGTTGGTGTGAGTGGGAGAGCGACGCTGATGGTTACAGCATGGGCTGCGTTGCTCATCTCATTGCAGCATCCTCGCAGCAAGTCTCCAGCGAAGGCGGCTCTGGGAATGCTTTCCCAAGGGATGGGGAGGCCCCTTTCCCACCCTTCTGTCCATAAATCAGCCAAGAGGGTTTCCATGTCTTCCTTGCCGCTTTCTCCACTTCCTCAGGATTTTGCAAAACTCTGTGCTGAGCAGCCCATTTGGAAGGAAACTGCCCTAAACAACTCATGAACCAGGCAGTAGATAAAGGATTCATTTACATTTCAAATAAATAAAGCATTTTTGGCTTTGGATCAAAATGTAGTTGTGTTCAATGTTAGCAGTTTCAGAGTAATTTATTTTTTTTTTTGTATGCAGGCAGTTTTTCTTATAAAATGTGCATGAGGACTTGATGTAAGCAGAGCAGGAAGCAGACTCTGGGTTTTTTTACTATTGCACAGAGTTATCCCCACAACAGAGCTGCCGAAGCTTTTCTCTTGCCCTAAAGCCAGTGCTTGTTTACATCTATTTACAATCAAATTACATTAAACATCCAGAGCAATGCAACAGATAGCACTCTTGCATGTTGCCACCATATTTCCAGCTGGATGTTGCAAATAACTCTATATCTACTGCAAATGGAAAACCTTTATAAACTTGGATCGGAGCTTCTGATTGTGGAACCAACAAGCCTTCTTCCAGGTGGGATAAAAATACAGAGATTTGCCCCTGTAGCTGCAAAAAAGGGGGGCTGGACATGAGCATAGAACGTAACAAAATTAACCCTGTCCACTTGTAGCCACAAAGAGCTTGTGATGGTAAGCAGGAGGAGCATAACATGCTAATACCCTCTAACAAACAATATCCACCCCAGCTGGAGACTCTTGGCATGGCAGAAGAAGTCAACCGTGAGCCTTGGCTGTCATTCCAGGTGTTGTGTTAACAAACATCTAAGCAATCGGGGTATCACAGCCTCTACGGTGAGATGATGGAGCTTCTGGTAGATGCTGTTGCCCACCTCCTCCCTACGGACTTTCTATCACCCGTGTGAGATGGATGTATAGTTTCTGTATGAGCTTCATCAGTGGGAAGAGCTGGGAATATGTGTTTAAGCCCTTCTGGATAGTGGAAATCGGGTAACAGCATCTTCACAGAGGAATATGGTGTAGTAAAGTGAATTCTTAGAGCACTGTTTGATCTTCCAGAGTCTTCAGCCAGAGCAGTAGCAACTGCATCCCTTTAAGAAGACACGTCTGGTTAAGATCATCTACTGCTTCCTCTGAAACAAGATTTAAAATAGGAGTCCTTGCCTTCAAAGAGGCAGCTTTGTTTAGCAGTAAAATTGATTAATTACTGGAAGGGATAAAGAAAACAAAGTATTCTGTTGATCCCATGGGGTAAGACCTTCTGTGCCAGAGATACTCTGCAAATAATGGATGGTTTAACCTTCCATCACCCTCTTCACACTCTTTTCTCGGGCAGAATTCAAAAAGCTTTGGACCATGAGGGACCATCATGTGTTGCTCTTGCCTGGTTTCAAGGGAGAGCATCATCCAAATGTGTGTAGACCTGTTTGCCAGTCGCTACAACACAGAGCATCAACTGCTCAGCTCAAGGGCAAGTGAGGACAAAAGCTCCAGCCTGAGCCCATCTCTACAGCACGTGAGTGCTGTCTGCTTTCATCTCTTCTCCCTGGCACGCAAAGGAGAGAGGGAAGTAAGATAGGACAGGATTTGTGTGATCTGGTGTGGTCCAGAGATTTGCAGGACAATGTCGGAAGTATGATTCATTTCAACTAGCATCAGCTGAACATCTCGTCTGAGGCGTCTTGGCTCCTGTGCTGGTCAAGGGAGAAGAAACCAGGATCTGCAGAAATGAAGGAATCCCCCTTCTCTTACACAGCTGTTTTGGGATCGGATGTGTGGAAACGCTGACTTTACCCCCTTAACCCTTGGGAGAGCCCAGAGGACGGCTGATTTTCAGATGACTGAGGTCAGACGTGGTGAATCTCCGTGGGCGAGATGTACAGGATGCTTTCAGTAGTATTTATTGCATGTATTATTATAACAGCACGACAAGATTTTTCTCCTCTCTCCTCTTCCCTTACGCCTGCCTGTGCAGGCTCTGAGTGTGATTAACCTAGAAAAGCTCCTTGCAATGTTCAGCAAGTGCTGGTTAACTTCAGGAAACCATCGGCTGGGAAATATCCCCGGCTGGAGGGGTTGGTGATGTGGGCGCGTGGCTCGGGTGGTCCTGGAGGTGAGGTGTGTCGGAGCTCTTTCCTCATGGGGCAGGAGGGTCAACTAATTCACTGCTGCTTAGGCAGCTCAGTGTAAATCCATAGATGGGAGAAATAAATAGTTGCATGTTAGATCATGAAATAGTCCCAAAAGAATGAAAAAAACCCACCCTGATACTCCTATGGGAGCTTGGCTTCAGCAGAACTCATAAAATCACCACTTGAGCCCTTGGCAGAGTGTTAATTATTTTCCTGCCTATTAGAGTCACATGCGTAATTGCTCCAGCACCCGTTAGCAAGGTTAGCAAATTACTCTCCCAAATGGCACCTCCTTTTTTTCCCTGGTTTTCAGTTAGATGCAGTCACTTGGAGACCGGATCCAAGTCTTCTACTTAACATGGTGTCAAAAATCGTTGCTGATCAGATGATCCTTTTCCCCTGGATCACCGAGGGGGAACCCATTTTGTCACGTTGAGAGGCCAAAAGAGCTTGCACTGTTGCCTTGGGAGAACTCCAGCATTTGTAAGCCAATTTGTTTCCCTTTTTTCCAGAAAATCATCCCAAATTTCATATCATTTCTAGGAAAATTAAGCATCACATAGAGGAAAACAGTACTCCAACAGCTGAGTTCCCTCTCGGTACAGTATTGTTTCTTCCCAGGAATTACTTCTCTCTGGCCAAGAGCTGAGGCCAGGGCTGTTCTTCAGTTGCTGTTTAATTAGTTCCTAAGTCCGTCTAGTGCAAGTGGAGATCTATATAAATTAACAATAACAATGTCTATAAGCACCTTTGTAAGGAATGGGGCTTTATGAGGTCCCTGCCTCATGGCACAGATTCTCCACCTTCCCTTTGGACCTGCACATCTCCTCTCCTCCGTGTTTCTTGCCTTTTTTTATCCTGTTTTTAGCTCCTAGTCCTTGCTTCTTGCTACCCATGTCTGAGTTGGGATCTCCAGCCAAATACCCCTTGGCAAGAGGGATGGGAATAAATGCATTGGGTGGCTCAGACTCCTCGTGGGTGGCTCGGGCCCCTTGTGGGTGGCTCAGCCACCACCCAGCTCCGCTGAGCCTCCAACACATGCCCCTGTGAAAAGGAAAGATGCTGCTTTTGTTTTCCGACTGCAGCCCCCAGAGATGCTTTAACAACTGAGCTTGACTCCTTGACAGGTTTCATCTAATAATCACACCCAAATGTGCCTGCAAATATAATCAGTGGTAAATGTGCAGATATAATCATGCCGGGGAAGAGAAGAGGTGCCATTTAGCAGCTCTAGAAAAGCCTGCGAAGAATCAGCTTTCTTCAGACTATTGGTCCTTGGGGAACGATAGCACATGCAATATTCAGTGGGACATGGAAAGCAACACGGAAAGAGCCATAAATATCTCCAGGAAAAATATCACTGATGGAGATTTTGAAGCTGAAGAGGATCAGAGGTCTGGAAAGCCTTGTCCATGAGCCACCACGCCTTGAGACCTGCATTGACTCCCCTCCAGCCCATGCTTGCGGTGGGAGAAACCCATGTTTACCCACAACATGATGGTGTTTGGGGCACCAGGATGGTTGCCAAGCCCCGAAACCTTTGCTCTCCCCAGAGCAGGAAAGGGAGAGCTCCCCAGAGGGGAGCGGGCGCATGGGGCAGCCTGTGCACATTGCCATGCTGCTTGCCGGAGGAGCCCAGCACAGCCCTAATCCCATTATGGTATTTTCCATAACATTAAAACACAGACGTAATTATTACAGGATTTTCCGTTAGCCAGTCTGTAATTGAAAACTTGCTGGGGGGAAACAGTGTCAGGTTCCCTAAATGAAAGTTATCTGTTTTGGTCCCCGGTTTCTGGTTGTTCCCACTTACTCCATCCCGGGTCTGTTTGCTGGTGTCTCCTCCCTTGCTCAGTCCTTAGGTGGCCATAAAATGTCTTCATTTCTGAAATCAGCATGGCTAAATCCTCTCCAGAGGAACTATAGCCAGCATTTTTTGTGGTTGTCACTGCCTTTGTGCTAATGGCCGATCAGCTGTGACCGTCTCAGGACTCGTGTTGGGGTGCCAGGCTGCAGCGACCCCCCAGGGTTATGGGGATATATATATATATAGGCATGTACGGACTGGGATGGGTTATACAAGGCTTGATGTTTTCTAGGTAAATCTTCTCAGCAAATCATGGTAACTGGTGTTATTTCACCTCCTGAATTTCTGGCTGTGCATCCAGCCTCCTCACCTCTGCTCCATGCCATCGGCCCAAGCAGCCAAGTCCTTTCCAGTGAGGTTCTCAGAGAGGAGGGGGAAAACTTGCCCAGTGCCAAGAAACTCCAGCCAAGGCCTTTGAAGCTTGCTGAGGTCCAGCGGCAAGAAGTAAGACCTTGCAATGAAAAGGGCTGGGCTGTTTTAATTGCAAACAGCGTTACTGGCTTTGCTTGTAAAACAACTGCATGCTCTGCCTGGCTGCACCACCGCCGCATCCAAGCCTGTCCCAAGCAAGCAGGAGCTCACGGTGGCTGCTCCCAGGGTCTGGAGAAGCAGCTTTTGGATGTTTCTCCCCAAGAACCGAAGCACACAACAGAGCAGGGAAAGGCTGAGCCATACTTTCACCAGGAGAGCTCACGCCAGGTTCCTTTTGGCAAGGCAAGTTTTGCGGCAAACCCTGTGCCAGCAAACAGTTTTGGTGGGGGGAGGCATGTTGGCTTTGCATGCCTGCTCGTTAGCATGTGGGGTTGATTATGCAGAAGGAAGGGCAGGAGGCTGGCAGGGGAGAGACTGTGTGTGTGTGTGTGTGCGCGCGCGCGCGTGCACGGTGCAAACTATTCCCGTTGCCGCAAGTGGTAATGGTTGCCATATGGAGCAACGCGCTGAGGATGCTTGGCTGGCTGGGAGTGGGCAGAGCCCAATTCTCACGATGGGTTTAAGCTGCAAACTGTTATTTGTGGGCACCTTTTTGCTGGAGCATGCCAGCCTGGGACACCAGCAGAGCAGCCATTTTGGGGGTGTTCATACGATGCATGTGTAGCCGATGTTGTGACATGAAACCATCCTGATGCCTCTTTTTCTTGCCCCATCTCCCAGTGCGCAGCGTGGGGCAGGGGACACCGGGATGTCTTCTCGCGTTGTATTTAGGTTGCACGTTTGCCCAACGCTTGGCCTTGCAAGAGACAGGGGGTTGCACTGAATTCCAGATTTCCTCTGTTTCTTCATATATAAGAGTGTGAGATAAATGGGCATCTGCTGGAACATCTTGGCTCTCAGGAGCTTTGAGCCTCTTTGAGCTTCTTGCAAACCCTCACCTGTGCCACAGCAGGGAACGTGTTCGGTGCTGACCTTGTGTCCCAGTGGGATTTAAGCCATCTCCCTGCTGGAGACCGGGGGAGCCCAGAGAGGGGAGGGCAGGAGTTTTGTCCAGCTGAGGGTGGCAAACCTCAGTGATGCACCTCAGGGTGCCCAGCCCTCACTGGAATCACACCCGAGAGGGTCACACATCTCAGCTGTTAACCAGGACAGGAGGGACCTCCTGCACCCTACGGACAAATGGCAGAGCTGGGGGGTTCAGCTGAGACTGGAAAGGATGATGCTACAGCCCCAGGACACATGGGGTTTTATTTAACCCCTGGCCAGACGCTGTTGTGCCATTCATTTCTGAGTGATCTGTGTCAGGGCTGAGCCTTTGGGTAGAAATTTATAAGCTGCCCTGCAAAAGGAGTCTGGAGAGCCACCAGCTCCTGTTGTACAGGGACATTGGGGAGGCTGAGGCTGGCACTGGAGGAGAGGTAGAGCGGGGGGAACGCACTATAAAGAAGATGAAAGAGAGCAGGATTCATCCATCACACTTTTTTTTAATTCTTTCTTATTTTTAAGGTGAAGATGCATTTGCTGCAAAAATTCTGACTTAAATCTTAATTGCAGTCTTTAGCAGGGAGATAGTCTGGGGTAGTGGGCTTGCTGCTGGAGGGTGGTTTGCTACTTTGGTGGCCTAAAACTGCATATTTCTGGATCATTTATCACCCACGTATCACTGGCAGTGCCTGTGATGGAGCAGGAATGAAGAGGGCTCGGGCAGCAAGGACACGGTGGTACAGCCTGGTCCCACAAGTGCAGTCAGCTCACGGATGCTGCGGAGCATCAGCACAACAAGAGAGGTCCCACCTCCCCATCTTGCCCCGTTTCCAAAGCCGTAACTATCTCTGCACACCCGCACAGGGAAAGACCTCAGAGATTTGGGTCCAAAAACGTCCTATTTATCCCCAAGCTCATCGCCTGTCCCCAGAGCCCTCTTGCTCTGGCAGTTTTACCTGGGTAAGCTCCAGCTGTCAGTTCCATTTATCTGGGCCGTGTTAAGTGGCTGGCAGGTCGCATTATTCTTTAAGAGTGTGTAGTTCTTCCAAAATTCATCTTCTTCCTAGTGACATGCAGCAGTTCCCACAGGCTGGCAGTGGTGAAATTTTGCAGCATTCCAGGCAGTGGTTCCCAGTGACCTTCCCCAGCAGCCAGTGGTCAGTGCTGTGGGATGCTGAAACTCCTGCACCGTGCTTTTGCCTGGTAAATATGGGAAAGCATGATTACAGCTTCACCATTTCGGCTTTTCCTTGTATCCCATCAGCTGTGGATCTGCCTGGTTTTATCTAGAAAATAGCATGTTGAAGGTACATACCTGTTGCTAATTAATAGTTATTTCAACTGAGGTCAAAGTACAGTCCCCCATTACATTGGTGGGGGAGGGGGGAAATGCAGTTAAAAGCTCTCCCTTCTGACAATAATAATTAAACAAGCGCATTTATTAGCCAGGGCAGCTCCATTTCTGCTTAGCATCAGTAGGATCCGGGGTGACTAGCAAGATGGCATTAATGGTGAAGTATCCTGCATTGGGACTTCTGGAGTAAAAAACTACGATGTCCAGAGGATGTGTAGCAGGCTGAGGGGAGGGAATGGAAAGTGGGATTTTTATATCCCAGGACCCATAGGGCATCAGCAAAGCAGAGCTGGGACCTGTGCTGGGTACTGCCCAGGAGCCGCAGCTAAAACCGCCCTGCTGCCAGCTTCCAGTGCTCGCAAATGGGGATCCCCGGCCCCCGACACATTGCTCCGCATCCCCCTTAGCTCTGTCCCCAGTTCATCCCACTGCCACTTCCAGTGCTCAGCTTCCAGCTCCACTCACAACCCGACCCGCACCCTCCCCAGCACCAGCCCAGGGAGGGGAGATGCCTCCAGCTTTCCTGCAAGGCAGGACAACACATCAAAGGCACCAAACCCCTGACTCGTCCGTGTCCCGCCTCGGCCCCTCTCCTCCCCAGTTTGCATCATGGAAAATAACGTCTGCAGGCCTCCAGCCCAGGATGCTGGCTCGGCTCCATGGAGCCGCTCGGCTCCCTCGTGCCCAGGGCCGGCTGAGACGTGAACGCAAGTTCCTCCTCTGTCCAGGGAGGGGGCATTTTTTCCCCTCCCTTCCCTGATGCTGCATCTCTTCCCCTCTCCTGGAATAATTATAGCTGCTCAGGAAACGCCGAGGAAAGCCAGCAAAAGAAAACTCTGCGTTTTCCTCCTTCCTTCCTTCTTGTCCACCAGCCAGAACCAATTAAACCTGCAGAAGCTCAGCTCTTCCTTGCTTCCCTTTTAATTTCAGACCCCCTGGTAAGAGGAGACATGATAAAATGCAAGATTAAATGCCTAATACATAGGATTTGGGATTACCAAGGCTAGACTGGACAGTTGGAGGTAGAAGGATGTGTCCAGTTAAAAGGAGGTTTGAACTGGCAATGCTTTCCCGCATCTTCTCTCCCGTCTGCGGCATCGAAAGGGCAGGGGAAGCGTGAAACCCCTGCACAGATCCAGCCCAGAGGCGTTCAGAAATTAAAGGCTTTGCTCGCTGATGTTCAGGGGTAGCCTTGTGAGGGGGGTTCTGTGCAAGGCTGGGGGGGTGAGGTCCAAAATCCCACCCCACTGCAGCAGGGTGGGGGTCCATGGGGCCAAGTCTCTTGGGTTTGTAGGTAACAGCATCGAATAGCCCCTATCATAAACTCAACATACGTCATCTTGACATCCCCTCCGGTTCTCACTCCATGCTGGAGGGTTTCAGGCTTTGATGGCTAGAAAGATGCTGCTGATTTATTCATGCCCACTTCCCACCCATTAGCGTTAATAGCTCTGGTTGCTCTCCTCCGTCTATGGAGCCCACTCCTGCTCCTGCCCGGCCTTTGCTGAGAAGGTCAAGCACAGTGAGATGCTGGAGCCCAAATAATTTCCTGGAAATAACTGGTGTGCCAGGTTTCCATCCTCAGCATCCAACCTTTCCAACAGGGAAGGAGAAGGATGCCAGCAAATGCCCCCTCTCTGTTTCTTCTTCCTCTTCTCACTCAAGAGAAGAAATTGCAAAGACGGAATTGTGGAGAGCTGGTCTGCCTTCCTCCCAGCTGCTTGCCGGCTGCACCATATGGCAAACAAGCTCTGCTCTGGTTTGCTTTGGGTGGAAATGTGTCCTTTGGGTGAATCCTAGCCCTGTGTAAACCTCATGGCCACTGATCTTAAGATGGGATCACCACATCTCATCTCGCTGAGCAGCCAGGGGGGGCCCAGGACCATTCCAGGGGAGGGAAAATCAGGTGTCTGAGATAAACCTCCACATCTGAGCTGGTCAGAGGGAAATGAGCTCCCCGAAAGATGCTGTTAAATGCCCTGGTGCTCCTGCCCTTATGTTCCCTCTTAGCTTCAAACCCATTGCCCTGCTCTGGTCCCACACCACCACCCCACGTCTGTTTAATTTTGCCACCTTCACCTTTAAACATGACCAGAGTGCAGCTCCAGCCCCGCTGCCAGACTGGTGTCCCTGGGGACTGGCATAAGAAGGATTCGGGGGGGGGGGCATACTGGTGTTCTGGTGCTATAGGGCTGAAATCCCCTGCTGAGACCTTCAGGGGGGGTCGGGGGGGGTGCCCTGCCAGGAGCATTGCAGCGATATGCGTGGGAGCGTTTCGCATCCTCCCAAGCCCTAGAAAGTGAGAGATGCTCCTTGTACACGGCAGCTCTGTGCCTGCGAAGTGATGTGGGTGGGGGCATCCAAAAATGTCAAGAAAAGGACTGCAGAGGATGAACTTGTATCCAGGGATGAAGCCGAATATCCCAAATGAAGAAAGCTTTGTGTCTGAGCTTCAGGTTGGGCTCATCTCCTTTTCCAAGGGATCTTTCCCAAGTCCTGCCCCCTCCCAAGGTCTCCGCTCCCTGCCAGCACCCTGGGATGTTATTTGAAGCCTGGACATGGGTAAATGCAGTAACGTTTGAGAGATGCTGAGATGCAGGTGGTGGGTCGAGGAGCAGATAAATGTGTTAGGGCTGAGACACTGCTCAGGCTCCTCCTGCTCCTACCTGACCTGAGGTAACTAACTTTAATGTACAAAACAAGGCTGTGGCCATTGCATTGGATGATTTGTTATTCTTTTATTTAAATTAGTATTCCTTTAGAGCTTAATAGCAGAACCAGAGCCTTCTCTGGGGCTGCCTGGGGAGCTGGTGCTCAGACACAGCAAGAGACACCATTCAAGTGAGCAACTATTGGTAAGGGCACATCTCTGCTTTGGGGATATTCGCCGTGTTTGGGAAATGTAGGGCTCAGTTATCTTAATTGCCAATAAGGCCTATTTAATGTGCTGACGTAAGGTGTGTCCTCAGCTTGCAGACCGAGGCAGGTGAGGGGACATTCTCCTCTCATGGCTGCCAAAACACCTGAGCCCTGCAGTTTTCCTTGTGTGATGGAGTGGAGATGCTCACCTTCTGCATCAGCAAAACGAATATTGAAGCATTTTGGGAAGGGGGCATTTGGCACAGGACAGCTCCATGTCCTGCTGGGGGGAACAAGGAGTGGGGACATTGCCAGACACTGTTGGTGTCACCTCCGCTGGGAGGGTCCCTCCATCAGGCTGAGAGCAGGAGACAGCCCTCTCCCCCTGCCACACCAGCACAGCAAGCTGCTAATGAAGGCCTGGTGCTAATGAGGGTGTGATTTAATAAGGGAGGGGACAAACAAGGGACAGGAGGTGCAGAAGGGTTGGGGACATGGACCCCAGCCAGGGTCAGCCCCGTGGTAGGGCAGGTCTCCCATCGGGGACCGGGGTGAGAGCCAGGCGTGCAGAGGACGATGCTTTCCCGGTGTGCTCCATCCCTTCCGAGCGCTGATGCCTTAAGGGCTTCTGCGGCTGCAGACGTCATCCCATCGATCACGTTCATTAGCTGCCGATGCACTTCTCCATCAATTTGAGTTCTCTTTTGAACTTGTTCGTGAGCTCGTACAGCCATGGGTTCGGCAATTCAGTTAAACAGAGTCTGAAAAACGCGTTTCCCATTGTGTATGTTAAAATTTGGCCCTGATGGTTTCATTGGATTCCCCCAGTATTTCTCCTGTAGGATGAAACACCATGAAGATCCCTTGCCTCTCCCCTGAACTGCTGGGGTTTTACCAAACTGCCGTACCTGCAGCAAGAGCCCAACCTGCCCCGAGTCCTGCCCTGCCCCTGCCCGCTCTGGGAAAGCAAGAGAGGGTCGAAAAGAGCCATATGGAGCTGGGAATGTTATGGCTCATTTTGAAATGAAAAGGCAGTCTCAGAATATTGCATTTCTGTGAAATATCCCATCCCAGCTTTAGCTGAAGCACTTCACTCCGGCTCTTATTTTTGTTACTTCAACTTTAGCAAGCACTAATGCTTAGTAATTTAGAACATAACTGAAATGACAAACCAAAACGTTTTGATGTGGAACCTCTCTGAAATCTGGGGAAGAGCTAGGAGGACAAGCCTTTTGGTGCATTTTGGGATAATCCTTCCCAGACGGTCTCTTCTTCCCATCAGGAGTCAGATCTTGATCTGTTGTGTGACCAAGCAAACGAAGCAATGGCCAGATGCAGCTACTCCAGAGCAAAAAGAACCCTCTCCTAAACCCTTCTGGCCACTTAAAATTAAGGCACTGACCCCCAGCCCGAGCCATGCACCAAGGTGGTGAGTACGTACACGATGGGAGCAAGTACCTTCCCTCTAGCTCTCTATTCCATTCATAACATACAGTATCTATTCTGCTTTAAAGAGACACTGGGTGAAATTAAAACCAGCTTCAATGCAGATTTCCTCCCCCAGCTTGTGCTAGCGCTGCGTTGTCGGAGCTGGAAATGCAATGGCCAAGTGGCTTCTGGCTAGTGCTGGTCCTGGGTCTGCAGCGTCTCGCTCCCCGCTCCTCCTCCTCCTCTCCCAGAGTGGCTGCTGGAGCATCAGGAATGTAACTGCAGCAGGCAATGTTATCTTCCCAAATATTTTCTGTTGAGCATGGATATTTTTCTGTGGCCTTTCAGTTGCATAAAGCTTCACAGAGCTGTGTTTTGGCCTGAAGTTATCAGCTTGATGTTCCCTTCAACTGGAAAACGTTTCTTTTTGGTTGTTTGTATAGAAGGAATAATTCTTCATGCGGACCTCTGCAACCCGTGAGCCTGGTCAGGCAAGGAGGAATTGCTTTACATGGCAGTGGAGGAGAGATCCCGTAAATCAGATCCCACCTTGTCTCCTGCACAAGTACTACTGGGTAGAGAATAAAATAGAATATCATACGGTACAGTATGACATGTGCAATACAGGAGAAGTTTGCAAAACAGGATTATAAATCACTGGAAAGAGAAGAAGCATTTAACTTAAAGCTTTGGAAATATATTAAAACTCACTCATTTTGTAAATTTGGTTAACTCATATTAATCTGTGAAAATATGCAGGTTTTCTTCTATGTGGAGACAGATGACATTTCCAGAACTCAAGTCTTTAGGCTTTTCCAAGTTCTTATTGAAAAGCCGGAGATAATTACTTTTCCAGGGACATAAAGATAATGATTCCACATTTACAGAACATGATTAATAACAAGTCTGTTTGTATTTACAGTCACTTTGCTTACCACTGAAATGGGGCCACCTCCGAAGCAGCCTATGGAGCTTTTTACCCCATGGTGCTGGGAATCTGGCGCTGTGGTTATTTCCAGGCATGACACCAAAAAATCTCTCTGAAAGGGACTTGGGGAAGATGCTGGCTCATCCTCCTGCTCCTAATGCCTTGCCCAAATCTCCTTCCCTGCCTGCCTTGGCTTCGGTGGGTGGGGGGAATGGTTTTTCCCCCTTCTCTCTGCAGCAATCGTGAATATTGGGGAAGCTGCTACAGCATCTCCCGCTGGATGGAAGCTGGATGGAAGCTGGATGAAAGCCTTCATGCCCTACAAGCATTGGCTGCCAGCAGCCTGGGAGGGGATGGTGGTCTGACTCCTCAGCCAGAGATTGCTTCCAGCCACAAAATGGTCTGCCTCTTCCCAGCGCGAGGAGAGCGTGACCACGGGCCAAGGATGCAGCAGTGAGCAACAGCCGTTGCAAGGCTTTTTTTTAAACTCTGCAGCTGACTTGGTGGTGGGAATACATCACATCCCGCTCTGTGCCTCAGTTTCCCCATTACTAGGGAAGGGAGAGGGATGTCTGCTTTGTACCTTGCACTTCTTCACAGCTGCAGCTCCGGTGCTGAGCAGAGCTGACCCATCCAGCCCCATCCCATCCCCACGGCTCCGACTCCCCCCTTCCCCAGGGCAGCACCACCAACCCCAGCCAAAAGCAGATAAGCCCCTGCAGGTTCCTCAGCCAGAAGGGACCCTGCTAGCAAGAAACCTCACTGCTAAGCCCTGCCTGCTGCCCAAAATACTCTCCGGGTGGTGACCCTGCTTTGGCAGGCAGTGTTCCCCTCCCCATCACCTCCAGCCCAGGTTGGCAGCTGCCTCTGCCAAATCGGAGACATCGCAGAGGCTCCTCTCTCCCCTCTCTGCTAATGGGGAAGGCTCCGCAGCCTTGGCGAGCCGGTGCCAAATCCCACTCCAACAGCTGTATGTTCTCCAGCATGAGTCATCCCCACCCCGAGCTTTCAGCCTCTCCATAACAACATTCCTTCTCTCTGATCTCAGATCCTGGCTGTGATCGCTCGCTGTCTAGTTCTCCTTCCTCCATCCACATGGTTCCTCCTGTCCAGGCTCAGTCCCCAGCCGAGGCAGCAGAGAGCAGAGGAGGCTTTG
Source organism: Haliaeetus leucocephalus (assembly GCF_000737465.1). Lineage (NCBI taxonomy): Eukaryota > Metazoa > Chordata > Aves > Accipitriformes > Accipitridae > Haliaeetus > Haliaeetus leucocephalus. The sequence goes on along the minus strand of NW_010972953.1, from coordinate 5,375,089 downwards.
CCAGGATCACCAGAGCTTGAAACAAGGCGGATGCAGGTCCCCTCCCTCCCCCAAATTCAAGAGGAGGTGCCCAATTACCATGAGATTCATTTTTTCTCTTTCTGAAGAGAGACAGTGACGTCAATTCTTTTTCGTACTGTTTTTTGTTGTTCTTCCCCATCCAAGATGTGTCTGTAAGAGCAAGCGCTGCCCAGAGCATCGGGGAAAGTGCCCCAAGCCTTTGGTCCTGCACATCTCCTGTCCCGCCATAAGCTCTGCTCCAGACCCTCCTACCTGAGCCCCTTCCTCTTTCTCCCTGCTGTCACTTTTGTCCCCAGTGGGTTCTTTTCCCCTCTTCACCTCTCTGTTCCTCCGGAGGTGATCCCGCCATCTGCAAGGACACAGGCAACTGCAGCATCCACCTCCCCCTCCGTGAGCTGGGTACGGCTGGAAGGGTGGAAGAGCCAGGCTGAGCTCTTCCTTCTCTGCAGGAGCTCGTCCCCTGCACAGTCCAGCTTTAACCCCTGAAGAACGGCAGGCACCTGCCTTCTGCCCTACGCTGCCTCCAACATCGTTTATCACATTAATGGTAGGCCCACAGGAGACCAACCCACTCGGGGCATCCCTGGGCAACCTGCAATTGGAAAACTGCTTTTGAGCAGGCTCCTGTGTAGGGATGGGCAGTGCCTGAGCGCGATGGCCCTGCGCCAGCTCCGTGCTGCCAGATCCCTTCCCTACCCGTGCTGCCGAAAGCGTTGACCCTTGCTCCTAAAGCTGCCGGCGCTGAGCTCTCGCCGCTTCCCCCTCCGGCTCTTTGGCCGGCTCCGCCTGGCACAGGTACAGCCTCTGAATAGAAATCAGATTTTGCTCAAAAGCATTAATTTCTTCTGGATCGTGGAGTGCCCAGATGGTCTCCAGTGGTAGCGAAGGGAGACCTTGAACGTGTCGCTTGAACAGCGTGAAAAGCCAAAGTCAAATATCGTTCCTCCCTGGGCAGTTGTGTTTGTTAGCTTGCCTGGACTGCCGGGCTGAGCAAGGCATCGCCCCGGTCCAGCGGTGCAGCTGGTACGCTGAACCCGCAGCTATAATCCCTTGCCTTTCCCCAGCGCTCATCCCTCAAGAAGCTCCAAAGTTTCCCAAACGCTGCTTTAATTCAGCCTGGCAGGGGAAGATGACCCTGTGCAACACCTCCACAGCATAACCCAGAAGTGGGGATTTTATTTTTCTCATCATCGACTCCCTGGATGATGCTCCCCTGCCAGAGACAGGTGAGGAACCCCGTATCCAGCGCCTCATTTTTGAGCTTTTCCCCTAAAAACCTTTCCTGGGCAGTGGTCCCTGCCAGAGAGCTGGCTGACTGCATTCTGCATCTGCTCATGGACCATGAGGTGCCTGTGGCAAAGTCACACGGGGAATTGCAGGGTTGTGTTTTGTGGCTCCCTGGGGAGAGCAGGGGTCTGGTTTGATGCTCTGAGATTTACCACAAGTGTGGGGAAGAGGGAGGATGCAAGCTTGGTACATTTTTAATTAAAGGCTGATAAACAGCCTCTCTGCCTGCAAAACATCAGTAGCTTGGGGGTGTAACGAGGCCAAATCTCCTCGGCACTTACCAGTGTGTTGTGTTGTGGTGTTGGTGCGTGAGTATGTTGGTGAAAGCTAGGAGCAGTTGTTTCAGTGCATCGCGATGTGCCACCAGCAGCTACAGCTGTAGGACTCTGCTCGCTGCCCTTGTGAGGATGGGGATGCGGGGATGGGGATGAGGATGTGGGGCAGGGGATGAGGATGCAGGGATGGGGATGCAAGGATGGGGATGCGGGGATGGGGATGCGGGGATGAGGATGGGCATGCGGGGATGCGGGGATGAGGATGAGGGGATGGGGATGCAAGGATGGGGATGCGGGGATGGGGATGCGGGGATGAGGATGGGCATGCGGGGATGGGGATGCGGATGAGGGGATGGGGATGCAAGGATGGGGATGCAGGGATGCACTGCCATGACCCTTGGGGCTGACAGAGAGGTCTGCGTCTGTCTCTGTGGCAAGTTCCGAGGAAGAAAGGCAAAGCGATGCACTCAGAGCCGGCTCCTTGCAGAAGCTCTCCTCTTTGTGCCTGCCTGGAGGAGGAAGTGCCTCTGGAACCTGCCTTAACCACTGTTTGCAGTGGGGGGGGGGCTCGTCAAATGCCTCGGCTGCCAAAGTGAACTTAGGGTAATGCTTTTATCCCAACTGCTAAACTCTCCTGTGCTCTCACAGCTGGAAGGGGGAAAACCACCGCAAGCCCAGTC
>NW_010972953.1:5281156-5372816 GCF_000737465.1 Haliaeetus leucocephalus | reverse complement strand
GGGGGGACACCCACGCGGGTACACAGACCCGGTACCGGCCGTAGCCGCTTACATTAACCCCGGGCACAGCGACCCCGCAGCGGGATGCACAGCGGGCACCCCCGGCCAGGGGTTCCCCCCGGCCACGGCGTTCCCACGGACAGGGAGTACCCACGGGCACGAAGAGGCTCCCGCAGGCACCCAGCGCACGCAGGGGCACGAGCAGACGGACAGATGGACGCGGGCAGAGGCGCGCAGCCCTCACACGCGTGCCCACGGCGACACGCAGGCGTGCACGGATGTGCACGCACACTCGTGTGCGAGCCCACGCACGGACACACGCACCCTCGCACGGCCAGAAACTGGGACCCGGGCAGCAGCCGGCTGTAGTATCCAAACCCCGGGAGTTTTTGCAGTTCCGAGGAGCGGTCACGCAGCTAATCCCCACGCGGGTTTTGGTGTAGACACTCGAGAGAGGAGAAGTGGGTGGAAATTATCCCGGTAGCTCCTGGAGTTTGGGATCGGGAAGGCCTTTCAGCACAAGGGGCTCAGCTTTGCGGCTTGGAGTTGGGGGGGGGACGACCGCAGGCAGAGCCACGGCTCCCGTCTCGCTTCCAGGTGGGTTTTGATTCCTGTTCATGAAATCAGGGAGATGGGGGGTTTTGCAGGGTAAAGAGTAGGGGAGATGGGAGGTTTAAAACGCCGGAGGCAAGAGTAATCCCAGCTGGGAATATGGCTAGAAACTTCACTGCCTGCAGGCAGAGTGGGATGTGGGTCCCTGGGGCGGGAGGAGATGGGTTATATGTGTTTGTACCCGCTGGATAACTTGGGCCATGCCTGGGAGCAGGGAGGACTTGGCAGCCCCCCCGGAGTCCCCTCCCTCCCTCCACGCTGGCAGGGATTTTTCAAAGGAGCAGCAGGGAAGGTGCCAAATTCAGAAAGAGTTTGCTCCTAATTCCCTGGAAATCCCAGCCTACGGATTTTTTTTTTTTCTCCTCCTTCCTTTTCTCTTGGCCATGAGGATTTGCAAGGTGCTTGGCCGCAGCCTGCATCCCCAGGTGCCCTGCCACCCCGCACCGCTTCCCAGAGGCAGGAATTCTCCCAGGAAATCCCCCTGAGCTCCCCACTCCTTCCCCCTCCACCAAGCAAGCAAAAAGCTGCCATTAGAAATCCACTCTCCATTTAAATTTAGATGCCTGCATTATCTTGAATTTGAATTTATTAATTATTTGCATCTGGTTCATATCAAAAAAAGTTGAGCAATGCAGATGTCCTGATTTCGGCATCAGCTTGGAGGAGAAACACAAAATTTGCCAGCATTTCTATTGTCTCCTTAAACAATGGCCCGTCAGAAGCAGCCGGGAATTACGATCCCCTTTGCAGGGGTCTGACATGAGTTAAGCATCCATCCAACTTGCATGATCCCCTCGCTATGGGTGACTGCGGCTCATTTCCTAGCCATAGAGATTAGTCTAATTAGCAGAGCAAATCTGGGTAAGGCAAGCTCTTGTAATTAGTAATCAGTTGGATGTTTCCACGCACTTTCTTTGCCTGAGGGGTAGAGAGTTGTTTAGCGGATGGCCCCGTTTTGGAAGCAGGGAGGACTTTGGAGAAGTCAAGGTGAATGGAGCTGGAGCAGCTGGTGGCACTGGTGGCTCTCCTCAGTCCCAGGTGTTCCTGCATCCCATTTGCCCATCGCGACCTTCTTGCCTGGGGGAGCCCATCGAGCATGGGGTGGAAAGCAAAGGGACGGGCCCGTCTGTGTCCCCAAACCACCCCAGCACTGTCTTTCCCCATAGCCTCCTGTCCTGGATCGTGTTCCAAGCGACAGTGGTGGCCCCAGCAGCTCCTGGCTGCTGTCTGGGATGTGTGACCTGAAGATGGGAAGCCGGCAAGATGCTTCTCCACAGCTTGGCCAGGCGTGGAGATGATGTCTCCATCAGCAAGTGCTTAGTGGAGGTGGTTTTGTGTCAACATCTCATCCATCCCGTCCTTCGCTTGGGGAAACCGAGGTCTCCACTGCTGTGGAGAGAGGAATGAAGGATGTTTAAGACTGATGAGCCATCACCTTTGGGTGACGGGCAGAGGGTAGTCATACCCGGGCTCTCCTGTGCTGCAGCAAGGGTGAAGATATATCACAAGCCTTGTTAAAACCAGGTGCGAGACCCCCCCAGCCCAGGACCAGAAGGTGGTTCCTGCTGGGAAGGGGGATAATCCTTCCCACGCCATGATAATTAGCATTACTGGGTTTATGTGGGAGCTTCTATGAGGTAACTTAATTAATTATGATTGATTAACAGGTGTCCCCAGCCAAAGCTGAAGCTGGAGAGACATTTTGTCACTGCGTTGGGAACATGCTTGTGCTGGGGTCACAGCAGGGTGGTTTTACCTCTTGGGACCGAGCCCAGAGGAGGCTTTGCAGCTTCAGAGTGGGAGCTGCCGGTGGGTGCTGGGATGGTGACAGCATTTTCTTCTGCTGGGAGAGACCCAGAAAGATACCCGTTGGCTTTTTATTTTGTTTCCTCTCTCTGAAGAACTTCAATGTGTAGCCAAGGGGGAAAATTTGAAGTGGACTGAATAAAATAGGAAAAGAGGTGGCACCACGCAGGCGAGGACGTGGGGCCTCAAACCACCCCAAGCATCCAAGATGCTGGATGCACCATGTTCCAGGACTGATGCTGCTCCTCCACTGGCTTCGCTTCTCTTCCAGCCGGGATGGGCAGCGAGATGGGGAGAGGGGAGCCGGTGCCTGGATGCTGCTCCGTGCGATCCCCTCCCTGCCCCGCGCTGGGGGCGGCGTTGGAGGTTAGGCTGAAAGGGAGTTATTTTTAAGCATCACATCTCGGCGCAGACTGTCATTACCATTCCCCGTACCTTTCCCGGTGGGTGGGGAAGCCAAGGAAGGGCTCTCGCAGCACAGCTCGGCGCGTCCTCGTACCTGTAAGGTCTCGGCTGCCTGAGTCCCCCTTCCCTGCGGAGGGGGGGCTTGGGGCAGCTCAGCCACCACCGGCTTTGGCGTCACGGGCTCCCTCGGGGGCTTGGACGAGGTGGAGGGGGCTGCGCTGTGCCTCGGCGCTTTGGGTGTCTCACCGATCACCGTGGCCTTTAAACACGCTGCGGGCTTCGCTGGCTGATTTGGCAACAAATTTCAAAACCGGTTTATTCCCAAAATCAGGAGAACGGCTTTAAAGTCACTTTTAGGAAAAGAAAAGGAGGTGCTCTCTGTTTGTCAGGCACTTCTTGAGTGTTCGTTACAGCCTAGGGTGCTCCCGATACCAGCTCCCCCGGGGTGATGCTCTGCAGATGTGACCTGCAGAAGACCCCCAGGATGGGATCCTGGGTGCAGGATGGGATCATGCCCCGAGGATGGGCAATGCAGCCTGGAGCAGGGCAGGACAGCGATGGAAACACTCTCCCTGGGGAGATGCCGAGTTTTAAATCCCTGCTGGCGTGGTGGAGTCTGTCCCGCACTGAAGCCCTTTCCAGGTGTGAGCCAAGTGCACTCCTGGAAAGAGAACTGGCAAGGGGGAGAAACCTGCAAGGGGAAGGCAGCTGCCCTCAGCGCTGCCTGCACTTGGCCCTTTTCCACTCGGTGTTTTTGCAGCTCTCCAGCACATCACCAAGCTGGCTGGCCGCTGGCTGGCATCTCCTGTGGCACAGCACTGGGGTGGCATTGCCCGGCACTGGCGCAGCCCCTCATCCCTCGGCCGGAGGGGAATTTTGAGGCCAAATCTGCTTTTTGATAGCCTGTGGCACGCTGCAAATTCAAGCTGGCAGCACGATCATGGCAGGGGCAGAGCATCCCCGGGGCACTCAAGGGATGCAGGGACCCACCTGCAAGAGGGACCCTTCCCGAATTCCGCTTTACTCCCAGTCCAGCTCCACTGTTGTCAGATGCGTTGGGATTTAGTGTCAAATTTTAGGACCGTCTGTCTGCGAAGGCGGTGGGAGAGGATTTGGGGGGGGGGGGGGGGGAACAAGAAATATGCCTTCATGATGGGGGGGATTAGAGAAATATTTGGGTTTATTTTAATGCCAGGCTTATTGCGGGGATTGGAAGCTTAACTCCGAACCTGGCAGCAGAGCAGCCCTCATCTCGCTCGATAACGCTAACGGCATTTACATTTCTATACTGTCATTCCTCCCCACTGGGAATCAAAACCTCAAAACTGGAGGCGTCGGGTCCCAGTGAACCACGGCTGCCTCCGGGCTGGAGGGAGGTGGCCGGGAGCCCTGGACCACCGCCTGTCCCTGCCAAGGGACCGGGCTGTCCCCCTGCCCCGGCAGCACCCACAGGACCCCGAGCCCTGCCCTCCAGCTGAGCTGTGTCTAGTGCCGCTGCTCCAACGTTGAATTAATCCATTCGCGTGAGTGTCGGCGTCTGCGAGTTGCAGAATTGGATGGCAATGCTGGGTTTTATTTTTTTATTTTTTTTTTAATATATTTTTTTAAAGAGCTTATATAACCTTGGGGATTCTATTAATAAAAATAATGGTTTTGAACTCTGGGAACAACCAGCCCCGGCAATGAGCAATTAAATGCTCCAACTTCAGAAAGCAGGCAGCTATCGGGCGGCGGGGAGATAAGGGGAGAGGCGCTCGGGGCAGGAGTAGTGGCAGGGGGCTGGGGAGGGGGCGAAGAGGATTCCCTGCCTGGAGGCAGATTGCTGGCATCTGCCTGTCCCTCCTGCCCTGTATCTCCATCCCTGTTCCCTGGGGAAAGGGAGAAGAGGGGAGAATGGGGTCCAGACCCCATGGATGTGGGGCTGATGGGCACCCTCTGGTCCTGCTGCACCCATTTTTAAACATCCCAGCTCCCACAGTTTAACACCGGGTTGTGGGAACAGCAGCCCGGCACGGCCGAGGGGAACATCACCTTGGACCCAACCCAACGCCCTCGGTGGGACCCCGGGGGATGCTCGTGGTCCCCACGGGCGCTGGCTTTGGCTCCGGGGGGGCTCGGGTGGGCTAAAGGAGATAATGGCAGAATTGGGTTTAAAGAGGCACAACTGAGGCTCTGGGCCAAAAATCAGAGGTGGCTGGTGTGTGTGTTCAGCGTGATTTTGGGGGGCCATGAGCCCCGGGGGGTTGACATTTCTCCCCCTCAGCTGGTAACAAAGAGCCTTTGCTCCGCTCTTGTGGTTTAGGGGGGGGGAGTCTTACTTTTTTAATCCCTGAGTAGCCAGCAAGGCATTTAAAGGGTTTGATATAAAATTAAGAGAGGTTGAATCTAAGATGGTAATTAGAGAAAGCTGGGACATAACCTAAATCAGGGCATTTGGAGGCAAAAAAACCCACAGTCTTTGGGATGTGTTTGAGTTGTTTCCCTTTAATACCAAAATATTTAAAAACTCATTTTTCCATTCAGGGTGAACATTGCATTGGGTTTATTGTGTTTCTCCCTTTGCAATGCAGGATTATCAGCTTGTTTCACAGAAAGGTTTAACACCCCACTCAGCAGTGGGCTGTGGGTTTGGGTTGTTTTGTTTGGGACTTTATTGTTTTTCCTTTAAATCTCCCTTCTTCAAATTGCCACAGCTTGACAGCCTTGTGCCAGGAACACGCTGTCATCCTGAAACTCATATCTTTAATTCCTTCCCTCTGATGCTAATAACACCTTAAGATGATTAAGACTGGGGGAAAAAAAACCTTAGTATCTTATTTTTCTGCCGTCGGTGATGCTGGTTGCTGGCTCTCAGTGCTTCATTCATCTCGGGGAGTAAAATTAGAGCGGTCACCCTCCTCCTACCAGGGTGTTTCTCCATGGTTTTAGTCTCTGGCTTTTAATTGCTGAATATCAATGCCGCCGTGCTATCCGAACGCTTTCCTTTTGCAATTTAAGATGCAGCATCCCTTGGCTGGGGGCCACCCTGCAGCGCTCCCCACTCACGCCGGTGGCACATCCCTGGGCCCCGTTTGGGAACAGCCCGGGCAGCGTTCCCACACCAGCCTCCGGCAGCACCGGCAGTGCCAGGAGACGCGGGCGAGGGCACGGACGCGCCGTCCTGCCCGGGCTGCACAGCCACAGCCCACATTACCAACCATTGCCGGGCACACAGCAGCAAGTAGCCGGGCTGCAAGGACACAGATTCCTGTCAACATGAGGTTATTTATTTTTTTTAAAGATGTTTTTGGTCTGGGACGTGTTCAGGGCGTGTTTTAGCTTCCCCGTATCGCGGGGCACCGCTTACCCTGTGCACAAGAGTGCCAGCCCAGCTGACGCTTCCCTGCCAGGCTGGTCACCGGCTGGTTTTGGCAGCAACTTCGGCACCTTCTTGCTCATCTAGGAAACAAGGTACTGGATAAAATGAAATACGGTGCACTCTGGAAGGCCCCATAAATCCCTGGATGTGGAGCTTTATCTTGGTGTGTGCGAGGGCAGGACCCCGTGGGTGCACTGAGGGGGTCAGCTTCCCCCTGAAGCAGGAGACAGCAGCAGATTGGGAAAAGCGCCTCTTTCAGCTTAAATCCTGCGTGGGTGCTGAGTTGGCGGGTCCTGCGGTCTGACGAGCAGCTCGAGGATGATGGGGTGTTGGTTTAGGTTTTTAGGTCATGTTTGGATAGTGAGCAGAGCAAACTGGGGACCTGCATTGCTTGCAGGGCCCTGTGCAGTGCGGCTTTTTCAGAGCTTTGCTTTGGGTTTTCACGTGCAGCCGTGCCTCAGTTTCCCCAGCGGGCAAATAAACGGCCCGTTCCCTCACCACTGTCAAGCCGAGCTGGCTGGTGGCACCCCTTTGGCGGTGTAGCAGGACTTGTTGACCCAGGACAGGTCATTTGGGCCCCTGATGCCAGCGATGTCTCTGTGCCGGTGCAGCATGTGGTGCAGTGGGGTCCCAGCCATCCTCACTGCCCTGCCCTGTCCCAGTTTAGGGATATGAGTTTTGAAGCTTTGGCAGCACGGTTGGAGGGAGCTTCGTAGCCCTTCCACTGCTCTCGAGCGGGGAGAGAGAAGTAACTAGAGGAAAGTAAGCAGGTGAGGGAGGAGGGCAAAGCTGCTGGTCCCTGATGTGGTGCAGCTGCAGGTCCCTGATGTGGGCTCGGTGTCCCCTGTGCTCCCGGCATGCCCATGCTTCCCATATTCCTGGCATCCCCGTGTTCCTGGTGTTCCTATGCCCCCCATGCTCCTGGCATCCCCCTGCTCCCAGGGTCCCCATGCTGCCAGCACCCTCCTGCTCCCAGTGTCCCTGTGGTCCCCATGTTCCCAGCATCCTCAAGCTCCCAGTGTCCCTGTGGTCCCCATGCTCGTGGCATCCCCATGCTCCCAGCATCTCGGGCACGCGGACCCCCAGTGATGCCTCTTCACCTTTTTCTCCTCCCCACCCCGCAGGAAGAGTGGCCGAGCCGGAGACGATGACTGCCGAGAGCGCTGAAACCAACGGACCCATGCGGGAGCCGGAGGGGGGAACGACTAAGCCACCGGTGCCCCCCGCTCCGCCACGGCGCCGGGGACGCAGGCTGCGGCGCAAGTCACCGCCGGAGGTCCCGGTGAAAGGGCAGCTCCGCATGCGCTCGCCGTCGGGAGCCTTCGTCATGGTGGGCATCTCAGTGGTCCTGGTGGGCATGACCATTGCCGTGGTGGGCTACTGGCCCCATCGGGGACCCGGGGGCACTGGGGCTGGTGCCAGGAATGCCAGCATTGCAGGGGACATGAGGAGGGAGGTGGCTGCCGGGCGCCACGTGCCCCACAGCGAGAAGCTCAAGCTGATCGGCCCCGTCATCATGGGCATCGGGCTCTTCATCTTCATCTGTGCCAACACCATGCTGTACGAGAACAGGGACATGGAGACCCGCAGGCTGATGCAGAAGGGGCTCTACTCCATGGCGGCGGGTCTCCCCGAGGGGACCGGCCCCGAGGACGGGCGCTGCCAGCGCGGGGACGGCCAGCCCATCCCCAAGGCCAACGCTGAGTGCGTGGAGGGCTGCTACCAGGTGGATCTCTCCTGCCAGCCCTGCCCCGGCCCCTGCAGCAAGTGGTCCGACTGCTACGGCCCCAACAGGCTCCAGACCACAGCCGAGTTCCTCCAACACCCGGCAGCATCTCCCGCCGCCTCCCTCCTCAGCCTCCGCTCCGGCGCCTCCGCTGAGGCCAACCTCAGCCTCTCCGGCCGCACCGGAGCAGAGTCCCTCCTCTCCTCGGCCGTCGGCGCCTTGGCGTTGCCCGTCATCAAGCTCAACAACCGCTTGCTGGACGCGGCGGCGCGGGGGGCCAGCGAGAGAGCCGAGGCGGGACATGCCGAGCCCCCCTCCGAAGCACCACGGCTCTCCCGGGCTCCGCTCTCTGGCAGCATCGCATCCCGCAGCCAGGACCGTGGTGGTGGTGGTGGTAGTGGTGGTGGTGGCCACATCGTCATCAACATGGATGGCGGCTGCCCCGGCACAGAACCGGCAGTGGCAGAGCTCAGCCCCGACGCGCAGCTCCATGCGCCGGGACACTCCAAGTCCCTGGACCTCGGCCAGCCGGGGATGCTGCTGGTGGCCCCCATCAAGGACCGTAAGAACCGGAGCTGGCCCCGGCTGGACCACGTCAGCCTGGTGGGTTATGCCAAACTGGAAAGTACTGGCGAGTCCTCGGACCGGCTGCTGGAGCCCAGTGAGCCCCCGAGCCGGGGCGAGCTCCGACCCAGCTCCTGGGTGGTGGGGATGGAGCGAGGCGTGCGGGTCTGACATCCCCAGTGCCCTCGGGGACCGTGACGTCGCAGTCCCTCATCCTGGCCCCCAGCAGCCACCAGCAACCCCAAACCCCCGTGTCCAGGAGGTGTTCAGGGACAGTGTTTTTAAGCGGATGCCAAGAGGGAGGTCCTGACCCGCTGCTCCTGGGGGAGGACTCACCTGGGGTGGGTGGGATGTCCTCTCCTAGCTGCCTCTCAACAGCTTCCTGGTGGATGCCTTTGGCCTTACAAGCCCTTCTCCCAGTGGCTTTTCCAGAGGAGCCCTCACTTTGAGACCCAACACAAACCGCGGGATGGGGACACAGGGCGGGCGAAGCCCCACCAGCCCCCGCAGCACTTTATTTCAGCGGGGTTGGGGTGAGGGGATGTTTTGGGGGGTTGGTGTCCCCTTGCCCACTCTCAACCCACCGGAAAATTTGCTTGACCAGAGCACGTAAGCCCAACGGGGCTATTAAATATTATCTTGATGCCATGCGGTCCCGCCTCGCCTCGTTGTCTTCCCTGCAAGATGCTCAGCTGGAGAGAGTAAGGATGCTCCACAGCTACTGAATATTTGCAGGATAAGGTGATAAGCTCAAGGTTTGGGGCTTTTTTTTTTTGCAGAGTAGGGATGTAAAAGGTGCCCAAGAGAGCTGCAGGCAGCAAGCGAGATGCTGCTGCCCACCCTCCTGCCATCCAGGCAGCTGTGAAATTAAAACAGATTCGCTGGGGTGCAGCAGTTCCCAAAGCCCGTCTGCGGGTCGGGGTTTATTTATGCTGTTTTCTGGTGGGGTGAAGGATGCGGGTAGTGGGAGGAGGGATGCGATGGGGCAGAGAGGTAGGGGTGAGTGTTGGTGCTAGTTTTACCGGGCCCTGTTGGGTGCCGTCATGTTATTTGGTGCCATTTGGATGCAGAACAGGAGCTGCGTGGGATGAGGCCAGAGAGCCAATCTTGGCACTGGGGTGGTGTGATCCCCAGAGAGAAGGTAGCACAGAAACAAAGCCCTCAAAAAACCTCTCATCATAGCAGAAAAATGCAGTAGGAAAATGTGGATAAAACGAAAAATGAAGTAGAGAAACAGGATTCACTGTGTTGGGTGAGGCTGTGCTGCGGGATGCAGCTCTCATCCCATCTCAGGAGACGGCTCCAACCTCAGCAGCCTGGAGAAGGGAAGCATCAGCTGTCTGTTTTCTTGCAAACAAGCAATGGTTGCTCCATCATTTCTTTCCCGATCCTGCCCCAGGACCTTTGCCTTGTTTGCCCCTGGGGAAGGTGTGGGCTGGTCACTGCTTTGGTGCTCAGCCCCGATTCCTGTTGATTCCCCCTGGCATGTGGCTGCGGTGTCCCCCCGATATCCCCCGTGGGTGAAGCCCACGTGAGGATGGGGACAGGGGGTGAGGAGCTGTCAGGTCCCACCAGCCATGGCATGGCCATGGGGCAGCAATGGTGGGGCCTGGTTAAAATAAATAGGAACTGGAGGAATATCCTTCACCTTTGTATTTTTAAGGCAGGGGTGGAGTGTCCCAGCTGTGCCACCGGCTCATGCAAATGCCAGGACAAACCCCTGCCAGGGTGTCCTCCCTTGACCCTGGGAGGCACGATGCTGGGGTTTGACCCGGTCCTTCTCCCCCTCCAAAAAAAACCTTTTTTAACACAGAGTCCATCTCTGGCTCTGGCAGAGGCCCGGGAGCCGGGGGGGGCGGTGATTGGGCACCCACTGCCAGTGGGTGCTGAGCCTCGGGTGGCTGCCAAGGACACCGAGGTGGGAGCATCCCCATGGCAGGGTACTACTTGGGCAGATGGCTGCATCTTTCCAAAGCACTTTTTTGCTCTTTGCCTGTTTCTTTTCCCCCATCTCCGGGGAGATGTCACCTACCAAAAAGCAGAGAAGGATTTTTTTGCAGCAGCATTGCCTTTTCTAAGCGTCTGGCACCAGCATCTTGCCCAGGTACCCAAGGACCACGCCTGATCCTGCCCTCCTCATCAATCCAGAAGTAAATGGTGCCCTTTATGCTCTGATCACTGCCCTGTTCCTGTTCTCCGGCCAGAAACACCCCGTCCATCCGCAGCAGCTGTGTCTGCTGGTGCTGGGGGCCCATCCCATCCCATCCCGCTCCCCCCAGTTCTGGGGCAGGAGGAGCCCCGGGATGCCAGGGGCTGTTGAAGGATGGATCAGAGCGAAGGGGCGAGGACTGCTCTGCTCTCCGGCAACTCAGGAGGCTTCAAAATGCAATGCTGCAGCTTAGATGGGATCTCTGCCTTTTGCCTTCCCAAGACCAGAGCCCACCATGGTGCATGTAAATGGCTGAAATATGTTTTATCTGTATGAAATGGTTGGGTTTTTTTATTCCTGTCTCTGCTTCTCCCTCTCTCTGGTCTGAACTGAGCATGGAGCCTTGGACCTTGCAAACCTCAGGGACGACATCCTTCTCCAGACCAAAACATCCCTGCAGAATGGCTTGGAAACTGCCTTTTCTGGCAAAAATATATTCCCAGCACAAGCACTCCTAGCAGCTCAGAGACTGACATCTCCCTGGCCCAGGGCTGGGGCTGGGCAGAGGGGAACTGTCCCCAGCCAGGGGCTTTTATCACCCATTTTTGTCACCCCATGGGGTTGGGGACAGGGGACAGGGGACAGGGGACAGCGCTGCAGGAGCCAGGGAGGGTTGTGCTGGCGATGCTGTTGTCTCTCTCTCCTGGCTTTCATCACCTTCCACATCACCCTGCATTACCAGTGGCACTTGGCACTGGAGCTGGGAAATGGTAGTTAAAGCCTGCAAGAAACAAAACCGCTCTGCGCTCATTTTAGAAAAGTCAGGGTTTCCACAATCTTTTTTTTTCACCTCCCTTTGGAAACTCGGCATGTTTTGTTTCAATTTTTAGTATTATTTTTTCATTTTAATTTCTATTTTGCCTTTCAAACAGGAGTGATAGCAGCTTTGTACCCTATTGCCCAGAGTAGATCTGGCCCCATCTCCACCTTCCCCCATGCTGCTCTACCTGGTCCCAGCCTGCCCCATGTGAGTCCCCCCAGCTGCGGGGCTGCTGAACCACCCTTTTCCCAAAAAGCAACCCTTAAGCTCCCCTTACACCCCTGCAGTGGTTTTTTTCTTTTTTTTCCTGCTTTACAAGAAAAGGCTGTCTCTGTTTCTGATGCAAACTCTCCCCAAGAAGTTGGGTACCAGCATCCCCCTTTGCAGGGAAGCAGAGATGGGGCCAACGGCTGTGGTTTGGGAGGCAGTAGCATCGCTGAGGTCTCGCTGGGAGCGATACCAACCCACAGCTCAGCTATTTATTTGGGTGCTTAATCTCAAAATTATTTAGGCACTGGTTCAATGCAATAAACAGCAACAACAAAAAGTCACCGGCGGGGTCTGCCCTGAAGCAGCATCCCAGGGGACGTGCCAGGAGGTTGTTTTTAGCTGAAAATAACTTTTCATTCGGGCTTAACCAGCTGCAGCCAGAGCTAATGCCGGGCCCTGGGCCACACTTCAGAAACCGGCAGCAAGAAATTGGAGCCTGAAACACCGTGAGGAGCTGCACCAGGAGCTGCTTCAGGGCTGGGGGCTTTTGTTTTAATTTTCCCCCTTCATTTTCTGGCTGGGACTCAGCCCGACCTCGGGAAGCGGCTGCAACCCAACGTGGCAAATGATGGGGGACGAGAGGGGAACCTGCCTGCAACATCTCCTACCTGGACCACGCACCCACTCCAGCATCCTCCTCCTCCCCCAGCATCCTCCTGGCCAACTCAGCAGCGTCCTCCGAGGGAGAATTTCTGAGCCATGTAGGGATTGTTTCAAAATGCAAAGCTGCTTTATTAATTAGTCTGGTGGGGTGAGAAGACCCATGCTCTCTCTGTGGAGTGCATCATCTGCACATCCCTCATCTGCAACTCTGCCTGTGGACACGGTTTCAAGAGTGTTTGTGGGATTTTAACATCCATCCATTTCAGTGGATGGATGCTGTGGATGCTCTCACTCCCACGCTGTCCTGGCAGCATGCTGGGAATAACACTAGGCGGGAATGGATCTGGGTTAAAACAAAAATTTAAAAATAAAGCAAAAAAAAATCCACCCTGGATCCCTCCATTGACCCCACTCGGCTGCAGAGCTGTGAAATTAAACCACCCTGGAAGCACTGAAGATTTCACGCCGTGCAGCTTGTGAAGGGTGATGCTGGACGGTATCTTATCTTATCCTGCCTAGGAACCAGCTTTATAAACTATAGATTAAATATCCAGCCCTTATCATCACCCACTGGCATATCCCCACCTCAGGAGGTGCCTGCTGCAGGAGGAGATTCCAACCAAGAGAAGGGGGATTTCACCAAACACACCAGCAAAAGAAAATAGTGGGATTGTCCTCAGTGCTGACCATCCAGGCTGACCAGGACTGACCGCGGAGTGTCCCTTGGGCTAATTGCAATTACCCCCACACCACCAAGGGACCTCTAGGCTGGTGCATGGCTATGGAACAGTTTGGGGCAAAAATGGACAAAATGTGGAAAATGGGTTGGGGGAAACCACTGCTGTAGGCTGTGTGTGGGAAAGGTGCCCTGGGGAAGGTGCAGACCCCACCAATGGTTGTGAGAGGGTCTCCCATGCCCAGGGCCACCCCAGCCAGCTGGGACACCTCCATCCGCAGGGGAGGGGGTGGAGGGGAGGTGGGGGGGTAATAACAGCCCTTCAACCATCTCTTTAATGGGGCATCCGCACAGAGCTGGAGCCAAGGACCGTGCAGCTCAGTCGGGGCAGGGTCGGAGCCAGCCCAAGAAACATCCCCCAAAGGGGCAAAAAGGGGGAGATGGAGAGAGAAGGGCTGGAGCAGCCATGCCAAAAAGCAACAGATCCCAATCATAAAGGATCCAGACCCAAACCCCCGAGCACAGAGAGCTATGGCCACGCTCAACCAGATCAGCCGCAGCTGGGGCACGATTGCTCCCACCCCACACCTGATGCTGCTTAGCCCACCCGGTCCCACTAAGTTGCAGGGTTTGCAGCCCTTCCTCCTTCTCCTCCTTCTTCCTCCTCCTCTCTCCACAGCAAGGGAGGTCATTGCCATGAGTCTGCTTGGCTGGTAAGTCCTTCCTTAAGATTTAAAGTCTGTGTGAAGGAAAGCACTCTGCTAGTGGCCACACACTTGTAGTACAGCCAGGGAATGCAAATGTTGGTGCATTATTTAGGGTGAGTGCTCTCTGCTATAAATCTCCTTCCCGAGGCGCTGGGAAGATGAAGTGTTGGGGTTTTCTGTGCTGGGGCTGAGGCTGGGGCCATTGCGACATGTGAGGAGCGATAGTGCAGCACTTTGCACCTTATGTTTAAAGGTGAGGACCCCTAAGTGGGGGTGATGGCGTGTAGATGTGCTCCCCGGTGCTATAAAGCCTTGTGACCTTTTGGCAACGTATAAAGGGTGCTGCTTTTGGATGCTTTATTTAAAAAAAAGGAAGGAAGTGTGATGCCAAGTGCCTCTCTGTGTTAATGAGCCAGCACTGAGTCAAAGGCGTCTGTCTTAGTGCTTCCCGGCACCTAAAGGAGCCAGGACGGGGCTGGAGCTGGGGTGGGTTTGAGGGTAGTTGCTTCATTTATTTTTTTCACTTTACTTTTTGGCTCTTGTGGGTTTGGGGGTGTCCTGCACAGGCTCGCTGGCACCCCAGGCTCTGCACCTTTCTGCTGCTGCAGAAACGGGCTGAGCAATGTGGGGCTGATCCCCCTGGGACTGGTCCTGGGTGGGATGGGGTGAGCCAAGCTCCAAAGCCAGAGTCCCCCATCAGCCTTTATCAGCATCCGAGCGACATGTGCTGTCCTGACAGCCGAGCACTGGAGTGTGGCCGGAGCTGGAGCCCAAATCTCCGGGACTTTGGCTTGGCATCCATTAGGAAGCACTGCCCGTGCTGGGGGCAAAGCAGGGGAAGGAAAGGATGTGTGGACAACATGGTATGTCTGGTATGCAAGGGGTTAACTGGAGCATGGGGCATTTAAGGGCTGGGAATTTGGGCTTTGGGAATTCATTCCTACCCCAGGAAAACTGTCTCATCTGGAGAAGCTTGGTAGGATGTGTGTGCTGGGGGCAGCAGGGGAAAGCTCGTGCCTTGAAGTTTTACTGCTATGGAGGCAGAGCAGCGTGCAGGTCAGGAACATCCAAAAGTCACCGTGTGCGGCTCCCCAGGGACTCGGCTGCACCAAAGCATGGCCAGCTCTGGAGCCTGGACCAGCCTCAGTGTCCTGCAGTGGGCAGGATGGGCAGGAGCCCTGTGGCTGCCTTCAGGAGATGAGATGTAGCTCCTCGTGCTGCCAGAGCTGGGACTGGTGGAGCCAGGGCCAGGGGAGCAGTGGTCTGCTTCTGGACGTGTCGTTCAGGAGAAAGCTCCCATGGCACTAAATGTCGTGGCCACCCAAGATGGCCCCTGGGTGCCGGAGCTGCTCCCACCCACTGCCTCGTCCTGGGTGAGTGTCTGGGCACTGGTTTGCACCGGCATAACTGGCCTCTGCTCCTGCCTCGGATCCCACAGCAGCAGGTCTGCAGGTTTCCCTGGTACTTGCCGAGGACAGCGGGACGCATCCAGCCGGAGCGTCCTGCTCCACAGGGTGACGGCGGGGCCGGACTCTGGCCGGGGAGCTGCCACTTCCCTGCTTTAGGGGTTCAGAGCGGGAGGCGAGGCCGTGGTGGTGATGGAGCTAGCTGGAGGGATGCCGCTTCAGGTCTGTGGTGTTTGAGAAGCCCAGCGTGGAGCAACTGGGCTGTACTGGTCTGCACTGGGCTGTAATCCGGCCAGTTGATTTGGTTTTCCAGCCTCCCAGGGGCTGGTGAGGTGCCAAGGTGCTCTGCAGAGCAATAGGGATGCTCTGCTGCCCCAAACTGACTTGGGGGGGGCTGTTCCTGGGGGAGCATCGAGCCCTTAGGGTGGGAGTGAAGAGCTGCTGGGGCTGATGCCCACAGACCTGCAGGTGTCCCGCAGCGGTGGGCATCCCGGAGGGATGGGGACAAAGCAGGGATGAACCTCGTGCCACCAACCTGGCTGCTGCAGGACGGGAGGTCACTCCCTGCCTCTGGCTTTGACTCTTTCCCTGTGCCTCAGTTTCCCCAGTTATGGAGCTTGGGGCTGAGCCTGGTGTCTGTCCTACCTGGCCCGTTGCAAATGCAATTCCTCCCTTTCAACCCTGTTCATCCCAGACGCTCAACCACCCTGGGTTTTTCCATCTAGAAGTGATGGAGTCGACCCCGCTGCTTGCCTGATTCCCGCAGCAATTCCCCTCGGGGCCCTGAGAGCGGCCCTGACCCTGGGACACCATCCTGACCTGCCAGGAACACAACTGGCTGCCCGAGCCCCCGAAACGAGAGGAATGACCTAAAAATAGCCCAGGCTGGAACAAACTGGTGTTTGAATGGGAACTTTGTCCTCCCAGCGTGAAGGCTGCTCCTCTGGGTGCCGGGTCAGGGTCCGGGATGGAGACCCGAGGAAGGACCAGGGATGGGGATGGGTGACAAAGGGAAATGGCTTTTGCCGGCCCTTTGCAAAGGATGGGACCTCTGGGATAGAGCCGTTGCCTTCCGTGTGGGATCTGGAGCTGGCGTGGGGCCACCCAGGAGCCCAGGCTCGGCCCCCTGGGAGCCTGCGGGCTGCTGCTGCCTTCTGCTGGTGTTGGGATAAGGAGTTTGGGTTGGGTTTTTTAATTTATTTATTTGCATCTCTCTAGATTGCCATGGTGTTTGTTTGTTTACCTAATATTTTCCCTTGCTTGTAGCCAGGCAAAATGCCACAGGGCTCCAGGCTTGGCAGAATTTGCAGTTTGGGGGTGGGGGGCAAACTGAGGCATGGGGCTAAAGGGAAGCAATAGGGCTGAGGACCCCCCTGCCCTGGTGGTGGGGGGGGGGGGGTAAAGGCACCCTGTTCTAGGGACACCCAACCCGGGGGAGGCTTTAAGGAAAAGCTGGGTGGTCTCCTGGTTGATGGCCCCAGGGCTCGGCGGCAGAGCGAAGGGTCCGAGCATCGGTGGTTGGTGTTTGCTGTCCTGGCGCTTGTCCCCTGGGGAAATGAGCCAGGGACAAATGTCCCCTGGGCATTTGACATGGGGCTTAAACGTCCCCTGTGCTGCAGGCGTCCTTGCACCTGCAATGGCAACAGTCCTGCCTGGCAAAGCATCGCGGCTCGGGCAGAGGGGCCATGTGGGACCAGGACCCTGGTGCCACCCATGTCCCTGCAGCGTGCCTGGGCCAGCGCCGGGGAGGGGACAGGCTGGGAGACCCTTGGGGAGGGCAGGGGCAGCGGGGATGGTCGTCAGCTCAGCGTCCCCTCGCTGTAGGGTTGCCCTGGTGCAGGGCTTCCAGGGCTGATGGGTTTTTCTGCCAGGACATGCTGCTGGAGTCCAGTGCACCCCGGTACGTGATGCTCCCCCCATTATCGCCCGATGCCAAGCCGGGCTGGGACCCACCTTTGCTGCAGGGCAGCTCGCTGGAGCCAGGCAGAGCTTAGTGCTGCTCCTTGGGTAATGTTAAATAATTCAGAGAGGGGGCAGGTGATGCCTTGGCCGACTGGCTGCTGAGCGGGGACCGACACCCCAAAACGCTGCTGACCAGAGGAATTAATCCTTTTCTTGGCCATTTGTCCCCCAACACGATGCCTTTGGCTGCAGCTCATCATGCCACTGCATTTATCTGAAGGAGCTGGGACCTCTGCAAGACCCAGCTCCCTGGGACAGGGTTATTTAAAGTGCGTTTTGGCGTGACCCTAATGGGAATGGACAAGGCGAGGAGCCTGGGGCTGCCCTGGCCGTGTCTGACAGCCCGTGTTGGCTTGGAGAAATAATGTCATGTTCTACTCTGCCTCATTGTTCTAAGTAAATCAAGTTGCTGTGACAGGTTACAGAAAAGCAGCTCCAGCGGTGGTCATTTCCCAACTATCGGGGGTCGATTTCTGCGGTTCCTCTATAATTTTTGCTTTACAGTACATTGAGATTCAATACTTGGAGCAGCTTGAAAACAAACTGGCCAAAGGCAAGGTGTCAGTAAGATGCAATGACTTGTCTCTGGAGCAATTTGAATTAATGTTGCTTTTAGCATGTGAATATAGATGCGTGCCCGAGTGACAATGAGGTCATGTAACCCTTCCCTTTCTGTCTGTTGGGGAAACTGAGGCACAAGGGAGGGTGGCACCGCAGCCAGCCCCAGGGCTGCCCCTGCCCATAGGGATGCTTTTCCAGTTCCCAGTCTCCAGCTGCCCTAACTGGGCCAACTGGCTTTTGTTCTCTGTCGGGCTGGTGGCCAAGATGCCCCATCAGCTTTCTGCTTGGTATTTCTGTCCCTCCTAAAGATGCTGCGGTCAGAAAAAAAAATGAGACAGGACAAAAAAAGAGCTGGGTTAGACATCTCCCCTGCTCCAGTTCAATCCAATTCACTCAGGGTTTGGCAGCAGCTACCGAGCAGAAACCCTCATCTGAGCTCACCTCAAATGCAATAGCTCAAAAAGGGTTTTATATCAAGTGATGACGCTTTAGGGAAAACTTGGACTCTGGGGCTCCCTTTTGGCCCCTTCCCACGCATGTCCCCTGCTGGGAATGGTTTAAAGTATCTGAAGCCACCAAGAGCAGAGGAAAATGCAGCCGGTGGCAGAGCCCAGAGCGGGGCTGGTGAGAGCTCCAGCGGTCGTGGCACAGCCAGCACCAGCTCTGCCAGGGATGCACTGGTCTGGCTTCAATCAGAAAAAGCAAACTGCCACAAAGCCAGGCTGGGGAGAGAGAGAAGATGAAAAAAGGCTTCAGGGCCAGGGAGGTAGTTTTGTTTGAAAATTTATTGAAAAATGCAATACAAGAAGCAATACTGAACACTTATGTCTGTCTAAATGCTACAGCGACTTTCCCTTTGATTTACTATGAAAGTCCAAAATAACAGCTCCTATCACTAGTGAATCTATAAAGATTTGCCAATTTTAAAAGTTCCTATTTTTATAAAGAAGAGTGTAAATGGCTAGCCTAGACAATTCACAATTGCCTTAAAAAAATTGTACAAAGCTCCTTCATATTCTCAACTAAATTATTTTATTTTTTTTTTTACAAGTTTCATCTCTAAGGCTGGGACACTACCACCTCTTAAGGTAATTGTACAATTAGGAAAATCAGCAAACCACAGTTTATTAAAACCAGAAATCAGTCAGTCCTTTGCTAACACATCTGTGTGGTCAGAGATTGCTATTTGGCAACCGGAGCTGCCATTCCAGTTTAATGGAGGAGAACATGAGCTCCTTGCCTTCCTTTCTATAAAAACATTCATTCATATATAAATAGCTTCCATATAATGTATATTATACAATCAAGACAGTCTCTGGGTGAATTTGTGGAGTGGGAAGAGCTGGGAACATTCATATAAATAGACCTTACTTAGCTGGTCTGTCCCTAGAAGTAACACAGCATGCTAAGAGCCAAGGATTTTTAAAAACCCATCAGAGGTGGAAGGGATGCGGGCAGCCCCACCACAGCCCCTGCTGAGGATGGAAGAAGCTTCTTCTGCTCTTAACTTTTATCTTCTTCCCAGGCTGCTGCTGCTCCTGTCCAGCCCCTGGGCTCAGGCGCTGCATGTAGACGGCTGTGTTGGCTGGAGAGGGTCAGCAGGGCTGGAAATCCCCTGTGAGGTCAGACAGCAGGGTGATGGCAAAGGTCAGATGAGGCTCAGCGCAAGGGATGAGCTTGCTTGTCTGAAACCAGCTCTGGTCAGCACTATTGCCGTGAAGAGGCGATAACTTGTTTAAACTACTCAGGGAGAAGCAAGAACTTAAGAAGGGAAAGTGTGAGAATGAACAACCTGGAAACAGCCACCCCAAATCCAGGAAAAAAAAAGGGTGGTGGTGTCTATGGGCCCTTAAAAAGGGATGTACGCAGACACAGTGAGCATATCCTTTTGGAAAGGAACCACCTCTTGTGCCAGCAGGTTTTTCTCACCCTAGAAATCCCCTGCTCAGGGTGTTCTATCCCACTCATCGTGCTCCAGGCACAGGACAACCCAACTGAACAGCCAGGGCCAAGCTTCAGCCTTGCACCATGTTCTCCTAAATTCTCATGACAGCCAAGTGCCTTTAAGTGCTATGGAAAAACTTAATTTATCATGCTGGCTTTGTCTGCTAAAGCTCAGAAATCCTCTTAATGATGACTCGGTATGCCCTTTCACTCCTCAGGTAGCTGCAACAGGGTGAGAAGGAAGGACCAAGTGGCAAAAAGCTGAATTCCCAGAAAAGGGACATTGCCAGAGGGATTCTCAGCATGATGGGCGTTTAAGGCAAGCATTACCCAACTAAGTTGAGGACAGCAGGGACACAGATCTGTTAAAGGATCTGCATAGCAGAATAAGGAAGGAAAGGGCTGTTCAGACATAGATAGGAAGACTTAATCTCTACACTACAGCTGTGGAGCCCAGGACTCCCTAAATCCCCAGAACAGGATGCCCGGTACCCAGTGAAAGGCAGAGCATCATTGTGGGAAGGGACCATGCACCCAGAGCAGCACAAGAAGCAGGTACCAGCATGGGAAGGCTGGAGGCTGGGAAGGACCCACGGCCAGCAAGGCTCAAAGAAAGCAAAAAAATCCGGCAGCTCCAGCATTTTCGGCATAGTCTCCAATCAATACTGACAGCTTAATTAAAATTGCACCTGAATCTGAGAAGCTACACTAGCCCTAGTGTAGTTCAAAGGCTGTTTACAGCTAAACAGCAAGTCATTGCAGCCTGAGCTAAATCCAGTGACTTCTGAAACACATTATTCAAATTTAAAATAGCAGAGAGCTTTTTTTATTGCCATTTGCTTCCCATCCTCGACTGAGGAGCAGCAGCAGAGCACTCCATGCCCTCAGCTACCAATGTGCCACACTATATATATATTAAAAAAAAAAAACAAAACAAAAAAAACCAACCAAAACCACAACCTCAAAGTGTACTAAAGTGTTCACAAGTGTCTGGGCAGACTCTTTACAAAGATTGGGTTTTTTTGTTTGCTTTTTTTTTTTTTTTTAATTTAAATGCTGGAAGGAGAAACCAGGGCATGATTAGAACATTTCCACACAGCTCAGAAAGCAGCAGTGGGACCTCAGCCCCCAGTGCTGTGGAGGGAAGCACATCCAGCCCCAGAAAAGATGTTTTCTGGTCACCTCCACCTAGCTGGAGATGGCCCCTGTGGTCTGTAAGCTCAGCCTAAAGATGCAGACACTAACCCTGGTATTTCATTCCAGCAAGGCGGTCATGAAGCCAAAGTACAGATCCTTAAAGCCAGCATGGAAGAGGGGGTGGCAGCACTTTCCACATGGCTTGGCTCGATCACGACCAGCAACACCTGACACCTAAGATTTCTTGTTCAGCCTCTCCAAATACAGCTTTACAGACCTAGGAAGGATTGTCTAAAGGATTTTAAATTAAATGATAGTAGGATATATGCCCTGGTATATGGGTAACATGTTTAGCTTTAAATAGCACTGTGAGGGGAGAAAGAAACCCAACCCATAACTTAGAAAAAAAAAACCCCTAATTTAAAAATCATGAACACAAACAAGTGAAAAACTGACACTGAAAAAAAATCAGTTACTATGAATGCTGTATAAGCCTACCTTAATAGCATTCAGAGTCCAAACACCTTAAACGCACACTTCTAAGGGCTTTTTAATTTAATGGCATCTAGAAAACACAAACAGGTAGGTAGCACTCGGCAGAGACACACAGGAGGAAGGCGAGTTGCTATCACAGTCCTCTTAAAGCTCTAAAATTCACAGTATAAGATACTTGAAGCAACTTCCAGTATTCCTTAAATCTAGTCAACTATTAAGATGTGTGCATAGGCTACACCACAAAACCCTACTGTGTTCACACATCGGGGGCCTGAAACCCAACGGGGAGGAAACTCGGAGCGAAGGCAGCAGCTCTGCTCTGCACGCCCAGGTATCATGGCCGGAGTCTCAAGCTCCCTAGAGCTAAACAAAATCAAGAGGCAATCAGAAATGCTGCACAAAACTGAAGTCTGACTTTTTTAAACTGACTCTCCCGGCAGAAGGACCCATGGCTTTTTGAAGGCGCGTACGGATCCCGCGCTTGGAATATGCACGGATGTGGCTTATCTCCGTTATCCCTGACGAGGCAGAGGGAATACGACTTAAAAAAGTGACCCTTTGAGCCCTGCGAGGTGTGTCAGGGTCTGATCTGAAGAGGCTATGCGTGAGAGGGAATGCAAAATTGAAAACCTGTAAAAAATATTCAGTACAGTTAGAAATATGGCATACTTTTGTCACAATATATATAAAAAAAAATCTATATCCAACAGGATCCAGTGGAGTCTGGAAAATCCCAAGTAAAATGTCAAAGCGCAACTCCTAATAAATGATATGAATGTCTCTGAGTGTCAAGTCTTATAAATCCGAGGTCTTTGTGCTCCAGGTAGTTTCTTAGTAATTTTGCTGGGTTTCTTTTTCCTGGTGTTGTGTCTGGCAGGAATGCTACCTAGAAAGAGAGAAACATGGTAAGTCACAGCTACTAACAGCCATCTTCCTGGGAAAGAGAGGAACCTGCTTCCCTGAAGCTGTCAGAGAACTGAAATCAGAAGATGAGTTAACCTTCAATGGTAGGTGTGAATTCAGGCTCAGAGCCACCACCAGGCACCTGGCACAAACAACGCCCTGCTCCCATCCCTGAAGGACCGTATTTTAAAAGTTGCAAGTCCAGGAACCCTTAGGAAACCTGTCCCATTTTTATTTAGGTTTGAAGAGATAAAAAGCTCCACCACAATGTCTGCTTAACCATGCTGTGTCTCCTGTTGCCTAACTTCTTCTTGTTCCACCTCCCAAATCTCAGCAAGTACCAAGTTTGTTGGGATGAGGCAGGACACACGCAGGGCAGCGGATGGCACAGACCTGGCCAACACCATCATCACAGGCATCAGGATGGGCTTTACAGCACTGATGTACAGGCAGAGCTGGATTCCTCAAGCAGCTCTTTCCCAAAACCATCAAGACTGCAGAAAAGGGATCTTTCCAGGCAAGTCAGGAGCACGAGGTCCAGCTCAGGTACTGACACAGGCGGGGGTCTACGTGAAACCTATAGGTCAGTGTGCTTCAGGTGCATCAGAGGTGTTTGGTAAGGCAAAACAGCCTCATCGCAGGAGCCACGTAGCGTCTTTTAGACAATTTTGGCTCACTTCCACAGCAGGATTAGTCTGTATTTGTGACTGCTTCATCAGCCTTAAATGATTTAATAGGAACAGCCTGAGCAGGACTCATCATCAGCCAACAATAATAATTTTACTTAAACTTTGACCATATTTAGCCAAACCTCGCTTGCACAGAGATCAAGCCCCCTGCCCTGGGGGGAAAGCAGCACCCGTCACTCACTTATACATGGTCTCCCTACTTACACAGCCTCGCTACTCCTCTGCAATCTCGGTCTCCTGGTGTACAACCACTTTGGTCACCGACATGTCCGGGTGCTGCTCCTTTGCTGCCTTTATCGCCTGCGCTAGAACCTGAAAGAGACCACATTTCAGAGCATGCCACCGAGGGTCCTCAGGGGGATAAGAGACTTTCTAACTCTGGGGAGAGAAAAAGAAAAGTGATTCCACTTCACCTGCACAGTTTGGTGACTTTTGGTGGTATTAGATTTTTTTCTGAAAGGAAAAGCTGTTTTCTAAGAATACACTACATCTCTCCACTGCCCCATGGTAGAAGATGGATGAGAGCAATTAAGCAAACCCCGTTTATTCTTCCAGCAAGTGCGATGAGCACATTTCAGGTATCTTCTCCGACATTTTCTTTTGGAATTAATAAACTAGTTCTTGTTGTATGAATATTCTCCAGCCCCGTGATACTTGCAACTAAAATTAAATTCAAAGTATAATTCTCTGATGACAAAATCATCACTTCCAACACACTCTAGAGGCCAATGAGGCTGACTCATCAGAAAGGTTTCCTATAAAGCCAATGAGATTTAATGCAGGTGCTGAGTGCTATGAAATGACTTCTGGCACAGTAGCAATAGCACTTCAGAGTTACTAGAAAATTAATGCAGATCATCCAGATGCCAAGTAAAACTTTTATTTCACATTTTTGTGGATTTTTTTTTTTTTTTAAATTGCATTTGTCCAAACCAGTTCTGGAATCAAAACTTTGCTGCCAACACCAGTTTCAGAGCAGAATTAAGCTTTGCTGGCCCAGCTATACAGCTGCCTGCTGTCAAAGAGGAATTTATTTATTGAAATCAGTTTTAAAGTTTTATTTCTACCCCAGTAAAATTTCCCTAGGTTGTTTTCTGGTTAAGTTGTCTTCGGAAGGGCAGCCTGTCTAGTCGTGCCAGCTCTGAGAAGCTCTTTTGGACTGCATCCAAGCTCCTACCTGGTCGTGATCTACATCTGCATCTCCTGTGATGACAATCCTTTTTTCAATCCGTGTCTCTGAAATACCACCTTTTACAGTCTAGTACAAAAGGAAAAAACTACTGTTAGTCTAGAAGTGAAAAGGAATTTGAGTGCACTGGGGCTGCCTGTCTAAAGACGGTATCAAAAATAGTGTTACCAAATACTGCTGTCGTACCACAGCATCAGAATCATGGGGGAAAACTGCCACTGCTCAAAGAAAAAATGTCAAATATTCCTTTTCTTATAACTGAACAGGGAAGACCTTTGACTCACAGTCCATGTCCACAGACTGTACTGCAATTAATGCATAATCTACAGTCTTAATTCAGCACAGGCAAACCTGGGACCCTTGTGCTTTGTTTCAGGCATTAATCACGTTTTTTGAAAGGAACTTTCAAAAGCTATTTTTTCTATTATTCAACTCTGCCCGTCTCTCTATCATGTTGTTGTTTTAGTTGTTGTTGTTGTTTTATCATGTTCCTGTGGTGTTACCTTTGTGATCTGTGTGGTGGTGGTGCTGCTGGTGGTTTCCGAAGTGATGGTCTGAGCAGTCAGCAGGATGCCAGGGTCTAAATCTCCATTGCCACCATCTGTCTGTGGGATAGAAGAACAGGCCATCATCTCTGTGGGCAGCGTGGACAGAAGCAGGGGCTCCACATCAACAGAGCAGGATGAAATCCGAGGACAGAAACTCCTCTCCGTCATGGACCGCGGGACAGAGTGAGGTGATCTGCAGCCGGCTGAACTGCGCCCAGCTGCACAAGGACTTCGCAGGTCTCTGAAGGCTCAGCACAAAGCCCCTGGACTTTAAGGTTGGAAATGCAGGGATCCACAAAATCACCCAGGCAGGACCTATGACACTCCTCAGACCAGGTGGGCTGGAATACTCCCAAATCTGGGTACACTGCAATGCCGGTCATGCTCCTCCATTCCACGCTGCATGCTTTGGACCACGAAGGGAGACCAAAGCAGACACCTATCCTGAACTACACCTGCCTGGGTCCACGGAGGTTCACAAAGCCAGAGAGCACAATCTGATTCAGAAGGCACTTGCTACCTTTCCTCCCTCCTGACGCCACCTTGCACATCACTCGCTTTAAACTCTGCAGAAGCAAAGTCCAGATACCTGCTGAACCAGGAACAACTTCTTTTACAGCTGGTTACATGGTTCCCATCCTGCATGACTCGACTTTTCAAGGTCTGCTAAATAACCTAAAATAAGTCATCCTTGCCATCTCATCCCGGCTGCGTCTCCCTTACGGTGTACCACACACGAATGCCGGGCAGCATCCCCAGCAGCCCAGCACGGCAGTGGGACGATATCTGGAATTACCACAAGGTGGGACCATTTTCCACAGACTGGGAGAAATCTCATGGCACGTCACAAGCCAGTGCACGCACGGCCAACTTCTCCCAGCCTGGGAGACACACTTTTCCTTTTCATTTCTCAATTAGAAACGGTAACAGCAGCAACCGGAGCAGAACTGCTCTATTCATCTACTCGCTCACTGTGAAACATGGCAATGCTCACCACTGCCCGGTGTGGGCATGTCTGAATGCATCCTCTACTCCAGCAATCAGGGAGGATGCTGAGCAGCCACAGGATTCCTTGGGAATCCCAAATTATACAAGTGTGGTCCATGGGCTACCCATACCTGAACCTACATCCCACAGTCATTGCACTCCACCAGCAGAGCATGGGCTGCTTCTAAGAACCACAGTTATGACAAACCCAAAGCTAACAAAGGCTCCAAATTCTCAAATACACAAATAAAACCTATTTTAGATTGAGGATTAATTTTAACCTCAGCAATGAAACCATACCTGCATATGCTGGTATCGCTCCACTAACATTTCTATTTTCCAATCACCGGATACCCACTCTGGTTGCATTTTATACAAAACTTTTGGTTTTCCACGCCTGTTTCAGGGTTGAAACCTAAAGGACAATCGAATCATTCATATACCAAGTTCTGAAGAGCATAAACAGCCAGGAGAGCTGGAGAAAACAAGACAAGGCATCTCTTGCAGAAAAAAGTCCAACTCGGGTTAACTCCATACAGTCAAATCCACATTCTGAAGCCACCAGCAGCTGAAGATAATTTCTGTTTGCACACACATCTTGAAAAAAATATTACTCTTCAGGGATAGTAAAAACACTGCTGCTCTAAAAACACCAGCTGCACCTGGAAATAGCATCCACAGCGTCAGTTGACATCTGTGCTGTGACTCAGGTGCTTGGAGAAAAGCAGGTGCTGCTCTTTCATTTGGAGGATCTGGAAACAAAATGCTTACTTGAGTTTAATTAAGCCCCTGGAAAATTAATTAGAACACACCTTACCTGTGCAGCTTCATAGGTGATGGTCTTCGTCTCTGTGTGGACAATGGGGACTTCTTTCGTGGGAATTTCGCTTTTGACGGCACTGGACACATCGGAAATGGTGACCGTCTGTGTCTTCACTAGCGGTGGCTATGAGACAGGGTTAAAAACATCTCCGTAAAGACCCAGTTAGCATTTCCACGTGACCGTGCTGCTGGCAAAAGTTCTGACACTGATCTGATAAAAGCACTGTGGGAACCAAGGTCAGCCTGGAAATCTTTGGTTTTAGGCCTCTGGTACGACACACACTGCTCAGAGGGCAGAGAACATGCGTGAGGATTAAACAGACAGAAAAATCCTCCAGACCTTCCCCAACACCGTGCCTCAGCCCAAGCGAGGCATTAAGGATTTAACCAGTGTGTCACAATACCACGAAGAAACTGTCTGCACTGATTATTAACTTTCTAATTACTAGAAGCTCATTGCCAGCTGCCAGTAAAAGATGACCCTCATCTACTGATGACAATGTCAAGACTAGTAGAAACCCTGGGCAAATAAGACTTAATCACAGCTGAGAAGCTTTATCCTGACTGCAAGTGAAACACTCCATTATTAAAAATCCTCATCAGATCCTAGGTCTTTAACTTTTATTAAATCAATGTCAGACAAAACAGAAACATGACATCTTGAAAGAGAAATGGGGGGGGGGAAGAGAAATCAGTTGTTCCACCACCTGGTAAGTATCCAGAGGAAGACAAGAGTTAGTTCAGACCCACAGTGTTTTCCCAGAGGGCTCGATTTCTGCTCACCGTCCCCAAACCTGGCGGATGCCACCGTGATTGTTAGCAGGGGAAGTGGACGTCTATTTGACCATAAGCAATTAATATCAACACTGAAGCAGGCAAAAATATCTCCCACGGTGGGGAGCAGAAAGGGGATATGAAAGCCCACGTTCACAATGTAAAAACACGTTTGACAGCGCTTCAAATTTGCTCTGCTGCACTCAGGGTCAGCCTCCAGTACAGCAGGAGACGGCAAAAACCTTACAGAACTAAAATTACATGCCTTTGGAGCCTAAATATTTCCCTTTTGGGGGACGCACAAGATGCTTTGATCAAAGAAAGGCAAAGGGCGTTGCGCTGCGGCAATTGTATTTAATGCAAAGATAAATCGAGCGGGGCTCGTATTTAATGCAAAGATAAATTGAGAGGGGCTTGTGTGCACTGACTGCGGGAGATTAACTGGCTAATTAGCTCCAAGCATGAGTCCAAGCCAAGCAAACACAACTCCTCTCTGGGTCCGTGGCATCTGCTTGCTGCAGTGTTTGGGGTCCCACTCCAAAGCCAGCCGGGGGGGTGTGGGGGAGCAGGCGCTGGGGCTCACTACCTGGAAGCAGCGAATGACTGCTGGCAGCCCGTTATTAACATCTGAGTCGTGACACTCGCCATTTAGCTTTCTAAAGGCAAATCTGTCTTCGCCATCCTCTGCCACCTCCTCCTCTCCTCCCGAGGGCTGCCAGGGAGGTGCGGCAGGGCTGGCGGGGGGCTCCAGCTCAAAGAGCTCCGAGTCCTTCTCCGCATCCGCACAAACCCCCTTTCCACATCTCAGGTCCTCCTCGCTCGCGGGGAGGCTGGGAGCCGCCTCCTCCTCCTCCTCCTCGCTGCTTAGGGAGGAAGCAGCAAAGTCATGGCCGGGAGAAGGCTCTGAGGCGGGTGGCACTGGGGTCTCACTAAAAGCTACTGACTGCTTTGAGCCCTCGCATGCAAAGCCAGTGTTAGCACTGCTCCTCTCTGGCACTGCAGCCACATCCTCTCTGGAGAGAAAGTCACTCATTTTCTAAAAAGAAACGAATACACAAAAAAGGCCAGAGAGAGAGAGAGAAAGAGAGCGTTAGGGAGAACAGGAGGTCATGAAGCATAAAGGCAAAACATCGGTTTCTTACAATACATCACATCTCCAGTAACGCATGCAACAGCAGTGGGTTTGCACACTTGAAAACCTTTGTGCTATGCGATGTATCCAGTGCATTTACTGACACGGCTTTCCTGGTAAATTAATAATCCGCTCTCCTGAAGTTTAAGGAATTAATATTAAAACAACTCTCTGCACCTAAAGGAAGAGCCACCACTAAGCACTTTTTGCCCAGTTTGGAAACAGGAATAATGTCAGTGTAGCAAGTGGGGACTTGTGCACATCCAAAATTCACGTGTGCCACAAAACCCACTGACTACACCAAAACCACACCCCAATTCTGCTTTTAACTCCTTGAAATATTTTACGCTGTGTTTTAATTTGCACATGGAGGTGAAGAGAATAAGCCCAGAATTAGCGTGCACAATAATCCACGGAGCCTGCGCCTTGCTCTTTTCTTTGCCCCTGGGAATGCTCACACCTCTGAGCACCCTCGTTGCTGTTGCAGTCTCTGGGATAACTAACACAGACTTGTCATTATGGCATTGGTAAAATTATTGTAAGAATATCTACAAGTTAGTATTGAAATCAACTGCTTCAATTACCATGAGGCTCCTGAATTGGCGATGCAGCGTGGTCATCTGAAGGAACTTTTACTATTTCTTTGAGACAAACCGATTCAATTAACTTAGCACAAAACTTTTCAGCTGAGGAGTAAAGAAACGCGGCTTTAAGCTGGAAAGCCAGATGTTCACACCAGTGTGTGCTGATCCCATCGCCACCAAGCATGCGGTTCAGTTGACTGCTTACAAGCTGCATTTGCCCATTTATTCAGGACTATCGAAATATTTGTAACATACTTTATCCCAAAAGCAGTTGGCGCACAAGAAACCTTTGCGGTAGCTAAACTTCCCGAAGGTGGAACATAATTGGCATTTGTGATGGTGCACCCCAGAGAAGACACATAATGAAGCAACTCAGCCCTCCGAGAAGCAAGCAAGCATGTCTAGAGCACCTGAGATATTTGGGAAGAGCGTGCCAAGCCAGAGGGTTTAACTAAGGCTGGTGCTATTCTGCTCTCCGTTCAGCTCGTTAGCAAGGTCTCAACTAGGTCTTCTCACATCTCTGGGAGCCCTCTAGCCAGGAGGGAAGCAACAGTGATAGAAGAGAAGAAAAGAGTTAAAACATGAACAAGACAGAAAGCTTTAGCAAAAATCAGTTGTTTGCCCAAATGCCCAAGTGATGAATATTTCATATGCACAGAGAAGCAGCATTTCAGTCACCAGCAGTAAATGATGGCTACAGTCCTGCCCTGTGCTAGAAGTTGTGTTTCTCATTATTGACATGGAAAGTTGCCTTCAAGGAAGGGCAGAATAAGCAGTTACGGGCACCTACAATTTTACACATATCAAAGTTGTCGCATCATCCAGCATCAGGGAACAAGGAGGGAAAAAAACCAGAGGGATGCTGCTATTTCTTCTCAATAATTAACCTCATGGTTGATTTCTGGTAACTTTGTATAAAAATAGCCACATATCTGTTCGTCCAAAAACAGTGATTAAATTTTCATAAAAGCATGGCAAGTCCATTTTGTCAACTGTTATTCTAGTTTTGGTGGCGGTATTAAGATGAACAGAAACTGTTGCCTCACTTTCTATTACGAAGATTCTCTGGGCAACCAAAAAACTGTAATTTGTGCTTAAAATGTGAGGTCTGAACCCTGTGGGTTATCCGGTACAATGCATTTTCTGTACACCAGAGGCTTTCACCCTGATTGACCTCATCTAATGGCACAGTTCAACAGTATGTTAAGAACAGGAGCTGCCTTATGTAGGAACAAATAGATGCTTATTTTAGTATCACTTCAAGAAATGACTCTTCCACCATTCCTCCTGGGTATTTTTCAGTTCCCTGCTTCTTTATGTTGCAGATAGATTACCTATAAGGTTTCTCTCCATTAGGATTTCCAGCCTCTTGGGCTTCTCTTAAGTTCTTGGGATACTGCTTAGGAAAACGCACTTAACAGGAATGAAGGGACAGCGATCAGCACTGTGGTGATCAGGTCAGACCACACACACAGGGAAGTGTTATTTCTGATCAAAACCCACTTCCATACATGCTCCTCCAAAGGTATATCCACCTCCTACCCTCATTTTGCCTAACGCAAGATACTATACTGCAATATTTCACAAAACAGAATAGGAACGGAGGTTATCAGCTTTGAACACCCACGTCTTAATCTTGCTTTAAAACCTGAATTTATATACTGCCACTATACTGATCTTTCCTTAATTATATATGCTAAATCTTGCAAATTAATCAGGGGATCTTGAAAAGACACATCTTCTGGGGTTTAATGGAAAATGCCTTAGGAGCAAGATTGCCTTATACCAGCTGGGGCACTACTTGACCAAGAGGAAGAAACACAGAGAAAACAAAGCAGATTAAGCAGCTACACAAACGTAGATCTGTTTCAGAGACAAACATTTGTATACAGTCAAAACAACTTCCCAGCTCCCTTTCATATACACAAAAAATAATTTGCATTTTCGAAGTATCTTGTATGGTAAAAGCATAAAGGAAGGGAAAAGCTTAAATGAAGCCTATGGCATACATATATTGCTTGTCAGTAGAACCAAGTGCAGCAATAAACATGCAAACTATAAAAACGGAATGAAATCCTGATAAGATCAACCGATCAGAAGCGCTTTTTTTCTTGCCTTCCTATTCTACCAGTAAGAAGACAGGCTCATTGAAAGGTATTTGTTTCTATATAAAATTATCTATTTACACACACCTTTTTTCTGAAATACAACTATGCTTGCACCTATATTTAAAAATGCAGCTTGCATGTAGGCTAGAAAAGATTATCTTTTTTATAAAGAAAAACAAAAAACCCCTAGGAATTTGAACATCTGTTACAAATTCTGATCTTATCAAGATTTATTTTAATTTGCAAATGCAAAAGCATTCCTATTTTTAGGGCTCAGATTTGCAGAGTTCCAAGCTCTCCTTGAGACCCATGAAACCTGGGAGTGCCTGGGCTGCAAACTACTCATTTCCAGAGACACAAAACCAAACCAGGGATGTCTAAATCAAACAGGAAGCAGACTATTCGCACAAGCCATACGCAATGTAAAGAAAATACAGGACATGATGCAGTGCCCCAGAAGAAACAAATCGAACCAGACATGAATGCGACTAAACCATTACCCTGCTAAATACAAATTTTTGTGCACCTGATGCTGACAAACACTGAGGATATAGCTTAATTTAAGCGTTACAGTGGAAAAAAGTGACACACAATAATTCAGACTGGGGATAAATTAATAACAGGCTTAATTTCATGGCTGATACCAGCAACCAAAAGGATTTATTTTTCTTAAAAATTGTTTTTGTATAAATTTGTTTGCCTGTATTTTTTCAAGAACCTACTATTTTGGATCAGGATATATTCGTATGAACCAGCTGCCCTGCACTGCCAGAACGGATACCCATTTTGTGTATGTAGGCGTGTAGGCACGCTGCTGTCTCTCCCCAGAAATATTCAATTATCCTCATCCCAAACCAGACTCCTATCCTGCGGGAAACTTAAGGAGTGCAAAAATGATGTCAACCTGCCAGTTACCAAAGACATTTGATAAAAATTGATAAAACCATGAAATTACGGTGCATGCTAACTCCCTACAGCCACCATATGAAATGCTATAAATTCCAGCTAGTTAGTACTTCCCAGTCCTGTTCTTGTTCAGTATGGCATTGCAGTCGTTAATGCTGGCGCGTGTTATTAGGTTATCCCCAAACAAGTATCCACGTAAGCTAACAGGCTCGGTGTGACCATCTACAGATGCACAAGTAGATGATGTTGCTTTTGCAGCGAACCACACTCACCAGTCAGAACTCCCAGATCAAATGATGCTCAATCTCACAGCTGTCAAAGCACTTGGGTAAAAAGTATTATAAAGCAGAAAACAAGAGATCCTTATTTTACAGTACCTGCCATGCCTTATAGAACTGCTCTGCCTTAAAGATAGAAGTTAAAAAGTTTAGAAGCCGTTCAACAAATCCTGGCATTTGAAAATGATGGCCATTATCTACGGATTTGCATTTTTGGATGGATTTTTTAATTGCCATTGATCTGATCACAACATCCTGACCAGCCTAGTCAGACAACAGAAGGATAAAAGAGAATTTGACCAAAGTTAAAAGTAAGGCTAGAAAATACACAGCATGGTACAAGCTTAAAAAGATTAAATTGCTGTCATGAATAAGAATCCCAGGATATTGCACAATACACAACAGCCACCTCCAGTCCACTGCATCAACTACTTGGCAACATGAAACAACCTCAAAATCAATACTTAAATTATTAAAATAAGGTTGCTGAGCAATGATTCCTTTCCCCATCCACCCTGATCCCCTTCCCATCCCTTTTGTGGGGCAGGTACTCTTGGATGAGGGGCTTCTTATTCCAAATTCCCCCTGCAGAGAAAAAGCTGCTAGTGGCATTGCAAAAACTGCCTCTGATTTAGTGTAGCAGCAGCAGGTGAAAAGAGCAGGGATACCATCAGGGTTTATAACTGACATAAATTCTGTGCTCCTGCATTTCACTTGCTTCATTTCATAAATAAAGTTACAGCTCTGATCTGGTGCCAGGCTCATCCAGGAGAGCAGCAGCACAAGCCTTGTGCCGCTCCATCACAGCCAGATTTGCTTTCCTGTGATCGCTCGTGACTGCACAGAATGAGCCAAACAGTTTAACCAGAAGTAAATAACCTCACAGAAGAAAAGTTGGGAGTTAAAATTAAGACTGACTTTTGATACAGCCTCTAGACGCAACTTCAGGCAGCTTCAACCAGCTAAAACCCAACCAGAGGTCTGCATTGTATAACCAAGCAGAAAGGCGGTGGTTAATTAGGGAACATGGTTTCTTTGCTTACAAAAATAGAAAGGAGCATTTTTGTTCTCAAATTAATACAACATGCAGGCCAGAGGCTCTTGCAGTTGCATTGCACAGGACCCGCGATGCTTCTGCTCTCAGGACAACTTTCTGCAAGCTGTTTTTCCTATTATTCAGTCTCAAAAGCGAAGAGGGAGAACATGTTAGCATTACATTAAGTATTTGGTAGAGGGCTGAACCTTCTGACCCCTCTGTAAACAAAGCCCTTCTTAAACCAAGCCAGATTTAATCCTCAGTTGAATTATTCTGGCCAGTTTGAGAGCGTGCATTGCTTACAGCTTTAGCCTTGCATGTCCCCTCTCCCCAGGGGCACGAAACCCACACCAGAGAGTGCCCAGCAGACCCAACACCCTGAATGCAACCAGTAACGGCTGGGGTCTGATGGCTCGTGGTCTGAGAAAGCAATACTGAGGGTTAGTCCAAGGTAGTTGTTAACACAGATCATATATAGCCTTTTTGTTAATAAGCAGTGGAAAGAAGAATCTGATTTGCAATAACATTTATTAATGATAAATGTACATATTTACAAAGAAAAGTCTGAGAAAAAATACAAAACCAAAAAAGTGTTCCAAAAGAGAGCATTTTAGATAAAAAAGAAAGTGTTTTTAGTCCCCACAAACTGATCCAACGTGACTTTGTACCACCGCTAGAAGATCCCAAAGTGGCACAAACCAAGGCTAGTCTTTCCCTCCAGCTTCACAAACCAAAACAGATCATGGAACCATACAATGGTTTGGATCGGAAGGGAACTTAAAGATCATCTAGTTCCAACCCCCCTGCCAACTTTCCACTAGACCAGGTTGCTCAAAGCCCCATCCAACCTGGCCTGAACACTTCCAGGGATGGGGCAGCCACAACCTCTCTGGGCAAACAGGGACACAAGAGAAACCACCACTGTCACGTTCTCCAAAGTGCAGACCAAAGGGTTTCTAAATGAATCCGTAACCCTTCTTTGGGCTAAATTTTTCCAGAAAGCATCCTTCCTCAGTCTGTAAGTCAGAACAGGTGCCATCAACTCATGACCAGGAAAAACGAAACCCAATAAACCAGTGGAATAATTCTCAGAGTGACAAATTACAGACCCTTACATGAAGTGAAAGACACTTTGCCTATAACCTTCCCGAGGAGCCCCACGGTACGGACACAGAAAGGCCAGCCCAACCTAGTTCCTGCAAACATGAACTACTCCTTTGGTGCCACGCCAAGGAAATTCCATCTCTCCTCATTATTTCAGGACAGGAGGCAAATATCGAATACCTACTCTTTAGGGTCATCACTAGTTACTGCACAAACTGCAAGGGAGGAGAGCGGGTCTTAGCTTAACTCTGTACCCTAACCTGACCTGCCCACAGAGAGTCCTCAGTTCACCTTCTATTGACCCACAGGGCAAAGCGGCACACGGCAGGATGCAGACAATACCCTCATTTATCTGTTCACTTTTAATAATGGAAAAGAAAAAAGGGATGTTGTTTTACAGTAACGCACACCTTGAATATCACCAATGATCACTGTATACAGAGCCTGACACCTAACGCAGCCTCAGAGCTGAATCTGAGTTGCAAGCAATCGGCTCTGGCATACTTGCTGCTTCAAAACACTAATGCCAACCTTCTCCTAAAGCATGAAAGCACAAGATTCTGCATTTTATCTGAAGTTCAGAAAAGCTGATATCAGGATAAGAATATTCAGAAAGTGAGTTTCAGGATTTCTCACACCAACCTGGACGGGGTTACGTGCTGTGGACATTTCCACCTTCCCTTTGGAAGGGATAATTCAGCTTTCCATCACTCCCAGACTGGCATTGCACCAGTCATGTACGAACAGGGTGCATTAATCCCACCACTGCTCGGGTCAGTGATGGTGTCGGGGCAGGTGGCCGGGGGGGCTGCGGTGCTTTGCAGCAAGTTTGTTCCTGAGGAAAAAAGGGAGCAAAGTACACGTGTTGGTTCCTTTATGAAAACCCTGAGACGTCTGCCCGTAAACAAAGCTAGAGCAAATCAACTCTCCCTGTGCACGGGTACGACAGCAGGCTTCCCAAAATCCCTCCTTTCAGTGCCGCATCCTGCACGGTCGTCAAGGGAAAAGGATGAAACCAGGAATCAACCAGCACAGCACCAACATGTACAAGATACATAATGTGCAGGAATGAGACCGTACATGGATTGCCACGGGGCACGTCTGTAACTCCCTTTGCTTTGCAAGCAAATGGAAAAAAAGTGGAGGAGCGACCGGCAAAGGGGCTGGAGCACAGAGGACACATCACTGCGGCACTGAACGGATGAGGTTTCTGTTCCTGATAAGCTACGGGCTTTCTCTGTCAGAAGAGATCATATCCACCTGGATGAATATAGATAACTGGCCTCTAAACTGCCATAGAAATATAAAGCATTTGTTTAGTTTCTTTATACTCTGCAGTGATAATTGTTATATAAATCCCAAAAACGTTCCTGAGCATTCTCAGAATGTAAAGTTTCAAAGTTTTTTTGCTGATGACAACCAGCCTTATCTCAAGATTAAAAAAAGGAAAAGCAAGAGAGAGACCGTTTTAATTAAGAAGTTAAAGAACTGAGTTTAAGTGACAGAGTGCATATCTCATCACTCTGGGATAAGATACCCTGAGCACTATGTTCAAACATTGCTCTGGGCAAAGATTTTTAGACTTCAGGTCCTTTGGAAATGGTAGATGGAGCTACAGAAACCACGGCTTTGCAAAAGCCACTGGTATGGCTTCAAAGTACTTGTCATCGATTCAGAAAGACAGCATGCAGTAACCTCAGCAGTGCTCAAAGCAGCATCACGGCGGCTAACCCGAGCCATGGCTTTTGAAAGGAAGCAGGTGTGTGTTTAAGCTGCTCTTCTCCAGGAAATATGGGCAGAAAACGGACAGAGATAGATCGAAACAACTCCTGTCCCTTCCCTCTCCGCGCCAGGTTGGGGAGAATGAACAGTCCCTGTTTTTCTTCACATCTGTTCCAATTTTGGGAAGGACATTCAGGCAGGCAATCCCAGCCAGAAGCATCCCCCCAGCTTCTTCCATCCTGCATCTTCTGCACAGCACGTGGCACCACAGCATCCTTCCCCATCTCTCCTCTCCAGGGCCTACCTTCTCAAGGTAAGTCTTCCTAAACTTCACGCCGAGCTTGCTGGAGTTCAAGTGCATCCTAAGGCATGCTCCTCGGATGCAGGCACGCAGCTCACTGAGCAGCACCGTCCATCCGCTGCCTGTGCTGAGCACGCAGGCAGCAGGCAGGCTGCGCTGCGACAGCTCTCCTTTGCACCACGGTACGCCTGTACCAACAACCCAGCGACTTCTACACTTCCAACCACTGAAAGAGGAAGACTGTGTATTAAAGGCAGTGTATTAAAAAGGGAAGAATACTTTCCAATGAAAAATCAGCATCCTCACAAAACAAAGTCCTAAAGGCACAAACCGGTGAACTAATCGGAGCAGGTTACAAGAGTAATCGGAAGATTCCTGTGAGATTAAAACGAAGGGTTTCACTAGCAACCTAAACTTCAGAGAGCCTCAACCTGTACACTGAGAGCAAGAGAGGCAGTTCAAATGGTCCGTGATACACCACGGTCCTTCAGATCAGACAGCACATGCCGTATTTGCCTTATGTCTTTTTCCTGCAAGCTTATCTGCTAGCTTCCTAAATAACACTGTTCACACAGATACAGATCTATAAAGGGTTATAAATACATGTATTTATATATATTCACACATTTTAGTCCCTGTAATAAAAGTCTGCTCCTTTCTCTTCTGTGCTGCTGGAGCAGCTGCCAACACTGATGGCACTGGTGGCTGTTCTCAGAAGTAATTGTGTCTACACCAATCCTCCAGAGAATGCAACAGAAAGCAGATTACTACCGAAAGGAGAAGCAGTGGGCTCAGCTCAGTCCCATAATTACTATATACAGAAAAGAAACCCCTTAGACACAAAGTCCCATCTTCACTCCAGCTCGTAAACCAGTTCTGCTCAGCCCATCTGGGCAACTCATCTTGGAGCCTACACAGCTCAACCAGGGTAACTCAGATAAACGTGACCATCATCCAGACATTTACATTTGTAGGCAATAAACGACAAGCGGCATGCAACGGTTTTGTTAGAGAAGTCAAAACAATCGATGGCTTTAACATTAGAAGTGTGTCCTGATGTGGTAAAGTCAACATGCTAACAGAGGAGACGTACCTAACAGTAGGTTACTCCATTCCTGTGACCTAAGCAAACATGCGTCAGTTAGTTCAACACAAATTAAATAAAACACATCTGAAGTGCACCAAGACCACCAGATTCAGAAAAATGATTAATCTATGTTTACAATACATATTTCCTTGCAACGGGTTTTCTCCTACAACATGATGTATTTTCTTGGAAACAAGAATAGGGGTGCAAGAGGGAAGCTGTGATGCTTTGCAAAACGCTTCCCCCACTGGGAAAATGAAAAGTTGCCTGTCTCTGTCTCTAAGTTAGCACTAACAGCAGCATTGATAATCAACACTTTTTATTTAAATGCCAATATTAGTTTCCTAGAAAAGGAGTGGTTATGGATTAGATTCAGCAGATTACTGTAAAGCTTCTTTTGGATCAGTATCAAATGTTCTTCAGCTTGTGAACATCTTACATTTAAAACAACAAGCTTAAAAGCAAGTCTTCAGCTATTCCTACGTGGCATCTACAGGGGCTGAAGAAGCAAACATCTCCTCCCACGTATTTACACTCCCCGTCTGCCCTCTTACAGCAATCAGGAGCACGGTTCAGAGAATTTGCTTTAGCACACTAGGAAACTTCAAAATGGACCTGGCAATCCATGACCACTCCTGCCAGGTCCTGGATCACAGCTACACAACGACACACAGCAGGATTAACACGACAGTCGCAGGGTGTCCCTCCCCGGGACAGTGAACTATGGAGATCAAAGACCAGGACAAGGAAGATGCGGCAGAGGCTACGGCCAAGAAATTCTGGAGCTTTGGTCTTGAGGTTTCAACATGACCCTGTTGCCACTCAGAGAAAGAGCAGCCACCAAACAGTCAGTGCTATGACCAGGAGAAAGGACATCATAAAGGGAATACGTGGAGAAGGAAAAATGCTAGAGTACAGCTGACACTTTTTGAGTGATTTCTGCTCTTCAGGAATTGGAATAGAAACCTTTGGAAGAGTTTCTTCACTTGCTTGCCGGGGAAAGGCTGTCTCAGTAGGTATCTCCTGCTTTTTTAGTTTGTCTTCATCCTGTACTAACAGAGGACGTTCCTGTGTCTGCTTTCGTGGTAGAAGATCAAGAAAGACAGAGAGAGATGAACAAAAATGACAGATGGAAAGTGCCCAAAATGATACTTGGAGGTGTGCAAAGCGTTAGGACAGCCTTCCTCTCAATGGAAAAATAAACTGCCCTGGAGAGCAGAGCCGCTGGTGGCTCGGGTCACACCAGCCTTAGAGCTACAAAACCTTGCGCTTTCTGCAGAGCTCATGAACATCTGGATCAGGATCACATGTGTTTTGACACAAAGCTCTGGATTGTGATGATGCGTATTTTGTGCCTGCCCTCCCAGAAAAGCGTATGCTCAAAACTTACTGAAGTGTGTTTTGGAATTGGAATGGTTGAGAAAAAAGTCTGAGGCATTAGAAATAGAAATGGTGTAGTACAAAATGTGGTCTCTGACAGCTTCCTGTTCTACAGTGCCCTTAAAAAATAGCGTCTGTTAAATATCATTGAACATCCAGACTGCAGTGCAGATACAAAATGCTTTTTCAAAGTTCTGACAAGAGTATCAAAATTTTGATTGTTTTGAAAATTCTACTGGAACAAGTGAAAAACTGTTAATCTTAGAAATCCCAAGCGTGGAACAGGCAGGATGGCAGTAGGAGCACTGCAAACTCCTTAAATTTGGCTCCGCATTTTTAGCACTTTTGTTTCTGGAGTCTAAAGAATGTAAAAAACCAGAACAAGTAAATCATCACACAGGATCATGCAAGGGCTCTAGCACTTCCGTTGAAGAAAGAAAAGATAGTGGGAAACGTTGCTGTTTAGTAACTCTCCATCCCTTTAGTTTGCCAGACCTGGTCAAACCCAAGTGTACCTAGGAGAGGAAAAACTTGGCTCTAAGCTCTCTCAGTTGAGCTAGCCTCCTTTGATCAGTGCGGTATTTTGGGACT
This sequence comes from Haliaeetus leucocephalus, assembly GCF_000737465.1. Lineage (NCBI taxonomy): Eukaryota > Metazoa > Chordata > Aves > Accipitriformes > Accipitridae > Haliaeetus > Haliaeetus leucocephalus. The sequence continues at coordinate 5,333,474 of NW_010972953.1, read as the reverse complement.
GATTCTTTGCACACCCCTAAGTGATGAGTATTGGGGAGAAAGTAGCTGGGAGACTGGGCAGCAAAAGAAAATATAAAATGCAAGAGTAACATGATCATTAAAACAAAAAACGGAAAGAAAGACAACATAAAAAGAACAGGGTACAGTTAAACTTTCATAATTGCTTTTCTCTCCGAATACACGGTTATATCTTTCATGCAGCTTTTTCGAACCAGCCATGCACCAAAATAAGCAAAATTGAAAGCTGCAAAAGCTGCAGCAGTGCAGAAGTCCTCTCGGTGTGAGTTATGAAACTACATCATGTAGCCAAAAGAAAAAAATGTTATCCAGCAGCTGCTGTTGAGTTTTTGCTTGGTGCCATTGCAATAGCAAAAGTCTGGTTCAGAAGCACATATCAGAACAGCAGCTTTACCTCAAGCCCACCAACCTGTCTCTCAGAAGATAGGACAGTGATTTTCTTGACCTGGACACACAAAGCGTGTTAAGGTTCAGTTGTCTTGCAATAAAACATATAGGAACAGCAGAAAAGCAGCCCCTGGCAGAATACCCTTTGGCCACTACAGCAGGGTGAAGATACCACCATGAACAGGAGAAACAGGATTGCTTTACATCTTTAAGTGATTTACCATCCTTAAACATTAAGCGATCTTTAGTAATCAATGATAACGATAAGTAATCATTAAGTGATTTACCATCCTTAAAACATGTGCAGGTGAAGGAAAACACCCTCCCTGGCAGGTGCCTGGTGAAGATGCATTTCTGGAAGTTCACAGCAGAACATGTCCACCTCCACCTCAGAGCAAGACTACTTCAGAGAGGATCAGATTAAGAGGGAATTTCCAGAAATGCAAATCCAGGGTTGACATCAATCCTTGCATCGCTGTGGACCACTGCAGCCTTAGATGGGGAAAACCCACAGCATCTAGTTATCATGAACAGCAGCCCCCCCAAGACCCCACAATGTGGTCACCATGCAAGAAATTCTTCATAATAACCAAGAATATAATTCCTAAACTGCAGCTGTGGAGCTTGAAAGCCCCTGCTCTATCCCACCCGCACATCCATAAACCACGTGGCACCATGGGCAAAGCTCTGCATCAGTCTGCTGCCCAAATTCCTGCAGAATTTACACTGAGACTCAGCAACCAGAGGCAAGTCCATCCATGTGTTAAACACACTAATTCCAAGGATACTGATCAATCCTCATTAGTTCTTTTTGTGAGTTTTGTTTTTCTGGGGGGTGGGGGGCAGGGGGGGAAGCCCTATAATTGTCATGACTTTTCTCTATGCTTTGAGGAATCTGTAGTAAACCTGGCTGCTAAAACCCCTTGTACCTGTTCTGATAATCCTCCCTCCACTGCAAGATTATTTCTGTTTAAAAAGTATCTCCCTTGCAATTGTTTGAAGATGAAATGCAAGCTTATCTGCAGCGCTGTGGGCAGCAACGGGAGAAGCTAGGCTTAAACCAGGAGAGACTCTACAAACTGCCACCACTGCAGCCAGGATGCAATTTTTCAGTTGTAAGAAAAATCGCATTTACTGTTTAAGAGACTGATTACCACTGGGTCTAACTACAGTTTTACTCACAAGCTTCAAATCTGAGCTAGGTAACACCAATATTAAACAGAGAAACTGTCTGTTATCCCAGAAGAAACCATTTGGCAGACAGATCTCTGCTTCTCCAACTCGGTTTCTTTGAAAAATTACCTTTTTAAGGAAATTAGCAGAGAAACTGTGAATGTATGTCGCTACTAACATACAGGCACTGTTCCTGTAAGGAGAAAGATTTCCATCATGTATGAACAGCCCTGCTGTAGCCACCTGAGGAGTCTTCTTGAAGCCTCCACAGCAGATCAGCACCTGCAGATCCTAATGCAAGACTAAACCCAATGACATACCAGATTAACTGGAGAATAAAGTGACTTCTGAAAATTGATACCATCCTAGTGCTTCTCCACTGGGTGATCTGTACTATTATCTCTGAAGTAATAATTGCCTTTAACTTAGGTGTCTGGGTTTTGGGGTTTTTTTCCCACATTTTGGGGAGATACATTCCCTGGCACCAGGAATAAGCCAGTCCCCAAGACAGCCATGTGAAATAAAGTTTATCACCATGGATGAAAGCCACGCTAGGAAAAGCAGCATCAAAACCTGGTGAAGAATTCCTACCTTCTTGCCTACCAAAAAAAAAATCACATTTTTATGATACTACAACTAAAGCATCGGTTCTCTCAGAGGCCACTATACATGTTAGAAGTCAATATTAACTATTAAAATTCAAGATAACTAAAAACTAAGGGGAGCTGAGGCTGAATCCTAGGTTGCAAAGCTGTCCCTTGGAACAATGCAGTGCACTAACACCCACATGCCGCCGAGGTACTCACTCCATCCGCTCCCATGGGAATCTGCCCGTTGACGTTGAGGGTTCGGAAAGGGGAGTGAGTGGACAAACGTTTGTCCCATTCACTCGGCCGAGGCTCCGGGACGGACTCCATAAAGTTCTTCTTCAACTCACTGATGTTGGCATGGTGTTTCTTTATTTCTTCTTGGGTCTTATCTAGATCCTATTAGTAAAAGGACAGGATAAATGAAGAGACACGGAGATGACACCTGCGATTGCCTAGGCTGCCGCATAGCAAAGCTGCGCTCAGCAGAGTTGTTGCCGACTTCCATCAATTGTGCTCACACTGCAAACACACAAAGGGAGCGTCCTCTCTCCTCTTTCCTCTTGTGTTATTTGGGATAAACTGCAATCGGCAGGGAGTGGGGTCTCCTCCAGGAGCGGGACGTGCCATTGGTTCATCTCGAGCTACACCAAAACAGATGACAGCTGAGGCATAATCTCACGGGTTTTCCCCATATGGGATTTTTTTAAGTTGCAAGACTATGTTTGTTTGGGTTATTTAATTTAATGCCTTTAAATTGGGTGGGTTTGCTTTCTTTTCCCTCTGCTAGCCTGAATATTCACAGCTATAAATGCAATTAATGTTTAAGAAAATGTTTTCCCAATTTTATTTATTCTCTTCATACTTATTTCTCTTTCATCCTACCAGGAATTAGCTCTGGTCCCAGAATACCCCCATTACCTTTTTTGCCCCCCTCTCATCTCATCCCTCCAGCAGCTACCACAGGAAGTTTTAGACTTCTGAAATGAAGATGAGCCCTTTAAAAATCAAACTGAGAATTTACTTTATGCTGGATCAATCAAGAAACTCCTGCTAAAATTCTTCATGTGGAAAAAGCCAGATTTCTGCTCTGTGATGCCAGTTTACAGCATAGATGCACAGACTTCAAGGCAAGTCAGCTCTCTTCAACTTGTTTAAAAATAGCTTTTCCTTGCAAGCAAACCAGAGTTTGTTGAAAACAAAGCATTTGCATAAAATAGGCATAAGCCAAACAACAACTTTTCTGGACAGTGCCAAAAAGCAGCAAGCCTCACCTGTTAGAAAGGGGGAAATTAAGGTCAGTAAAAGCACTGCTGGGCAATTTCACTATTTTTGTGCCTTTAGTTGTTACTCAGCCCATCGATTTTAGAAGATGGGAGAGCAAATGCATCCCTAAAGGAGGGGTCTCCCCCCAAATATCTGTGTCCCTGCAGCTTACCCAGGACACACTGCCCTCCCTCTGCTGGGCTATAGCCCCAAATGCCTCATTAACAACATTTGCTCTTTTTGGCATGGTTCTGGGGGAAAAAAAACAGTTTTGGCATCCATCCCGGATGAAACCACAAGGCAAGTGCCTGCTAGTTAGAAAAAAAAGCACAAATAAGTCTGCCGAGGACTCCAGGATAAAGACCTACCCAGGTCCAGGAGCCCTACAGCTGCTCCTGGTTTAGAGAAGAGAGAAAGACCACCTTGGCTATCCACCACTGCGCAAGAGCTGGTCCTGGGAGGATTTGCAGAGAAGCTAAAGCCACGAGGAGCTACGTGGAGCCAAAATGGGTCTTGAAAGCATCTTGAGGAACAAGCTCGCTAAGCATTAATGCTTTTCCTCCTGTTTTGCCCTTTTTGTAAGAACACGGAGCATGGGTTATCGAGCACGGAGCATTAAACAGCTTTCAACAAAATCAAATAGCAGCTTCGGGAGTGTGAGGTCTGCCGGAAAAATATCTCATCTGCCAAATGCATGGATAAAAAAAAAAAAAAATAAAAGGAATAAAGGAGGTGAGCTGCTGGGGTCAGCCCTTTTCTATGGGAGGGCTGGAGCACCTGCAACAGAACAGTGGGAAGGGCAGCAGAGAGGGAACGGGCTGGAGAAGGGGCCGGGTGCCAGAGCCAAGTATTGCACTAACAGGAAAAAGGGGTTTAGAAGCAATGAAAAAGCTCTGTTTGGGGTCGGGGAGATAGAGCTGTTCGAGTTGGGTGAAAGAAAGCAACAGGCACAGTCTTCGCAGCACTCCAGCGGCTGAACCCTGCCCGTTGTGCCGCAGACCCTTCGCTCATGGCCGAAAGCTCTAAGTTGTAGCAGTCAAAAAAAAAAATTTTTTTTTTAAAAAAACCCCAACACCCAAAAGCTGCAAAACTTTTAAAATTCAGATTAGGAGGAAGCAGTTAGTACACTTCACTTGCAAGAGATACCAACATGGAAACCCTACCAGCTGCTGGTGCTGCAATTTTGAGTAGAAACACGTAACACAGAATATCAGAAGCCACAAAACGTCTTCCATAACACAGTGTATTAAAAAAAATAAAATATATGATTGGCATGGTCTGTTCTGAGACCGTGCTTAGGTGAAACCAAGTGTAAAGGGCTCCCAAAGCCAAAGGGAACAGCTGTTCGGGGAGGGATGAAATGGCTTCTCACCCGCTTGCCAGCCACCCATGACCATCGAGCCCCCGCATCAGCTCCAAGGGGACCCGGCACCGATGCAGGATGGGGCCCCGGGGACCGGTAAAGCCACTGCAAGGCAAGTAAGCATTGGGAGAAGGGACTGCAGTGCTGCAAGACCAGCAGCAACGTCTGAAAGGAGGACTCGCTCCTGTCTGAAGCAATGTGGACATCGCAGTAGCCTGAATGCCACAGAGGTGACAATTTCACCTGCAGCTTGTCCTGAATTTTGCATTTTCATAGACTGTCTTTTCCCCCAGGAAAATAATTTATTTCAAGCAAGGAGAATCTTGTAAATGAGCCCCCCACACACAATTCATGTCACTGTGAGCACCCTGTGGATCCAAGAGCAGACCTGAGCACGCAGCTCTGCCAATCATATATTTTGGGTAAGTATGAGAGAATGAAAGTCAGAAGAGGTAGAAGGAAGAATGCCTGCACATCGTCATGTTTACTGTCACCATGCAAAAGCGTATTAAAAAAAAAAAAAAAAAAGTCTTTCATGCAACAGCATGCAAAAACAAAGGCAGCAGCAGAAGAGGAAGAAAAAGTTCAGCGCAGATGCAGAAGGTCTAGGCAAACGCAACTGAAAAAAGCTTCAAGTTCATACAAACCTCCAACATTAAATTGCTATGCCTGATATAAATGTTTTCACCATCTAGCCTCTTTGATCTTTTCTGTGAAAATGAAAGAAAAGGGGGAAACAAAACAAAAAAAAAAAAGAAAAGCACAAAAAATTAAAATGTTGTTCTTGCGGGATTGACAAATTGGCAAATTAAAAAAGTTAACTCAACGTTGGGAGTGCAGCACTGTGCCAGCGTGGGGTGGGGACCCAGCCACAGGGACACCACCAAGAAATGGGGGTTCTTGCTCATGGAGAATGGGGAAATGCAATGAGTCCTTTAAAGAGACAGCTCCCAGGCGTTCCGTCGGCTTTTGCCTTCATTTATATTGCTTGCCACAAAGAGACAGTTTACCCATTTTCAGTGGAAGCCTTGCACAAAGTCACAACTTCATATTCCTGATAGTGATGCATGCCCACCCCAGTGTACGAGGCTGTACTGCCTGGTGTAACTTTTACAGGGCCTCAATGTGCACAGTAACTATGTCTTAAGCATCTTTCCCATCTTGGATACTTCCCCTATTACTCAATCAATACAAAAAAGCATTACACTTTTTTCTTTTTTCCCCTGAAGTGCACACTATATGGTTTTCTTCGGTTTATAATTAAATTTGTTACAGAGAAGATAAATTTTATCAATCAAACCAAGTGTGTTTCGAACATTCAACATGCATAATTTTAGCAATCAGACTGTCTATGGGACAAAAAGCTGTTCATTTTGAAATCAAATATTTGATAGCTGCAGTTTATAAAAAAAACCAAAAACCCAACCCAAAGCACATGAAGTTGGAGCACTGTCTTTTTAAACAGGTTACAGATGCATGAATGATATGGCAAATTTGTTTGGTGAAAGTGTAAAATGGCTAACCTTCCTCATTCTTATCAGTTCTTCCTCTTTTTCTGCAGGCTGCTGCTGTTTGGCAGTGATAAAAAAAAAAAAAAAAAAGTTGTTGGTTCATTTAACTATGTTGAACCTCACTGTTTAACCTTAAAAAAAAAAAAAAGTGAGCAACCTAACTGAATTATTAGCACAAACCTGGGGCTGGTCACCATTCGTGGTGGGTACTGTGACCTCAATGTGCGTTTTCCTCACCTACATTTAAGAAATAAATTGGTAAAAACATTTCTTGTTAGTAGACTTGTTTAAAGAGACCATTTAGTTTCAAAACACAGCTGCATAAAGTTGGTTTTGAAATGCTGGGTGAACATGCAAAAACCAACATGCAGTCCTCCGGAAAGAGTTAATGACACCGCAGCTCTCTGACAGTCTGTTAGTTAACAGCACATTTACAATAATTCCTTCAGCTTGAGAATTATTTGCATTTGAAACCAGTGCTCTCTAGTGCTTCTGAAGAGGAGCTTCCCACTTGCATTAGCTTTGCCAGGCAATGTTTTCAAATTTCAGTTGCAGCTGGATCTCCCAGTGAAATCCATACCAAAAGCAACATGCTCAAATTAACACAGACCTTCTCAAAACCAGAAAATTATTTGTTATGCACAGGTATTATGCTCACAGAGTCAGTAAGAAGAGACCTATCTACAAAATCAAGCCTAACATCACAAATTAAGCTCTTTACTGTCTGTAAGTAGAGAGCCAAGATTGTCTTAACACTTTAAGGAAAGTATTTTAGGGAAACTGGATTGCCAAATACTCTGAAGGCGAAAGCATCGGTGGGTGTTAAATGAAGTGATGCAGCTACATTTGAGAAACAGGGTAAATATGGCACGTTCAAATCCACAATTTCCTCCCACATCTACATTTAAAGAAAAAAAAAAATCCAGTGTTAAAGCATTTAGGAAAAGGACCCTGTAATAAGAGAGATGGGATGAATAAAATTTACTTGTTCTCAGTTTAATGCTAGGGAGGGCGAGCAGCCGTGCAGGAACAGCATTACAGGAACCGTGTGCCACGATGCACGCTCCAAAGTGCCAGCCTGAAGACCCCTTCAGCATTTTCCTTTAAAAATTACTGGTCACACAGGCCACAAAATTCTTTAAAGCAACTGTCCTTTCTTCACCTCCATCTCCCAACTTAATTAATAGTGATGTCCCCTAGAGTACGTCATACAAGACCCACCACGTGATACGTTACAGCAAAAATGTGGCTCCGGTAATGCTGAGAACAGCTAAATAGTCAGAGTAATGTGAAAATTGTATCACAAGGCATACAGCTCTGCTGCAACATTGGAAGGTTTCAGTCAATAAGATTTGCAGAATATTAAGGACACTGTAATATGAACAATTATTTTTCACATTATGTTCACTATTGGGAACAATACACATATATCAACATCAGCAGAGGACTCAGACATCTGTAGAAAGCTCAAATAATGTTTAAAAAAATTTCATTTAAACAATAAACTCCCTAATGTCTCAACAGTACCATTCAAAACCAAAGTTTTAGTCCAGTTTGCAGAAACATATTAACAGCTCTCCCAGAGAAAGCCTATCAATGTAAAAAACATTTGCATTCAGACGCTGGGCTGTGGACCAGATCTGTATCACCAATTTCACTGGAATTGCTCCTGCTGTCGTACCAGGAATCAGCCGAGACAGCCTAGCAATGGGTGAGCCCTATATTCACGTACCATAAACTTGCATGCAATTCTTGCCAGCTTTTTTAACGCCATTATCAGTAAGTTGCATTTAGTTTAACTGCAACCACCAAAACCCGGCCGCCCTGGACCTCCTCCTTCCTTGCACCTGGAGGGTCAGGGCTGGGATTTCCCTGGGACCCAGACCCCCGCACCACCCCATGTCTGGGCAAGGAATAAACCCTTTGCTGCCCAGGAGGGGAAGGTGCACAGAGCTGCTGCTCTGGGGTGGGTTCTAGAGCTGATGCTCCAGCCCAGCACAAGCGCAGCCTCTTCCAAAGAGACTCTGGTCTGACATACCTTTGACGCATCGGCTGGCTCCGGCTTGGCTTTCTCCGGTGGGATTTCTTCACGTCTCGCATCGGGTTTTGCTGTTTCCTTTTCTACTTTAGATGCAGCAACTGCATCCTTCCTGTCTGGCTTAGCTGGGACTGGTTCTGCAGCGTGGCTCTGAGCGATGGCCGGGGCAGAGGTGGGACGGGGACTCCTCTCAGGGGTTATCACAGCCACTGCTGAGTATGGGGGAGAGACAGACAGGGACAAGGTTCAGAGCGGGCAACGTTTCTAAAGCGCCAGGCAAAGTCTTTCCTAATTACAGTGCTGACGTTTAAAAAGAAAGGGAGGAGGAGGAGGAGGAAAAAAAGGGAAAAGAAATAAAGATGTTGAGCAAAGCAGCTTGTGCATTTAGTACAGGAAAGTTGAGATTATTTTCCTTATGGTAAAAATAAAATAAAATAAAACCCCACAACAGATGGTTTACAAAAAGCAAGCTTGCACTCTGCAGAGAAGCCACACCAGAAAGGCAAATTTATTTTTGACGTTGTGCCATCAATTTCTGGGTCCTTCACACACAACTGACACAGAAGTCCATTCCAATGCAACCATTAAAATAGAAACACTTATAGCTGTAGTGAGTTCTTGACTCATTCGCATCTTCTCAAACAGAAACAGATGGTTTCTGGAAGGGCAACACAGGCTTTCCCCCATCTCCCCAATCTTTTCAGCAATTCAAACAAAAAAATAATCAACAAGCATTGCTCTCTAAAACTTCACAGCAACTTCCAGGTGGGTTTCAAAGCAGGCTGGGGCTGCGTGTCTGAGATGGGTATCTGCTCCTGCAGCCCAAGGCACCACTGCAAGAAGATACCCAGCATCTCCAGATCAGTGACAGTGCAGAAATGAATAGCATGCTGCCAAAAAATCATCTTTCCAGAGGATGACAGTCTTAAATACAAGTGCTAGGTACACACAAAATCAGCTGCCTACTCCTTTCCTTCAATTCCTGACTTCCCAGACAGTTCCTGGTCCCAGAAAAGCTCGACACCTCCAAAATATTCAAACCAATGCTGTGTGACAAAGCAAGTCCCAATTAAGTCACTGTGCATATCTATAGATGCAGTAAGCTATTTAGTTCTCCTGATTTTGGTTTTTATGGCTGTTCCACTGAAAAAATACCTAGTCACCTAAAATAATTTCTTTGACATGGTCTCATATTCCTAAAGTCACAGTTCATGCAATAAGGGTCACACTGTGTAACCTATCCCAGCCAATACAAGGTTACTAGCATCCATCCAGCTAGTCAAAGACACTAGAAAATTTGGCATTAGAAAAGAAATTGTAATTTTAAGTAACTCCTTAGTAAGAACTCCTGTTTCACTGAGAAGATAACTGCATCTCATCTGTGTGTATAAAACAGGTACAGAATAAAGTATCCATGTGGTCAAAAACATACAAGATGTAGGAGCAAAAAAGAACCTGATTTTTCGGAGACTGAAATTGTACTTTTAAGACAAACTCCTAGACACCATATCTTGCTGAAAATCCACCCCAAAACCCATACCACCACCGCCATCTCTGTTATCTCGCCTGCTCTTCAGCACAGCAGTTCATTTCTGCGAGCCAGACATTGTGTGATCCTTTCGGAAGGACAACCGGTGCCGCGTCCTGGTGTATTTATGCCACTGAAGCAGTTACAGCCACCGGAGAGGTTGTACAGAGGGACGGTGAGATGGCAGGGACAGTTGGGATTAGGAGGATGCTGGGTGTGCAAAGCCGTCGCGGTGGTACCTGACTCCTTCGGGACCGGCTCTAGTTCTCTCATCACCACCATTTTTTCTTCCTCCTCCTCCTCCTCTTCAATTGGGCTTATCTCAACACTGCCAAGAGCACGTTTGGCTAAAAAAGTTATGGACGTGTTAAAATGCCACCTCACAGATGAAGTAGCAAATGAAATACTGCCATCAGTAAATCCGCACAGTCACCTCTCCTGCTTCTCTCACAGTGCTTCAGAGCATCAAGACACACAGGAAAAGTAACAACAGATACCAAGCTTTTCCTTTGCCATTCAATGATGAGTTCTGTGCTGTCCAGAACTGCGTTATTTTAGTTATATTTTCTTGATTAACTACCTTTGGCTATTTTGACACATGATGATTTAAACACCGTAAAAAAGCACTGCTCCAAAATGAGATATAAAATACCAATCATCATCACCTCAGCCAAGAAAATGGTCCCTCCCGGGAACAAAAGTGTCAAGAGGAGGAAAAAGTGCAGGAGGTGAATGAGAAGGAGCAGCTGCAGCCGGAGACTCCTGGATGTGCTCGGGTCTGACACTGGCTGCTGTCTGCTCTGCTGCTGCCCGTCCCATGGAATATCCTCCAGTCTAAGCACAGGGGCTGGTTTAGTATTTCTCATAATATTCAAGAAAATGGGTGAAGTTCTCAGTTACCTCCCTGCATGGCTTCAATCTCTTCTTCCTACAATGACTAACCAACTCTGCTTTTAATTATGATTAGGGTGGATCTGGCTGCAGCAGTGAAGTTGCTCTGAAAAAACACCCCAACTAGGGAAGAATCAGGCTCCCTAGCAAAGAAAAAAAAGCAGAGTGTAGGTGACCTCCAGCAGTCCTGGAGCACACCACCTGATTTTCAGGCACTGCACGTTCCTACAGCTCAGAGGAGCAAACCTTACAAGAAGGAACAGTAACAGAGGAGCGTTAAGAGGCCACTGCACACTCATTTCAACATGCAGGCACACAGCCAAGCCACAGCACGGCACCTCCTCATCTCACCCAGAGGCACACCCCAATAAAGCAGCGCTTGCATATTACAGACACACTTGCAAAGCTGGGTGTGATTTTAATGGCAATGAACACCACCGCAAACAATTCAACCTCTGTCCTACAGCACTGCATCACTTCAACCCAGCAGGTCACAGCATGGGCGGCCGTAGGAGCCACACTGATGCCAACACCACTGCGGCTGTACCTGACCACATCTGCAACGGTTCCGGTAACTTTGGCTTGGCAACGGGAACCTTAACCACCTCTACCTTCTCCTCCTCCTCTTCCTCCTCTGCAATTGGTTTCATTTCAAAAGTTTCAAGAGCATGTTTGGCTAGAAAGAGGTTTGCATGCATTAATAGAGCGGTTGGAGAACCACGTAGACACGCAACAGTTGCCGCAGCAGAGGAAAGAGCAAGAGGAGATCCCTCTCCAAGGCAGCGGCTGAGAACAGCAAGGAGATTTTTAAACCAGGCAGCTTAATGGTAATTTTTCACTGCACAATTGCGTATCAGTCTTTCTAGTGCTGCCAGGCCCAACAGTGTATTGGATGAGAGGGGGAAAAGAACAACACAAGTAAGCTTTGCAGGCTTCTTGCCCAGGCAGGGATATGTGGGGACACACAAACAGCTCTCCAGCGTGGTACTAGGATGGGCTCTGCCTGCAAAGTCTGGGGAGATGCAGGTGCTGGCTGGTAAAATCCAGGAAAAACACACCCAGGCTCCTCTCAATAAAAACCTGTATAAAAACTAGCAGCTTTAATTAAAAGTACTTGAGTGATCAACTTAAAATCTAGAAATTAAGAACATACAGCCATCTACCCTGGTGTCTTAAATTTTCCACCTTCTGTTTTTACAGCATCAGGTTTTCCCTGCCAGGCGATGCTGACTAGTGAGAATTCAAGGCAAGACAGTGGTGGCGAGACAGTCTGCCACACTGCTTTGTGAAAGCTTGATCTAGATTTCATACTAGAAAAACAGTGATGTCAAAAACACACTGTAAAAAATTCAGGGTGGAAGAAGGGAAGTGGAGCAGTACACAATGCATTTGCATACGAATTATCTCCAGCCCTAATGCACCACAGGCATTCGCTATTTAAGTGATGAAGACTGCAAATATTTGACAACACTGCTGCTGTGATACGCTTATTAGTATTCAGATATGCTGTTGTACCTACACACCTCTTAAGAGCATTAATATTTATTACTAGTACCTATCTTAACAGAAATATAAGCTCCATATAGCAAAATGGGTGGCATTTCTCACCCCCCCCCCCCAAAAAAAAACAGAACAGGCTTAAAAAATGGCAAGCAGGTCCTGTGATGAAGAATTTCAGAAGCTTTACAAGAAGTTTCAAGATCACACATTAAAATTTTCTAATCCACATTTAAAAAAACACCCAAATTTAATAAGGAGGCACTTCCCAAGTGCCAGCACATCCTAAACTTTTCCCCACATCCCGCAAGAATTACAGTCTAACGAGGTGCAAGGCAGAAATTTACTCAGTCTCCCAGAGCCAGGGCTCTGCTGGGCTGTCTGTCCTCTGACTGCGAAACTCTTCTTGCAAAGAAACAAAAAAAGAAAGCTGCCAGATTTGGTGAAACTTTGAGTTGTCAGGAACAAGCATGTAAAGGATAGGAAAGGCGCTGCAGAAGAGTTGTAGCCACCACCACAGCTATACCTGTCTTCTCTCGGATCTGATCCGTGGGTTTTGGTTCGGGAACCTCAACCACCACCACCTCCTCCTGCTTCTCTTCCTCTATGGCTCTGAACTCAACTTTTTGAGTCGCACGTTTAGCTGAAGAAATGGGGCACATGTTAAAGACTGCCCACACAGCAGAAGGAAAAAGGCTGCAGACTTCAACGGGCACAGAAGCGTTATGTTCACAGGCTGCTCTTTTCTAAGCTCTGACATTCAGGTGCAGGATTGCAGCAGGGACTTCTCTACTCATCTGGGGGGTCGTAACCATCTACAGGACATGGCCAAAGGGCAAGCAACAGCGCTGGTCCCCTCGCCTCCGTGCATCGTGCTTGGGTAACCTCACACGCCCGGACTGCAAGCAAGCTGGCATTTTGCTTTGCAGCGGTACAGAGCTCAAACCAAGCAGCCCTTTCCCTGCTGGCTCTAAGGCATGAAGCCCAGGCTCAGGGTGTCGCTGAGCCCTGGACAACCACGCCAAGAGCAGGGGCAGCCTGGCTGGTGCTGGCCACGGGGCACTGGGACAGCCCTGCTCCCTCCTGAGTTGTAGCACAACCTCAGGGCTCAAAGCAACGCTGTTCCTGCTCTGTCAGGTGCCCTTGGTGCAAAGGAATGCTCCCCTTTCCCTGAACCCTAATTTTACAAGCACCCCGTGATCCGGATCAAAGGCAGCAAACTTAGGCACTCCCTCTTCCATGCCTCACCTCCTCTAGCCTGCTGCTATCTGGCTCTTAAAAATGTCAGGGATGAGCCCACCTGATTGATATGCCACAAACTTCAACATTAGCATCGCTTTAACAGATGCTGAAAAAGTTTCCAACAGTTGTGGCAAAAAAATCCCCCCCTCAAGGAAAACTACATAATTTAAGAATCTACGTTAAACAAAACAAATCCTAGAATAGCTTAATTCCTGATTTGCTAAAAGGAAAATGCGTTGAGATTGCATGAGGAAATATCTTTACAACCAGAACTTTGCCATAAGCCTTCAGCACCCACCTACATCCTTTTGGTCAGTCAGTTCTTGCTAGTACTATCGGTTTGCATTTTATATCCAGGTCTTGTATTAAAGTGAGAAGTTATGCTTTCTTCTTTTTTTAAAAAAGCAGGGAATTTAGGTGGTATTTAAGGAGTATTTCAGCATCCTACTGAATCCAGCCACAGAGAGGGAAGAGGCACCACACTCACCTCCATCGAGGCTCCTGGAGGCTCGCTTACTTGCCGTCCGCTCGAACTGGGGAGCGGGTCGGTCAATCAAGGCACTCGCCTGCCTCGTCTGCGCCTGCGTCCGGCCGCTGTAGCGGAACTTGGAGCCCAGCGCCAGGAACCTGCTCTTCGGGATGGCCTCAGTGGAAGTCAGCCTGAAAACCACAAGCACAATTTAAAAATCATACTTCCAGATCCAGGAAGAGGCAGGTAAAGAGAAATTAAAATACAAATTAAAGAAGTCTCTGCATACACTTGATTAACAAAACAACACGCACTAATATTAAGCCCCACATCTACATAAGCTAGAAGACCTCTGTCTTACATATCTTATGAAGTGGAAGCTGCCTAGAAATTTACTGCAATAAACACTTATGTCTCTGCAACCATTCCACTCCAATTTTTGCAAAACCCTAAGGAACAGTGAAGGAGTGCTCATTTTCAGCAGCTAGTCTAAAGCACTAGTTATTCAAGGCAAGCCTACCGTTTAGAAAACCTACCTGAAAAATGTATGATGTTCAACACATACTTTCCACAGCTTCTTTGCTGCCCGGTAACTTGGTAGCTTGAACCCAATTGTACTCTCATACTGTTCTTGCTGCAGAAAATAGAAGTTATTTAGGTATAGTAAGAAAAAAATGTGGCAGGAGTCCAGTCCCCATCGACCTGTTCTGCTGTGGCACAAGCTGCTGGTCTAGCCCAAGAGCAGCTGAACTCACTCCACAATGTGCAAGAGGAGCTCAGGTCTGAGAAAAGAAAGGGCTTGGCCACAAGCCCGGGCACCTCTCAGGACGCACTGGGATTTGCAGAGGAGCGTGCCATGGGTTTTGCAGCCATTCAGACTCATTTACCCCCCTGTGTCCTGGCTTTGGCTGGGATAGAGTTAATTTTCTTCCTAGTAGCTGGTACAGTGTTATGTTTTGGATTTAGGATGAGAAAAATGTTGATAACACACTGACATTTTCAGTTGTTGCTAAGTAGTGTTTATACTAAGGCAAGGATTTTTCAGCTTCTCATGCCCAGCCAGTGAGAAGGCTGGAGGGACACAAGAAGTTGGGAGGGGACACAGCCAGGACAGCTGACCTGAACTAGCCAAAGGGGTATTCCATACCGTGTCACATCATGCCCAGTATATAAACTGGGGGGAGTTGGCTGCGACAGGCTATTGCTGCTTGGGAACTGACTGGGCATCGGTCGGCAAGTGGTGAGCAATTGCATTGTGTGTCACTTGATCTGTATATTCTAATCATTTTTTTATTATTATTATTATTAATATTATTATTGTCGTATTATTATTATTATTATTATTATTATTTTCTTCCTTTCTGATTATTAAACTGTCTTTATCTCAACCCACAAGTTTTTACTTTTTCCCAATTCTCTCCCCCATCCCACTGGGTGGGGGGGAGTGAGTGAGCGGCTGCGTGGTGCTCAGTTGCTGGCTGTGGTTAAGCCATGACACCCTGTCATACTGCCCAGCTGCGGGATGGGGTCAAAACTGACCTCCCTGCAAGGCTGGGTTATGGCAGTCGAAGCAGGAGGAGGAAGAAGAGGAGGAAAGAGGCAGATCTCTATTGTAGCCTCTCTCCCCACCGAGTTTCCAGCGACCAGGCTGCTCCAGGGATCTCCCTGTTCACAGGAGGCAGGGTCAGGGCAGCCACCCCCTGCCTGCTGCAGTCTAAGTGAAAAGGTATGTGTCTGTATTTTTTCAATTTTTTTTTTTTAAATTAAAGTGAGACAAAGAGCCTCTGTCTTGCTCCCTTTGCAAAAAAGGACTTAGTCCTCTGCCAATTTCAACTGTGAACTTCCCACTGGTTTCCTCTGGATGCTGGGAATACCACGCGGTGCCAGGAGGTGGTGCTGGATGACACGTTGTTTAAATTGTCACTGGCTGGTTTATAGCTTCAGCAAGGTCAGCGGGCTCTGCCTGAACTTAATACCAAGCCAAGATCAGAAACCCTATAGAGTACAAAATGCTCATTCAGAGAAAAGCTTGCTCCCTCCTCCTACTTTGTTTTAGTAAAGCATACACGTTGGTGAGAATCAGAAGACAATTAAAGAAGACATGAGCACAAAAAAGTCAGAACATACCTCCCCTGGCCGAATCTTAATAAAGAAGCTGCTGCGTTTGTAGGAAATCTTCAGGACTTTGGGCCAAGGGAAGCGGTTGATTCTCAGTTTATCTTTGTAAACAAGAAGGCCACTGGAACAGACTCCCAGAGTGATATCTACTCCTTCCAAGTCCTGGGAAAGCCAATGAGGATTTAAGCAGTGTCAGGGTTACAAGTCTCAGGTCAATGTCTGCCTTCCAAATTAACCCTTTGGTCTTCCCCTGAATTCAAATCCCCACCACCCAGACTTCAGCTTCCAGCTCCCTGTGCAGCCAGGGCCAGGCTTGCTTTTCCTTCACGTTTCTCCTTACAACCGCCTCCCTTCTGCTGATCTCTCCTGAGACGCTGTTTGCTCAAAGGGCTCATCTAGAGTCTATCCTGCATTTCACTGAGCAGAGTGGCTCACCTGGCAGGGTCAGAGCCTTATATTCTAAGTTCCTCAGAGCAAGGACCTGTCTACATCAGTAGCTTTGTAAAGCTTCCTGTAATATATAAATAATAAGCAATCAGGAAGAATTGCTTCTCTTGCAAGAATACTTGAGGCATTTCTGTTGTGTGTCTGTGTTTTCATACTTCCTATATATTTCAAAAGAAGCCTCCTGAAACAGGTAAACTTGCTCCTGCAAGGGAAGGATAACCAAATTACAAAATCCACAGGCAGGTGCACACACACTGATTCTCACCTTGGCTTGGTGGAGGTCGACTCCATACATAGACAGCTTTTTTGCATTCTCAAGGAATTCCAGGTCTGCTTGGGCTGGAGTCATGGATCTGGGGAAAGAGAGAAAAGGACTTAGTATTCCCCTAACTGTTGCTTTTAGGAGGGGACAGATCACACTTCACATAACCATTTACTCGTTAGATTTTCCTTTGATTTCAATACAAACAGATTTGTGCCCAGATGATGAATTATTAAATTGCTCTGAATCCACAGAATCAGATTGTGCTTTGAGACATCCTCATAGAACAGATGCACCCTATTTCAATGGAGCTGTACAGACCCCAGACAAGAAAGCAAGTTATCAGGTGAGGAAGTGCAGTACGGGGTCCAAAACTTGATTCAGTGGAAGAAACACCAATTCAGCTGAAGGCAGAGGGCGGCAAGTACTGTTCTCCCCGACCTCCTGCCTCCAGACCCCCCCCAAACCCAGCTATTGTTCTCCAAACCAAACACGAGGGCAGCTGAGACCACTTAGCAATGATTCCTACTGGGGCGGACCAGATGAATGAGACATTTTCTGGGAACAGATGGTACCCTGTCTGCAGGAGAGGCAACCCAACACAACTTCGCTTAGCAGAAACATCCTGATAATGGAGGCCATTATCAATGTTATTGAAGTGCCCTTGTTAATAAGTTTCTGGTGTACAAGGTACATCTAACAGCTCTGTTGGGAGAGTATTCAGCTGTATACATTTCATTTTGTTCCCTGCTTTGATGTCTTCCTTACTGAGCACTTGCATACATCTTGCTTGCGATGTAAATAGAAGTTTTAGTGGTGGGAGACATGGCAGGCAAAGACAACTGTAAGGACAATCCTCTAGGAAGGATCCAGGAGCAGTTGTCACCTCTGGTCCGTGCCATGTGCTTTGCAAATAAAGTAGCAAGAGATGGAGCATGGTTTAGCAGAGTTTTCCCACTGAAAACCCTCTGACAGTTTAATGTTCGCAGAATACGGACCAGAAATTAAAAGGGTACATGTTGCTTCCTCCTGCATACACGAGCAGATTAAATATAACTACATCCTATACTTTGAAGTATCCTTCTAATGAAGCCATGAATAATTCAGCAACATGATCTGCCACTTCTAGCACAGCTAACGGCCTTTGACTTCAAGTCATGAAGCTTGTCAGCGGCCCGGTACTTATTTTCCCTCATTTCCTCTCTCCTCAGTGCAAATGGAGGGGAATCAATTTAAAGTATTGATTTGCGGGGTTGAGCGAGGTGTTAATTGTAGCTTCGGTCACAGCCGGGGGCACACGTCCACCCTTCCCTACTGCACTCAGGTTATTAGTTCCCATCTGCTTGCGAGAAGGTCTCATCTTTGCTCTGTTCTCATTATTAGTGCATCAGCCAGCAGCTTTTCACAGGTCAAGGGGCTGCTGGTTGAAGGCCTCGGTATCACCAAGTGGTTTTATGGGCTTTTTTCCCCCCCTTAAAACCCAAATCTATCTCTGGGAGGGTGCAGAAGTTGCCAGCTGGCCGCTCTCCATGCCAGCCCTCTGCGCTGGCAAGCGCACAGCTCCACACAGCTCCTGCAATCCAAGCACTCGAGAGCATCCATGAAAATAAGCTCAAAATAAGATGAGGAAGAGGTTCAGTTACTGTCACCCTTTAATCTGGTACCAGGGAGACTCCCAGGAGTCCTTCAACCCTACCTGACCAAGAGACATCTGCCCAGGTCATGGCTGTGCTGGGAAACACAAGGACAGCCTAACTGCAGGTTTATATCTCCTGCATCATCTGGAATACTTCCATGTTAGAAAAGTGTTACTCATTAAATGTGGCAGCAGAAAACCCCAAACACGCTGCAGGGTACAGCGTATACACAAAGAGACGAGATCTGCTCCAACCAGATTGCAATCCAAAAATTACATAAATCCCAAAGCAAATAAAAAAAAAAAGACAAAGGGCAAGGTTAAAACAAGCAAACCTTCTATTTTCACATGAAATAAAACCCACTTTCACAGCTATACTGTTGAAAAAGAATACCTGTTAATGAACAATTGCAAGACTTTGCATCTGCTTTCTAAAAACATAGTTTCTTCTTCATGTAGGAAAAAAGAATTCTAGCTTCTAGAAAGATTTTGTTATAAAGTATCAGATCTTTTTAAAAAAGCTGATATTCTCAATAGCTGAAAATTCACACCTTACTGCTAAAGCTTCTATTGCCAATATAAAAAAATTGGTGCAGCAGGAAACCAAAAGCATACAACAGAGGTGGGGAAAATACCAGAAAGCCCCACTATTTCCATTATTTCAGGCTGCTGTGCACAAACAAGTCCTCCAGCTGTCGCACCTTACCTGTATGTTTTATGAAGCTCCACAACCTTCTCTTCGAGTTCTTTTGTCTGGTTTGGGGCCAATTTAAATTCACTGATGTAATCCGGGCTGTGTAGGTCAGGATCGTAGTCTCCCAACTCGGACTGGACTGTGTACGAACCCAGCAGAGCCAAAGTTGCAAAGGAACAGGGCAGCCGCCCCGTAATGATGTCTTGTCTAAGCTGAAGACACAAGTAATACCTGGGGGGGGGGCGGTGGGGAAGCAAAATACTATTTACAGAGAGAATAGAGAAACTTAAGAAACTTGAGGATCAAACAGAATCTCTTTTTTTTATGCCACTGATGAATGCAACATGATGCTTGTTTCTAATTTCTACCTGTATTTTTATTTATGGGGTAATATTCCCACGATAAACAGCATGGAGAACAGGAGGACTTAAGGTCACCTCCACTCTTGCAAAGGGAGTCGAGGACACTGATGATCAGAAAATCTTGTTTTTAAATAAAAATTTACTTTCCTATACAAACACATGCATGCCAGGATTATAAATGATGATGCTTTACACATGTGGACTTCAGTGGAGAGCGGGAGCATCCCACACATCCACTAAAAACAAACAAACAAAAAACCCTCCAAACTGTTAAGATATCTGATCTCCTTGCTGAAGGATGGAAAAACACTCAAATATTAAAAATTTCTATTCAATATTCACTGCTTTGCTGAGTGAGCCCCCTGGCTGGCAGCAAGAGTCCCAGATAATTCACCTGGTTATGTCCTCTGTCAGCTGCGCAGGATCCGGTGGATAAAACTTGACATTGAAGGTAAAATCCCAGGGGCCTCCTGCAATTACAAAGAAGAGGTTGAGAAAAATAAGCACACCAGAACAGCTTGGTGATAGTCAGTCATTACAAAAAAAGCTGGGAATATCCAATCTGATCTTCAAAATACAGCCAGCAGATCATAATACTGATTTAATACTGCTCGCTCGCACAGCTAGCTGCTCCTTAGCAGACGGTATAAGACACAGTTTCATTTACAGGAGCTAAGATACAAGCAGGAGAAAACAAAGCAGAGCAGGCAAATACACATGAATAAACCACAACTTGTGAAAAAAAATAAATTCATTGCTACGAGGCTAAATTACTCACATATTTTTTCATTGATTGAAAAGAAGGATTCATGAAGAGAGGTCAGGCACGTGCTATAAGTTAGTGAATTAGTACTGTTTTATCACTCGACCCAATTTTCAAATTTCTCGTAAAGAGCAGATGTGCTAATTCACTCAGCAGCCTAATGCACTGTGGTGGGGTGGTCAGACCACAGTTTAAACTCAGCACAATACAAGCATCAATCTCTGGATGAAACCAGCAAGCACCAAGACAGAAAGAGCTTTACAAGTCCAAACCTAAATGCTTTAATACAGCTTGTTGCAAACGTTGTACAGCACTGTTACAGGCATTAACTGGAGTGAGAATCCACACAATTGCACCTAGAATTGGCATTATATACGGTATGGACAGTCTAGGTGACACAGCTGAAGGGGTTGCTCTCTCATGTTTACCTGCAGAAAATAGACCTGACTGACCCATTAAGCACTCAAAGTAATTCGCATAGTTACAACTCCCCCCTGGTGTGCCCCTTAACACTAGTTCAAAATAATACTTATTTCAGAAGGAGAAGACACCCCTGCACTTAACTTCCTCAGAGATTTATCGCAGTCTCAAACAGGGACAAGGGGGGACGTAGCATTCATGGATTTATTTCTTATGCAATGCCATAACAGGGATTAAACACAAGGCATGTTGTTTTCATTACACGCAGTTCAAAACAAGTTATTCCAAGAAGAATATTTTAGGTAGCAGAGGTTACCTATGTACATTCAACATATATTCAAGTAAATTCAAATAATTTGCCATTTAACCCATCTCAGGGGATCAGATTCCATAGCAGGTTGCTCATTACACTTATGAGCTGAATTTTACCTGCACGGCATGACCAGAGCAGCTTATGCCCTTTACACACATCCTGCTATCGATTCCAAAAGAAGTGGGTAAGAGCAGGAGCTTTTCCTACTCCATAGCCCTGAGGCATTTCCCCCCTAATCTGTACTTAATGACACACTTTGTTCTGCGCCCCCCACCAAAAGCATATGTAAAACGGTATTTTACTTTCATAGACCAGTATGTTACTTTCAAAGCAGTCAGACTTGCTCCTGAGAGAAAACAAAAGCCTCTCAAATTTATTTAACTTTGACACTGCTGTCATCTTGAGGGAACTAATTCAGTGCTAGCAGACCTTAAAATACAACTTTGGAGAGCATCTGGTATTTGCCCTGATACTATTCAAGCCATTTACCATTCCAGTACTCCTATTTGGACCCCAAAACAGCCTCAGAGTCCATAAAACCTTGCCGTCGCATACAATTTTGCTCGGGCTCTCCCAGTCTCCTTTGAGATTTAAATGGTTCCCACTGACACCTATTCTCCCATCCTCCAACAGAGAGCAGATCTCCCATTTCAGCATCGCATGGTAGCAAGGACAGTGTGGGTTTGCGTAGGGCAAACACACCCCAAGCTATGTTTTCCCAAGGAAATTACATTTTTTCCTAAATCTAGAGCATCACTAAGTACTTAAGAAGAAGAGAAAGGATGCACAAACTGCTTGAATTTGTGCTGATCCCTGCCAGACACCCTCACTTGAACTCTCACCCATCCTTGGGCCCCCTGGATGGCCCGCCAAAGCCACGCTTATTTAGGAAAGCAGGGAGAAACCACACACACCCACATCATAAATTCAATCTACTTACCGTGAACCTGTTTTTTTATTTCTTTGGCAGGATCCAGCCACGTCTGTAAGAGGATAAAAACATTCACAGTTTAACAGACATCCCAGAAACACCACAGGAAACTGCAAATTGCTAAAAATACGGCAAAAAGACAACATTTGACATGAATGCAGCCATGGAAACTGGAGAGACAGTGCATTTTTCACAACTTTTACTCCAGTCTGTGGTCTCGGTGGGTGCATTTCCAACCCTTCACCTACCAGGTACTTGTAGGGGAGGCACGAGGAACAGGAGAAAAAAAAAAAGCAGCATGTGAGGGCTGCAAGGACATAGCAGCAGGTACAGCTGCAGCTACATCCAGCTATGAGGGGCGCTTGTGCAACACTTTTTTTTTCTCCAGAACCTTTAAAAACAGGCAAATAGGATGTTTGCATTCATTTTAGGCACCCTGTCCCATACTTACCCTATTCAGAACAAAGATCGCCAAGACTTTCTATTATTAGCTATGGTTTTTAACGACCTAATCACTGAAATAGGAGTGAAAACATCCAATCACTGGGGAAGGCTGGAATCTTTTACAGGAGTGTGACATAAACTTCATCTCTTTTAAGTATGACTCAAGTTTCTAGTAATTATCTCAGCTACAAATTTAGAAATATATCCTTTTTTTCCTCCCCTCTGTAATTTGGGGTTTTCTGGGACAGTGGTGCAATATAAGCCTCAAAAAACAACTCCTGCTTTTGCCAGCACAGTCTGAGCAACTCCCAGCACATCCAGCCTGAGCCTTTCCCTTTGCAGCGGTCAGGGTCTGCCCCGCTGAAGGGGATGGCACAGTGCTAACAGCCCTCCTGAAGAGGCTACATTAAACCACATTCTTCATTTTCACAAGCCCTGAGCAGGATTTGGATGTCCAGGTCTCCCGAGGTGAAGGAATTAACTCATTGAATCCCCCAAGTTAATCTGTCTTGACCAGGACACGTAACTTCATGGCAGGGGGACAGCGATACTTACATTTAATCTTATCTTTTTATACGCTTGCTCCTCTAACCTATAAAACTGGGGATACAAAATCCATTTGAAAGGTACACATGCCACTTGCTCTCTTTTTAGGGCCACTGTTTTAAGCAGAGCATCTCTACGTCCATGCTGGTGCCACAACTGGTCATTACTGCAGTGATAACAGCTGGGTTTCGGGCAGCCGAGCCCGGGGTGCAGTCATGCATCCTCGGCACTCATGCTGCCTGATCCAGCGGACAATGATGGGTACAGCAATTAACAGCACTTTTATCCACACTGTGTCATGAATCGGTGGGAAACAATCCTCCCTTTCAGAGCAGCATAAGCATCAAGCTCCTTTGGTGCTGACCAGCTGCTCTATCCACTGTCACAATCTCCTATTCCCACTGTCACCCTCTGCTATTCCCGTGTGGGAAAATGCCCATCCCCAGAAATGTTTATTCCCTAAATATCAAGGTGGACGATCCCGCATACAACCCTTCCCTGTCCAGGTATATACACGTGCATCTCCACCTGCTCCACACAGCTGCAGGTGAGGTGCAAAAGCTCTTCCACTGGTTTCCTATCAAGATCATTTCTACTTGTGAATCAGCAAATCAAGTGTTGGGTCTTACAGCAGGAGAGAGATGGAGCTTCAGATTTTGAAGTTCGATGAAACATAACCAGAAAGGCTCCCCAAAAAAACCCAAAAATGGTGTTTTTCCCCATCAGAGCAAACCAGACTTCCACCGAGCAGCTTACTCTCCATTGGCACTAAACCCATGCACAGTGGCTTTACCATCCTCAGCTCCCGGCTCTGGGACACAAATCTGACAAAAGTATCTGTTTTCAGTCCCTATGGTTAAAAAGCTGCACAGCTCCTTATCCCCCGTCAGCTTGGGGGGAAGGAGGTGTATGCTTTTGCATTTGGAAGAATCAATGCTAGCACACCTGGACGTGAGAAGAGCAAGTCCCAGGGGTCCAGGAGATGCAGCAGTGAGCTACCCACAGCACAAGTGTGAGAAGGTGAGCTGCTCCAGCTAAACTCTTTTTGCTCTTAATTGGATCTAAAAGTACACCTATCCCTCCCTCTGCAAGCACAACAAACTACTAGAGTAAAAAAATCCAGGCTATATACATGGAAGCAAATTTCACATAGAAGAAAATAGTAAGACACCAGAGAGAGTAAAACAAATCCAAGACAGAGCTCTGCCTGACTCAAGTAGTGATGGGGTGTTACTTCGCCTGTGTATTAAAAATTCACACTTGCAATTATTAAGTATTTAATGACAGATGTCTGTCAGCCATAGTACCATGGCCCATAAGTGATTGCTGTAGGTGAAGCACGGGAACAGTCAGAATGTGGACCAACATAACTGGGCTAAAGGACAGAAAAATGGGTCCTTAATTTCAATTTAGCACACTTTTGGCTAGCTTCATGAAACAGAGTTTGAGTAATTGCTTGAGTTAAAGCATAACCAAGGGTTTAAAAGATAAAGACACTGCTTGAGTCTAACCAAACAAAGACCTTAAACTGAAACCATATGAGTATGAGTTTTGTTATGAATAGTCACATGCATTCTTTTGCAGGGCAAAGCCTCAACTCAAAACTGCTCTGGACGGCTCTGACCAAACCTTACAAAAAATTGCAACCCATGCCAGGGCAGCCAGCTTTTACTCCTGCTGACTGCTTAGCCTTGCACCTTTGCTGAACACAGGCTCCAGGACTGTGAAGTCCCTTTGCAGTATGTCGACATTCAGGCTCATCTTCTATAGCCTAGGAATAGCTAACCTATTCTTAAAATCACAATTAAAAAACCTGCTGCTTTTGTACAGTGAGAAAAGCCTTATCTTCCTCTAACTTCTTGAGCTACAGCTTTAAAAATTAATGGCATCTTTTTGCAGTAAACTAATATAATGAATTTTCTCCAAGTGAAGATACAAGTTCATGTAGCTTTTTTACTAAAATCCACACTCCTGTAGTCATTTATTCACAATTTCTGCCTCTGTGATGACCCTTTTAGTCCTTTTTTGAGGACGACACCAAAAGGAGTTTTAAGAAGAGCTCATGCACTACCTCCTCCCCAGGGGAGATGAACCTCCTTCAGAAGAGCTGAACTCACCCGGGTACAGAACACCACACAACTGCAGTTGCTTACCCTGGAGGTCGGTGTGTCCCATATGGCCAAACCAAAGTAGTCTTCTTCCAGGAGATTGAGGTGGTCGCAGACTTTTTTAAGTAGATCCTGCCCCTTGGCGTGTTTCTGCAAAAAGAAAATTCACACCAATTCATACAAAAGAAATTCTGTAGGACAGGCTGGTTTTTGCCTGCTCTCATTCATGGGAGAGGGGAGAAAGGGAACGTAATCAAACCACACTGTACACTGCCAAGAGGGAAAAAAGTCCCGAGTAGCTCAAAATCAGATCTCCTGGCCACTTCTGAGCAAGCACCCCTTATAGGAAAGAGCATCAGGCATAAAAATTCAAACCAGAGAGGCAATGGGAACTGCAGCGTCTCTCTCTGCTACCACCAGCTCCACAAAGCTGAACTTCTAAACACGACTCCATAAACACCAAGGATTTGTATGGTTTTTACCTCCCAAACTACATCTACTGCACTGATACCTCCCAGCTCCAAGCTGTCATACAATCGAGCATTTATCGAAAGATGATCAATGCAGGGTATGAAACTGCTGCTACAACCCACTGCTATAGTCCCATCTTGGGGGCAACCTGGCTTAGCAGGGTCACAAAAGAAACAGCGGCTCAGAACCAAAGACCATCATTTCCATGGCCTTTTCATCAACCCGATCTGCTGATGAAACCTAGCTTCTCCAGTTTTGCCTTACGCACCGAAAGCTGCTTCGCACACAACTTCTTGCCTGAAGAAATACACTTGAGAATTCCTATCTCCTCTTCCCCCCCCGCCCCCAAATCCTGCAGAAGTGAACTGGCCCTAGGAACAGATACCCTTTTAGTCCAAAAGCATGAAGGAAAACATCCCTGAGGCACAAAACTGTGGTAACCAGGAGCAGCTAATTCTATTGAAGTCTCTGCTAAAAAGAAAGTACGGTTCCAGTGACGCAAAATAAGCTTTACTAATGCATCACTTGTGCCCACATCTCTCCTTTTAGTCATATTTGCACGGCAACTGATCCAAAAACATAGCATTGTTTTATTCCAGTCCTTCAGCTGTAAGATCCTCAGTGCATACATTGTGACTCTATAGGTAACATAGCACATGTGTTAGCCTGGATATTTCTTAAGGAATTGGCACTTAAAGACATAGGAATTAAAAACCTTCCATGGCTGTCAATTGGAAAGGATGTCTGAAAGCACTTCTTCTTCTTCTTGAATAAAGGCATTTGTGCTGGTCTTTGCCTACACCTTTGCAATTCCTTCTCAATTAAGTCTTAACTGGCAGAGTAGAATTATACTGGCGTTAAAGCCAAGGGTACTTGTCAAGTCAGGAGGGTCTCACCGACACAGCAGCCCCTCCTAGTCCTCTCTGCAGTGCTCAACGCAATCCTCTGGACCTACAGAAGGAGACTTCTAATGTCCTGCTCAAAGTCAGGACCAACCACACCACCACCAGCTCTCCCACCAACAGTGTCTGCGCAGCCTGCTGGTAGTTGAAGGCGTTGCTGCAGCAAACTCGTACACAAAGCCACAGCAAGCTGCCAGCATTTCGGGGAACAGTTTCCTTTCCAAGGCTGCACACAAAATCCCTAGCAAAGGGGAAGGCGATCAGAGCAGTGATGCTCCGAGTTGATCCCAGGCAATAACAACAGCAACGCTGTTACACAAACGGCCGGTGGTGACCTACTTGCCCAGGATCACCCAAGGTAACTGCTTTCACAAGGAGCCCTGTGCCCACATACCCTCTCACGGCCCATTTAGCCAGCGGGACTGGGGAAAAACAAGCTGATGGAAGTATGCTCGAATGGTAAGTACCGGATTATTAATATTCCGGACAAGTACTTCAATACTGAAATGGGGATTTCTGCTAGCTTTTTATTGCCCTGACAGCAAGACAGCCCTGTGAGAGAATGCACAAAATAAAGCAGAATAAAAGCTCTCAGATGAAGGGGTTTGCAGTGCTGTAAGACAACATAATAATTTTAAATTGTTTACTGCAAATACATTCAACTGCAGGCTAAACACAGCATGTTTTTCTTTACATCCAAGCTCCAGGAGTTATGTTAGTCAGCAGCCTGATAGGCAAAGGTACCTTGGTTGAACAGAAAAGCACAAATCAGTTTGACAACCCATTTTATTCAAAGGAAAGGGGCAAAAGATATTTAGACAATCCCAAACTAACACAAAAACCTAAACTCTAGTCTGGGATACAAATGAGAGAGAAGATGAACAGCAAGTAAGATAACTTCTTTTTTTTTTAAACTTCCCTCCACCTTTACAAAGCAAGGAACCCTGGAAATTGTAGAACAATAAAAAAAAAAACCAAAACATTCCTAGGCACCCAGAGATTTTTACAACATACTAAATAAGTTGCTACAGCTTACAGCAAGATTGTTCTGCAGTAAAGCCTGTCATGTAATTCACTGGCAGAAAATTAGGCCTCTGTTAAATCGTGTTTGCGGTGATTTTTCAAGGGGAGGAGAAAGGAGAGGGAAAAGAGGCAAAGCAGAAACAAACCCCAAAAGTACTTACATCCACGGAACACTCAAAAATGGCATCATCCAGCAAGACAACTTTGCAGTACATGTTTCTGTGTCTTTTTACTGCTTTCTGGGCAGTTTTCAAATCCTTCTCTGCTTTGGTCTCCGGAGTCTCTTGTTTCGGCTCTGGCTTGGCGCACTCTTCCTTCGCTTCCCCTCCTTCCTTGCCCCCGAGGTCTCTGCTGTCCGGCTCCTGGTCGTCCCTCCTCTCCTCCTGCGCAGGCTGAAACCCCCACATCACCCAAGTTGCAATTTAGACGTGTCAAGCAAAAAAACCATCACATGAAACAAGCATTGCATAGGTGCACTACAGGGCTGGGATCTCATCCCAGAATTAGTTGTCTGACTTAAATGCGTAACCCGGGACCTGGAGCAGCAGCTTGGGTGAGCACGGTAATGACGTTCATTTTTAAAGCCCTTCAAGTCATTCTCAAGCCTTCATTTAATAAAGGATGTAATAAAAAAGGAAAAAGGGTTGATTAGAGAAATCAGGGCAGATGACATCATGCAAATCTTCATGGTCTTAATGACAACACCTTTTGAACTAGTAAATTTTTCCCTTCCTAGGCAAGACACCCAGTGCACCCACTGCACGTGCCCCCATGTTCCCACTGCTGTCCTGGGCGATGGGCTTTGCTCCAGTACACCGGCCCCCAGTATGGCAGCAGTGGCATTAAAAAGGGGGGGGTCAGTGCTGAGATTTCACAGCCATCGGAGCTGATCAAGCAGCTCTCTGCCACCAAAAAGGGAAGGCAGCCTTCATACCACTCTCTCTTTGCCTACTGAAGCACTTTGCAAGCCAGTTTAATTCACTAAAATAGCAGAAAGAGATGGAGTTCGGGAACAGGAGGAGGAAGGAAGCTGGGTTGTTGTTTTTTTTCCACTGCCATTTCAGCAGGTTAAACGAGTTCACGGCAGGCTCTGACAAGTGCTGGAAGTGGCTCGATGCAGCAGGAACACGCAGCCGTGGCAGAGGAAGAGTAAACCCTGTCTTTTCAGCCCATCGCATCTCATGAAATCACACCCAGGCACAACTGCACGGAGGTATTTAAAAACTAAATAATGTCCACAAGCTGCTGACTTCTGTTCCAGCAGGGCCGGGACAATCAGGAGCAGGGAATCAGTCAAAGCTCGTAATGCCCGTCGGTCAGCATTTATCAAACAGGCAGCACCTCGCAAATGCTTTCACAGCAGAAATATCTGCCGAGTGTCACAGTTCAAAAAGCCACTGACGTTGATCTAAAATAAGAACTAGAAAAAAAAAAAAGCACAAATGCTTCGTCTGAAACAAACAGCCCATGGTGAAGGAAGGCTGTGGGTGCACATGCGCTCAGAAGCAGCAAATCAAAGTTACATAAAGAAATCATGCATTTCCTCTTCAAGACACAATTTCTGGGCTGAAATTGCATGAAAATTTCCAGCTCCTCCCCATTCTGCTAATCTCAACCCTCAGAGGTACAAAACACGAGCAGAGATCATCCCATGGTTTTCACAGGCTCAGAAATTTGAGAAAAGAAAGAAAAAGGTGTTACCTACTACCTTCTCTACAACTTCGTAATTTTAAGGAGGTGGATTTACAATTACTGCTTACAGCTGGCCACGCTCTAACTTGTAAAGTATTGCTCCAAAAGTCAGAGTTTGCAGATATGTAACACCTCTCTAGAGCCCACTCAAAACTTAAGGCAGTGGGGTAAGTAATCCAGATTTTATCACAAATGTGCTATGACTCCAGCAATACACACAGGTTCATTGGGTTGTAAGAAATGCCCATCTCGGGACAAGGGGCACTCACCTTTGCCTAACTCCGCACTAGTAACAGCAGAGCTGCAATTACCCAAGGAGTAAGAGAGGACATCCAATACCCCCAAATCAATAACCAGCTGCAGCTTTGTGAATGTCTCCCTGCAGGTGTGTCTGCCTCAGTTTCTATCATGCTTTAAAAACTTTAAATTTTGCATGAAAAATGACCCTGGCTGTAAAGAGTAGACATCAGACAGCTACGAGGAGCTGGGCTCAGCCCACGTGCTGTGCAGAAATCCCTGTCTACATGATGCATAAGCAGAAAGTATTTGTATTTGGCAGGCTCAGCACCAGCCTGGACTGAACAAACGACCAAGTCCTGAAACACCACATATGCGCTCCTCGAAGTTCAAGAAATCCTTTCCCAAATCCACATCCTCATGCAATCTCCACCTCACACCACTGGCCCGCCTTTATTCTGCACACACCAAGGACATCCCAATAAGCAACTGCTCTGTCACGAATTATGAATCTGAACCCTAGTTCTGATGTTAACTCCCCAAGCCTCAGCAGAGTAAAGAGTCAGCACAGGGCTGTGAAGCGTGAGCACAGTTTCAGGAGCAGGTACTTTGCAGCACAGTCTGATACAGGAATGCAAGAGTTGGAAGTATGCGATGCAACACAGGGAGCTGACAAGAGCCTTTTTAGCATCCCATGAGTTTTTCTGATCAAGCTTACTATCCTAGGATATGAAGGTTTTTATAGTTTTGGTTAAAAGGACACATTTTCAGGAACAGAAGGGAGCGCGTCACACAGAGCAGGGTGTTTTACCTGTGTTTCTGCACTGCTTAAGGAATGGAGATCTAGTGATGGATCAGTTTTGAGCTCAGGCTCAGGAGCTGCAATTGGGGCTTTCACCAGGATGTCTTCATCAGGGCTGGCTCCTAAACCCGGGTCTTTCTGGTCACCTCCCACCTCTTTAGGACCATCAGTGTCTTTGTCCTCTTCGGACACCTGAGACTTGGGCCTCCTGAGAAAGGATGAGAACAGGCGGGAGAGACCCCGGCCCTCAGAGGTGCGGCGCTCCTTCTTGCTTTGCTCCTCGTGTGTGGGTGTATCACCGTTGGAGGCCTTCTGCTTCTGCCCCACTGCAGGCTGTCCCTCCGACGTCTGCTGAGCCCCTTCCTCTAGGGAAGCCTCTTGCTTTTGTGTTTCAGCAGCTCCTTCCTCCTCCTTGGCTTGCTGCTGCTCCGAATTGTCGGCGTCCGCCCCTAGACTCTTCTCTGTTGTCATGATGATGCTGTAAGAGAGGTGCAAAAGGTCTCAAACAAGAGTTTTCCAATATTTAAGTCTGCATTAAGCTATTCAAACCAAGCCACAAGAACAGACACACCACGTTCGCCAGTCACACCATCCTGTCCTGCTGACTCCAGCCTACAAATTCATTAAGAGCAAAATCATTCATTTTGCTAAGGTTTGCTTTGATAGAAACATCTCTATCGACATTTACCCATGCATCTTCCACCATTTGGATGATACTGACTCCAAACTGCTAAATGCTCTGGCACCAGCTCTACAGCCTGACAAGAGCAAATGATTAAAAAAATGCAAGCAAGATTAGGGAAAGGGGAGGAGGTAGCAGAGGGTCTTGCTCCACAGGGCTGTCCTGAGGTCCTCTCTTCCACCAAATCCCTGTTCCCCTCTGGCAGCACTGGCTGTGGGAGCAGAGCAGTTGAGAATCAAGAATCATTTAGGTTGGAAAAGACCTTTAAGATCATCAAGTCCAACCATATGAGGACACGCACATGACCAGGCAAACTTCCTGCTACCATGCCACGCCAAAACCCCAGACGGCCCGCGATGGCTTGCAGCGTTACGGCATCCTTCACCACCACAGCGAGCGGAGGGAGAAATCCGCTGCTTGAGAGTCAAAAATTCCACGGCCACAACAAATTTTAACAGCTGCTCACTTCTAAATGTCCCTGAAAGAGGCCACAGATCCTCACCATGAATGAAAAAGAGGGATATTTAAACACCATGAACCACACTGATGCTCTGCTCTGGATGGGACTCATCAGTGTTGATCAACTACGTTGACCTGCCCAGGAAAGGTCCAGTGAAAGAGAGCAGGCTTCAGGATTCATGAGATCTTTGCACTGCACACTGAAGAAATGTAAAATGAAAAGGCTTCCAAACAGTCCCCATAATAGAGAGCAGATTTCTTCAGAGCCTGTGCTATTAAGCTGATGCAATGTTTATTTCAACTTTAGCCTGGGCTGTTGACACAAAAAGATGGAAATCACATGAGAAGAATATCTATTTAAGGTATAAAGAGGACCCAAAATAATCATGCTTTAGAGAGGATAGAACTAATCTTTGCGCGTTGCATCACATGCATCTGCAGCAATAAATTGCCACTGCTTACACAGACCAAATAGCATATAATCCAATATGCCTTTCAATCCCCCCAGCCCAAGCCGCAGCATACAAACATTTGCTCAAAATACATACTTAAAATTAAGAAACATTTCAAGATGTCACCCTCCTACATATTATTGCATTCAACAATTTTAATTTAACTCATCCTGATTGCCAAAATAACCAGAGTGCTTGAAAGAGAAAAGCCCTCCTAGCTTTCCAAACTACTCTTCCCCTGCATTTAATGCAAAAGCTTATCATTGTTAAAGCTGTGGTTAAAACAAAGCAGCGTTAGAGACATTCAATGAATGTGTTTCTCCAGCAATGCAATTTTCCTGAGTTTACGAGGTTTGGGTTTTTTTCGATTTTGGTTTGGGTGGGGGGGAGCATTGCAAGGAGGGCTTTTGGAAAAGCGGGCATGGTAACCCACAGGGTCTGTGCTCCCATCGGAGTGATTCAGAGCGGTATCACAATTGGGACAGGCTCTCTATATTGTTTGAAACCTCTTCGCTTGGACAAGCTCCACCAGCCAGCTTTGGGATGAGCTGCAGGGCCCATTTTAGCTTGGTCTCCTGCAGAAGCCAGGTTTACAGCCTCATGTCCTACACACCATCTCCCCTCAGTGTGCTGTGCTGGGTTTCTCCAAACCCAATGGAGAGGTGGAGGCCACTGAAACAGCAGCTTTCTACCTGCACTGAGAAAACGGGCATCCAAGCAGACAGCCTGCACGGGCATCTGAGGGCACCTGATGCACCAGGGATATTGCAAGGCAAAAATGCTGCCAAAATCCAGACGTGGCAAGGCTCCAAGCTAGATGGAGACGCAGATGTGCAGAAAACCACACTGCATCAGTTCTCCTCCTCCAGCATTTCGCATGGGAGAAGACAGGACAGCTTGGCATAGCCCACAAGGCAACAAGAGCACCCAAGGGTAATTCTCCAAAACACTGCTGAGTTGGGCATTATGTCACCTCATTTCCCCAGAAGTCCTGCAGAAGATTGTTTTTGCAAGATTATCACAGAACAGGCTCCACGAGAAAGCTGTAAAATCCAAGTCAAATGAAAGGCTACAGTGGATTCATGCAGCACCCAGCCGGCTCCCACAACCACCCTCGAGGAGGGGGCAGCTTCACGCCTGCTGCTCGCTTTGGGGGGGAAGCAAAAAAAATCCACAATGCTGAATTTCCTTCTCCCCTAAACGAGTAACATCTGCAGTTCGGTTCAGGAGAGGTTTTGAAGGGGCTGCGCACTCACCGGGGGGCAGAGGGCTGCAATTGGTTTGCAGATGGCAGCATGTGGGTGACTTGCCCCTGCAACTTATTGCTGTTTCTCCTCTTCCCGCGATCCCTTGCTAGGGATGCTGCTGGCCCCATTAGCAACACACGGCTCTGTCTGCAGAGTCACCCCAGCTACCATGCAGCCAACACATGCTCTCAGCAGCTCTCCAAAAATTCCTGGAGATGCTGCAAGGTGGTGCAGGGGCAACAAGCTACATTCAGCCAAACATACATCACCCCAAGCCCATGATGCAGGACAGGCTCACCATGGCCAAATCCCGGGGTGAAGCTCCTGAAGCCCTGACACGCATAGAGTGGGATGGACGTGTTGCAAGACTATCCCACCACGAACACACAAAAATAGCAAGCTCCCTTTTGCACCAGCTGCCAAAGCAGTCTGCTTTGTAGTTGCTTCCTACTGTGTTTGTTTTGAATAAATACATTTGTAAGCATCATTATCAAAACACACATTGGATGCATGTTGCTCTCCTAAAAATAAAAAGGCAAAACCAAAGCTCTTACAATCCCAACTGCAGGGAGGGCACAGCTGAAAAGCAGCTCTTATCAGCCGTGGTAAACAAGAGGGACAGTCCACAAACAAACATTTCCTCTGGACGTAGTTTTCTCTCTTTAAATACCAACATTTCTGGA
This sequence comes from Haliaeetus leucocephalus, assembly GCF_000737465.1. NCBI lineage: Eukaryota > Metazoa > Chordata > Aves > Accipitriformes > Accipitridae > Haliaeetus > Haliaeetus leucocephalus. The sequence goes on along the minus strand of NW_010972953.1, from coordinate 5,299,810 downwards.
ACAAGAAATGTTTACTTGTTTGGATTTCAAAGCTGCAGTCACAGACCTTTCCCAGTGTGGGAAGGTGGGTCTTGCTGGCAATGAGCAAATGTCTCCACGTCTTTCCTCCATCTCCCGGGAACAACCTTGCAGCTCAGCCAGACCCCCTCAGCAGGGCTGGCGATGTGGAGATGGGCACGTACAAGCCCTTCCCTTCCCAATAAACATTTTATAGCAGCAGCCAGCACCAATAACTCACTGGGTGCAGACAAACATCTTGCTGCAAGACCCAAGTGTGCTTCTCTGATGTGTGGGCTCATGGGTGGTTCCCTCCCTTTTAAGTTTTATGTTCAGAAATGGTTTTGAACCACTGAACTAAGCTCTTGACCAAAAGCAAAGAGATCTGTGAGCAACATAACCAAGAGGCTGTACTATTTTAAAAAAGCACCTTTACTGCACAAAGATGTTTGCTAAGTAGCATTTTGTTTCCAACCCAGCCCACACCAGAGCCAACACGAAGAGTGAGGTTCCTGCTCTGCTGCTCTTCAACTCATTATTTAGAGAAAGCACTGCCCACAGCCAAACCACAAGCAGGTTTTTATTTAAATTAAATTTTCTTCCATTGCTATTCCACAAGGCAATCCTGCAGAGCCTGCAGATGCCTCGGGAGCTCCATGGATGCTGGAGGAGGATGCTCTGCTCTTGTAGGAACACCCAAGCAGTGTTGCTCACCTCCTGCTCTGAGCTACCATGCTTGTAAATGCTGGGTTTGGGGTTTGGTTTTTTTTTTGTAGAGGATGAGGATTTGATGCCAGACAGCCTGTAAAAGGCAGGCTCTTCACAAGTCTAGTGTAGAGAAGGCGTTTAACGCTACGGAAATAAGCAAATCACAGCAAAACTTAGATATGATCCCACATAGAGATTTCAGAGCAAAAATCTAATCAGAAAATAGTTCAAATATGTGTTTATATTTAAGCATTTTTAAGTTCAAGAACACGCTACTCCAGACAAGAAGACTGTAGCAACAGGAAGCAATCTGAAAAAAAGGTAATTAAACACACCCAGAGCAGCCTGTGGGGAGAAGACGAATAGGCTTCTCCCCGCCGAGGAGACCCGCACCACAGGTTGACCTCCCCACTGACAGCATCCCCCTTCACCTGCACCACATCACCCTCAGAAGAGGACCTGGACCTCCTGGTGTCCCACAGCACCACATCAGTGCTTCGGTGATGAGGAGCAAGCCCCACACATCTCTTCTTAAAAGGTATCAGCGACTCTGAACACCAAACATCAAAGCAAACCGCTACACAGGCACCTTATGAACCTGCCAGCCCTTGCACAGCAGACCCTCCAGCCACCCAAATATCCCAACACCCCTAACCTCAGCACTCACCCCCGTTTCTGTCCAAGGGCATGGCTACAGGGAGCACACATCATCTCTGCGGGCTCGTTGTCACCTACACACTCACCCTGCTTCTCTGCATCAAAATCCTTTCAACAAAACAGACTTGAGGCTTAAAAGGAGTGCAAGGGCTCATTGCTCATCCTGTTCCTAACATCCATGGTTTAATTCAACACTACTTAATATCTGGCGAGCAGAGGATAGCAAAACTCGGTTTCAACCGCTCCACGGGCTCTGCTCTCGCAGACATCAAAAGACAACCACCCTCCGAGTCAAACCATTCCCCTTTTCCAGCCTGCAAACATGCACAATTATTTATCTAAAATACAGATTTTAGAGTAGCTCAACAGATCCCAACGGCTCCCTGTCGAGAAAGCCTTCAAGCCTGGAGGATGCCGAATTACTCACTCGCTGCGCCTGTGATCCCGGAAGGTTGTCATTAAGTGATGGTGCGTTAGTTCTCTGGAAATAACAATGCTGCTCATTTGGGTTGTTTCGTGACAAGTTACAGAGGCTCAAAGAAACACTAATATTTAGATATGCGTCTATCACCATCTCCTACCTGTCAGGGTGCTCCAGTCTCTCTTATTTAGGCATACAAATAAGCGTAATAATAGTAAAATCTAACTTTTCCCTGCTTCCAAGGCTGGAAATATGATTTATGGCTCATGCCATAACTGACTTAATTCCCAGTGTTTTAGTCTTTCAGTGAGAGAAGAAAAAGGACTGTCCACCGGGAAGGTTCATTTCTCAGAAAAACAAACCGTTTCACAGCGATGCCCAATGCCAGATAAAGGTAATCGCGCTGCTGGAACAAACTGTCTTAACCTTCCTACCCAAAAATGTGTAGCTTCACCAAATGCTACTGCTATAGCAAGAGCTGGAGACCAAGATAAGAAAGAAACTTTTGCTAAAAATAGGCAAAAAAATCAAATAGTTTCAGCAGCAGTGTGTTTTTTTTAAATGCGTTCCTTCCCATTTCATAATGTGTGTGAAAAGCACACAATTCACCAGGGAAACTATGCAGAACATTGCTCTGAAATAGATAGCACAGGCTGAAAATTCAGTTTTTTCAAGACCTGGTACGTGTGCAACAAACCTGCATCTGCGGGTGGGAGAGGAGGGAACTGCAACCACCACAAGCAGGACTCATCCCACGCTTGTGTTTAAGTTACGTATCCTACACGTGATTTTTACTACAGTTAAAAAAAACATAGCAGAGAGCTGTTTGTTCGGGTTTTTTTAAAACAAAATAAGAAATTCAAATGCAATAAAATAAGCCTCTCAATAAGAAAATCAAACTTTAAAATACTGTAAAGCATCAGAGCCTTTCAAAATTTATTTAATGTATTTTATTAATGGAATAATTACTGCTGGCATTTTATAACCCCCGTTAGAATTAACATGCATCATCTTTTTTTGTGCTGGTACTTTGGGTCCTGAACAAAAGGGATGCTGTCGCTCAGCCAGCAACACTGCCTTACCCAGAGGGTAACAGGAGACTTCAGGAGCTTCATCGAATGGGGAAAAATAAACCACCCAACACAACACAGATGGCACATTACAACCACCCGGATTTAATTCTCACCAGACCAGCCCTCGTAATCTACTGTATGTCGGCAGCACCATGCCCCTCTTTCATCTTCTGCTATCGTACAGCTTTCCTATTTAAATGAGGGCAAAAAATAGCAGCTCACCATCTGCTGAAAGCAAATCATTTATGTCAAATTTAAGACTGGGCTTATAAATGACCTGACTAAATGGAGCAGTAAGTGCATTACAACCAAAGGGAGCCGGGAGCTCCTCCCCTGTATCCTCAGAAATCCTCCTGGATGCTACAGAATTCCTTACGCAGGAATTCATGGGCTTTGCTCATCAGTAAAGTGCTAAAATTTAAAAGAAAACATGTATTTGTCACTGGAACCCTGTCTACAGCAATAGGTTTGGAAGGGCTGCCCATGTGGGACCTGTTAAGAAAACTCACTTGAACTTGGAGCGGTTGGACCCAGAATAGAGCCATGGGGAAGGCATGTGCACCAGGCTGCCAGCAAAATAAAGCTGCTCATAGACTATCCCTCCTCATGTTGCAACGTAGGAGCAAATCAGTAGTTTGCTAAAAAGACTAAGAAAACTGTCAGTTTAATACAAGTGTTGCTTCCTATTCCATAGTGAGCAGCAGAAGCAACTCTTGGGGGTCCCTTCCCCTGCTTCAACAGAGGTCAGAGCAGAAACAACAAGGTTTTGCCTCGAATGCACAGTGCCTGCCAAAGCTTTCCCTCTGCAGAAACAAGTCTCCAAACCACCCGACCACACCAAACCCCCGAAGGAGGAAAGAGCGAGCTCAGCCTCGCAGGCGGCAGTCGCACCAAAACCCTCCTTTGCAGAAGGAGCCGGTATCTGCCCGACCTCACAGAGGAAGGGAGGGACCCCCAGCACCCGTCCCCACCCCACAGGCAGCTCCGGCACCTGCACTTTGCAGATAGCATCCCCGGGGGCTGCTCCGTCCACCAGCCTCCCGTGGAGGCAGGCAGCGCGGGCGGCCCGGCACGCATGAAATGAGGCAGATGCCAAAATCTGTGCAAATAAAAGTAGCGGGAACAGCGCAGCCCGCAAGCTCGCAAGAGTGCCACGAGTGAGCGGCACTGCGTCACAGGCGAGCAAAGCCAAGGACACGCAGCCTTCGTCCCAGCAGGTCACTCCATCACAACCCCTCCTGACTTTGCACTGAAGGAATACCGAGAGTGGCGACGACAGCAAAACCGAGACGGTAACGCCAGCGCCGCACGTGACAACAGCCTTCTTCCTCCAGCAGCACACCACTTTCTAAAGCAACAGTTAAACAGAAATAAGCAATAGATCTCAATCAACTGAATAGGAGGATTTTTTCCATGCATTATTCATAAGGGGTTTTTTTCCCTGCCTGAACACAGATGTGTTTACTCACACTGTGCCTCATTTACACTCAAGGTTTAACATAACAGGGCTCATTTTCCTTCCTTACAGTTTTTCAAGCACAGGGCTAAAGCGCTTTTTGCTTTTGTTGTTTTCCCTTTGGCTGTTTCCAAACCAAAGCTATAATTAGAACCCAAGAGGGACCTGCACACTCCTTTGATAAAGAGCTGCCTGCTAGATAAATACCACCCGTGCACACACACACGCAGGCACCTGCCAAGTACGTACCGCCGCAGCACCGAGAACCAGAAGGATGTTTGATGCTAAAAGCTCTTAACCGGCTTCACTGCCTGCTGCTGCTCTGCAGCGGGTGGCAACGGCTCCGGTTCACACACAGGAGCCGTTCTTCTGCTGTGTGCTGGGGACGTCGCACTTAACTGCTTTATTTGTAGTTACACGGCTGCAATACAATTTGCATTCATCCAAGTGCCTCAAATACATCTGCCACTCCCTGGTACAACGCCCAAAATTCATTTAAAATAACCTATCACGCTAGTTATTTTTACATTATTAGCTGCACCAAAATGCACAACATTTAAACTATCTAAGGGAACCACTTACAAGAAGGGTTGGCATGGCCCGAATCATGCTAGGCTTGCCCTCTGCCAAGCCCAGGTAAAAGCTAGCTGAAAGCATCCCCAACCTGGGCTTTAAGCTGGGCTTATTACTTCAAGATTGCCACTGCCTATGAAGGATATTTAAACAAGTTAGCAGCTACACTACCCTAAGTGGATTTCAAGACCTCTTCTCCTGTAAATCAGCTATTGCTTCTCCTCCTCCCGACACCAACACTCCAAAAATATTCAGTGCAAAGGAGACTCATTCTCCCTGGCAAGAGTCTACAGTGAGGGATACCCCCGGGACACACTGTCTAAACCAGCGCTACAAGGGTCTGCCCAGAGGCAGCAGCAATGCAGTTTTTTTGCCGTTTTAATGAGCTGGTACCAGCCGCCAGGCTGAGTTTATTTACATGGTTTGCTCTAGCGTGCTCACTGCAACCATTGAGCAACATGCAGTGAAGGTGGGGGCTGCAAGGGGACACCTACCTTTGAAGTAATTATCAGCAAGCCCTGAACATTGCACTTTCAAAGTTTAATGACCCCCACCTAGGAGTGCTGGAAGGCACTGGCCAGCTGTAAGTTATCCTCCTAAATTCCTTAATTCTTGGTTTCCTCAACAGGATGGCCAAGCCCCAGCCACTTACACCTGTAGAGCAACACAGGGGAAGGAGAAGCCGGAGACCTCGTCAGCATCCACCAGCCCAGAACGAGCCAGCCCCACCATGGCCACGGCCGCTGGCTCTGGAGACACAACTGCAACGACTGGACGGGGTCACAACTGGGACAACTGCAAAAAGCTTTGACAAGCCCAGGAGGAATGAGTCAGCTAGCAGGGAGGTTTGTAAAGCCCAGTTTCACTGGGTGGGTACATACCACTGCAGGTATCATACTCAAACAGCCTGCATTGCTTCCGAGCAAAGGGAAGGCTTTGCTTCAGGAAGCTGCCACCCTTCAGTATTTTCCCTTTTCTGAAGTCTCCTCCCAGGCTCCTTCCAGGGCTCAGCATCACACGCAGCAACACCAGGACAGGGACCAAGGAGAAATCTGTTCCCACCACAAACCTCCAGCTTGTATACTCCCAGTACCACAGAAAGAACCCAACCTTTAACCGCTGGAAAACTCACATGACCTTGCAGCTTCACTTTAGAAACCACTAAGAGCTAATTAAACTCCCCCAACCAAACCAGAAGAGCCTGTAGAAGCACAAGCCCCCTCCAAGCAAGCTGGCTGCAGCTCCCCAAGGCACATAGCAATGGGGAATGCAAACTGGGATGCAGACCCCAGCCAGATGCTGACCTTGCCTCAAGACTAGGAACAGCAAAGCATCTTCTGTTGGCACTGTGCACAGAAGGGAGGTGGGGAGACACCTGCTCCAGAAAGCCCCCCTCCCCTTTTTTTTTTTTTTTTAAATAGTGCAGGTGATGAGTTAATTCAAACTCTGTGCACCGTTCCAAGAAAAGCATCCCATGGGCATGATCCCACTGCACATCTCTGGGCTCCTGCCTGGGCCCAAGGATAGCAGGCAAACACCCAGCGCCATTTAAAGCCTAGGTGCAACCATGCTCTCAAGCAGACCTGGCCCACAGGTAATCAACAGGCAGGCCTGCAAACCAGTCATTCAGATGTTTTCTCAAATACCCGCATCCAAGAGTCAGATGCTGTTTGTAAAGCCTCAGGGTATTTGATTGGGACAAACTCAAGTGCCACCAGGGCCTCAGAAGGACGTTGCCCCAACGAATGGAGGAGCATCACACATGCATTTTATGTCCCAGGCACGCACTTGGGACACTTAACACAACCTCCACAAGGATGGCTTTCTTCCCACCTTTCCTGCTCATGATGCTCAGTGACCCCAAAGTCACCCTTCCTGCTAGGTGGCTTCACAAGCTGGAGGGCAAAGGAGAAGATGGTTCCTGGAAAATCACAGCAGGCATTGCAACACCTCCCGCAAGGAGGGTGTTCCCCCAGGAGCCCTTCAGGGATCCTGAGTCCACACGGCATGCGACACCCGCCTGGAGTCAAATAAGCAATGGGAGATCATAGTGTCAGGATTAGTGAGACATCCTCGTTGGTAGTCCCCACCCCATGACAAAGTAGTTCTCCTCTTAGCAAGGCTAGGGAGAAGCCCACATTGAGCACAGTTTCCTAATAGTTCCATTGCACAACATTCACTGTCCCAAATTTGGCACGATACTGCCCGTTTCATGCATGCAAAAGCACCTCACGGATGCCTGAAGGATGCCCTGTGTCCAGCACCTCATACACAAATCTCGCTTCTGCTTCTATGCAACAAGATCCCACACCACCATCCCAACAGCCAAGAGCTGGTGACAGGTCCAGAGACGGTGGGGAGACACCGGGACACCAACCCACCATGGGGTGACATGACTGTGACCTTCCCGAGGCTACATCCCAGCACAGCTGGCAGGGGATGAAAATCCTCCCATCCCCACCAGGAACAGAAACCAAATGGGAGGGAGTGCAAAGCAGCAATTAAATTTCTTCTGCGCTCAGCAGTCAATTACGCACAAATTACAGAGCAGCTCAGTCCTGTCACCCTCCCCAGAGCTGCTCCTTTCCGTACCCGATGTGGCTGCAGCAGAACCACCCTACCCAAGACTTGGCCTCCCAGCCATTTCCACCAGTCAGTCTGTTTGTTTTTTCCACCCAGCAGTGAAATCAGGCAGCTTTAGTTTTTAATCCCCTTAATTAGGGGTGTGCAGCAGTCTTCATTCCTTAATTACATCTATTGACACATCTGATGCAACACATTTACAAACAACCATTTTCACTGGAGATGGCTTTGAATTAAAATTGCTATCTTTCCCACACTGGCTGTGCTGTGTCACCAATGGGGAGAAGACACAACCAGGCTTTCCAGATGCTTTAACAAGACACACTCGCGCGTAGCTTGGAAATGCGATTTTCATTAAATAAGCACCTGTTTCTTTGGCAGGATTTAAGAACAAGGTGACTACAGCGCTGAGAAACCGCTGGCAGTCTGCTTGAAGCAGCAGAGTGGGAGCGCAGCTATTAAAAGTTTGCAGCAAAAAAGTTACCATTTCAGGCAATACTCTCAATATTGACCCATGGGATAGAGGGACAATATTTCAATGCCTAATCCAGTTATTTTGGTATATCACCTTTCGGTGTAACTCAGCTAAAGGCAGACAACGGCGCATTTCATTTCAGTTGCTCAGCTGTCAGGAATCCCTTTGATCCTCTGGGAGAGCAAATACCCAGCGAGCACTTTATTACCACCACTTCTGCTGCCGAACCAAAATAATTACGCTGACACCTTCTGCCTGCCCACGGAGCCATTATTGCATTATTCCACGGGGTGTCTGTGTTCACTCTTGCTTTGAATTACTACACCGGACTCCCATCCTAATGCACTAATAGCTCACTAGGACGCAGCAGCTGAGCTCCAGCATGCAGCCTGTCCTATCAGCGATAGGAAATAGTAAGCAGGATATTAAATATCGTCTTGGGGGGAAGGGAGAGCACTGATTTAAAAAATGGGAAGGAAGATAACATGGCATTGCAAGTTTTTTTCCACTACTGGAGACCCAGGTGAGCATCCTCACTGGTCCCCGCAGCACCCTCCACTCAGCTCCCTGCATCAACCCTCCTGCTCACCATCACTGCAATCATTTGCATGGAGGAAGTGTGCACAAATGTTGCTTTCTTCAAACTACAGAAAGAAAAAGGAAGCTGAGTTCACCCTCAATACCTGCAGGGAGGGGGTCAGAAACACACTTTGCGCCCACATCACAGGGGCTGTTTGCTTCTATTTTCAGTTGCTGCCTTCCTTTCTGCACTCGATGGGTTGGTATGGGAAGGGGTTTTTGTAGGTTTTGATTTCACTGAACAAACACTAGCACTGCCATGTTTGAACAGTTCTCAAGAGGTATTTTTTACTTCTTCAACTCCCACCTTTGCCATCCAGCACCCTAAGAGGACAGTATGAGTGCCGAGTCTCATACTGGTGCTCCTGGACAGCCCTTGTATTTCTGAGTAACACACCACAGCACCTTCCTCTCCAGCCACGCTTAATTCTGCTGATCCAAACATCACTCCACCCAGGAGTCCGTACGCTGCTCGATAGACACGATGCACTAGAAGGATTTCTCCCACCCTCCTGTCCGGGTGCCTTAGACCTGCTCTCCCCACCACCCCCCCATCGATGCCCTCCTACCTTCTCCCTGCTCCCGGGGGCTGCCCGGGTCCCCCCTTCCCCAGCCTACTCACACCATTCCCCCCACAGCCCTTTCTACCTTCTCCCCTTCATTCTGCATTAAACACCACACCGGGAGAAGCTTAACGTCCCCGAAGGCATTAAAGAGAGCCTGGGTGTAAACACAGGCGGGCAGACCACAGGCGTGCACGCTGGGGAAACCAGGGCATGGCTTTGAAGTTGTAAACCAGCTTTCTCCACTCCCACTGGTGCCGATACACACCACTAGTGCCGATACACACCGCTGTGGCACAGTCAGCACGGTGCCGGCAACTGCCCATCTGAGAAGAGAAGAGCAAACAGCTCACTACTTCTTAAACATTGCAATTCAAAAAAAATTTAAAAAAATAGGAGCCCTGCAAGACAAAATATTTCCTTTAGTAAGGATAAAGCGTATGCAGAAAAGAGAAAGGAGCTGGTTTAAATATCTCCCCGTTAAATCGTAGCTGAGGCTAGCGCTGCTTTCTGGATAAGCTACTGGTCTTGTGTACACAATTTAGCATCCCATTGATACTTATTTTACAAGTTAGGTCTCAGAATAATCCTTACTCTATTCAAAGTGTGCGCATATGTGTGCGTACGCACACACACCCAACAATACAAAGGCGGTATGAATAACTGCATGTTTTTTTGGAGAAGCTTTGCTTATTTTTCCCTTTTTTATATTTAAATCCCAGTTGTGCAATTGCCTCATGCACAGCTGAAGCCTCATTGAGCCCAACACTGCTTCATCCAGCTGAAAGCTCTGCAGACTCATGGGGACTCAGTGTGGCTCAGGTATTTATCAAGTACCAAAACCACCAGAAAATTAAGAATAAACCTTATTATCCTCAGTATTTTGGACTCAAAACCTACTGGCCTTGTCCAGCACCCAGTACTGAAGACTGAATGGAGAGCCCCAGCTAAAATTATGCTGCAAAAGGGCTGCGAGTGCCACAGTCGCAATACCAGACAAGTGAGCTACTCTTTTCACTGTGCTGCTGACAGCAGGAGCCACACAACAATATTGCTGAAATCCACATTCATGCAGCACAAGGGAATAAAATGCCACACAAATCCTCTTTTCTGCAAGCTCTGTTGATATCATTGTTCGGGCTAAAACTGCCGTGAGAAGACCCTTCAAATGAGGCCAGGGCGAAAGAGTGGAGGGAGCAAAAAGCATCAGTGAGCTCACCCAGGCTCCCCGGCCAGGCAGCTCATGCCAAACCAGCTCTTTACTCCTCCAATAAATACATTCTTAAAACACCTCCTTTGTACTTCCTTCAGGTTCTCTTTATACATACACAAGTTGAAGGTAAATGGTTTCCTGTTCCTCTGTAAGATGAAAATAATGAACATGCAAATGAGGTTTGACCGGGGTTCAGCTCGCTCTGAGACACCTCCTCACCGGTGTAAGCTGTTAGCAGCGCATTACGGAAAATGAGAGTAGAGAAAAGCCACACTGGCTCCAGAAAGCAGGTTGTTTTTTGCAGCCCTCGCAGTGGCAAGAAGTGTGGTTTAAGAGTAAAAAGCAAAGCAGGAACAGAAAAAAAATGTAATGAGCTGGTCTCCCATTTAGGATGTTGGTGCACATACACACAGCAGCCTGAGCTCGTTCCAGCTCCCCAAACTAAACAAGTTGCAAAAACTGTTTTGAAGTGAATTACAACTCCACAACGCGAACATTTCATTGTCTTACTCCTAAGCGAGGGAGATGCTTAAAAAAAATCTGCCTTACCGGGTGGTGTCCCGTCTTCAGCACCCAGGGAAAGAGGAGAGGAGCCTGCCCCTGCTCTGCGTCTGCATGTTTTGGTTTTGCTGGGTTTGCTTTGAAGCACGCCTGCATTCAGCACGGACCTCGCTCGCGGATGCTCGCAGCACGCGTCATTGCCATGTGGATTTGCCGTTTCCCAGGCGTTTCACCAGCTGACATTACGATTGCAGGCCTGATTGTTTTATTTAACCATGCTCCTGCTCTTAAGCTACCATCCAATTACTGCTCTCAATTACTCGGCGCTCAAGAGCCAACATTAATTACAGAGTTCCCTGCGCACGAGGTTGCTGCCGGCTGCGCTGCGTGGAGTTGAAGGCACTGCTTCAAACCCACCACCATCCAGGACCAGCCTCTCCTCTAGGAAAAGAAACAGAGATTCCCTGTCTCGGTGGTGGACTAAAAGCCCTGAGCATGAAGAGCACGTTTGGTGAAACAGCGGATGAGCAGAAGGTCATCATAGCCTCAATGCCCAGACCTCAGCAGCCTCTGCCAGCCCCTCCGAGCCCCGTGCATCCACACCACTAAACATCTGTTTTCATCTTTGGGATTCAACAAAACACAGCATTAGTTCAGGACTGGGTAGGTTAACCTGGAAATCTTCAGGATGTGGGGCACACATCACCATCAGCAGCCAGCGCCGTATAAATTCATGCAAGTTGCAAGTGCCTTTGGCAAACCATTCCAAAAAAGGAGGATGGAGACACCCAAATTCCCCAGACTATGGGAGAAATGCCTGAAAACCATCTCCCTCCAAGCACAGGTCACTTTAAACCACAGACTGAGCCTGTTCAGGTATTAACACCGGACCTGGGAGGTAAGACCTGAAACAACTCCCTGTTGTACAGCCCAGGGACAAGGGTGCACAGCATGAGCCTTAGGAAATGGCACAGAACGACCCTTTGCCACTTGTGAAGCCTTCACAAACACACTGGCATCTGCAGACAGCAGCGCAAGAAGTTGTTTTGCAACTCACATTGCTCAGATTTAATAATCACCCCGGTGTGAGGCATCCTTCTGTCAGGTTTTGAGAAAGATCCCATAAACTTTGGTCTCTTTTTTTCCTTTCTACAAATAGATATCTATTGCACAAAGGACTGACACAGTGCCACTTGTGTGAAACAGCTATACACCAGAAGAAAACATTGCTTCACCACAATTCTCTACTCATTTTTTAATTGAATATTAGGGGTTTTTTTTCAAAACGTGTGTTTCTCTTTGCATGGTGAAGTGCACTTTCAAAGTGTTTCACAAACAGCACTGCAAAACTCATTCTTGACAAGAGCAGGGAAGGTCAGTGCTAGACTTCTTCCACATAGAAGAGGAAAAATAAAAAGGTAAATAGCTCTTCTCTGTGCTTCATTTTTGCTCCCAGCCCTTGCCTACCTTCCCAAGCACAAGTTTTTTGAGAAAAACCCATCTCGTTGCAGGTTTGCTCAGCAGCACGGCTTGAAGACCCTGCCGGACCACGAGCAGGGAATCTGGTGGTGGCATGAACTGCTCACATCAGGTCTGTGCCTGCATGGGGACATGAGGAACGTGGACAACTCACACACATCTGGGACTGCTTCGGTCAAGTACTTTGGGGCAGTAGAATGTGCCTTTCTAATCCACAATATATTTAATATTAAGAGCGGCAATTAAATCAATTAGTGGTCACCCAGTGAGCTGCTAGTTTACAAAAGGAGTTCATTTTAAGCAGCAAAAACAACTTCCAGCGTGGTTTAAAATAGGAAGATGCTACACAAACATAAACATGCTTGTGCCATTAGGAATTAGTCAATGGCTGTGTAGGCTTTTACTGCAGGTGGCACATACCAAACACTCTTGTTTAATAAAAGAAATGGGTGGATCTCAGATTTCGAACGAAACACATCCCCATTTACAGCGATTCAACCAAAAAGACAGTCCTCCTACTAAAATGCAAGTGCCATATCCATTTTTCCTTGCAGTAAATGCAGATCACATATACAATCACTGCTCCTATAAAGCCATAAGGGGCTGTACCGGATACCACACTGGCTCATCACTTGCGCGACAAACTATCAACTTAAAAATCAAGTATCTGCACAGCTCCAAGATGAATTTTTTCCAATTTACATTTTTTAAAAATTATAATTCACTGCTTGGAGCAGCAAAGACAGATTTTTCTTTAAAAAGAGAGCAACAAATTTCAAGCATTATTTCCCAAAGCACCATTAAAAGAGCTCACAGCTGTCAATACCAAGAGGTCTAGATCTTTTTGTGTCTTGGGAGTTAACCCTTAATTTTAAGCTTGTGCAAAGCCCAGGGATCTCCCAGGTTGTTTTCAAGAAACTTGTCCCGTCCTGAGCTCTAGTGAGTCATTCCCAAATATCACTCACTCACAACATCTGAACTGGCTGCACCCATGAAACACTGAAACACCTTGTGACTAGGCAAAAACACAGTAAATGGGTGGGAAAGCAATGCAAAGAGATTAACTCAGAAAAGCAGATGAAAGCTGCATGTTCCCCAGTTGCCATTTCCTCCAGAGAGGAAGAACAGAGCGACTGCTGGGCTTGGCTTATGTAGGGATGTTGAGACGATGCTCAACTTCGCACAGTGCAGTCAGCTACATTTCTGCACTGTCTTAATAAATTGCTCCACTGGAAAAGCTCTGATGATGTTTTCCAACTGAAGGGACAGAGAGGCTTGTGCTTTTCTCCACTTGTTTTTTGTTTTAAAGAAATGCCTCAAAACATTTTCTGAGGGAGTGTTTCTGCTGAAGTGGATCAGGGTATTCAACAGAGGGGAAAAAATAAGCAGACCCTTGGAGTACACAGGAACAACTCACCCACAAACCTCGTACTTCAGAGATGCACGGCTGCAACTTCAGTGTATGTCCTCTCCACCCCCAGCTAGATTATGATAAAGTTTATTAGGTGTTTTTAGTAAAAAAACCAAATGTTCTTCACCTACCTTAAGATATTTTTCTAGTAGTAAAGCTGAAGTGTTACAAAAGTTACAATTAATCAAACTTTAGTTTCAGTATAACTAATCACTGGGTTTTTTGTGAGAGTCAGAAGTTTCAGAAGGTTAAACTGTTTCCAAAACAAGCACAATCAACAGTTTTTCAGTTGATTTTATAGTTAATACATCAAAGGGGCACAGTTCTTTGTTTCCTTACAATTCTGTTTTCAATTTAAAAGACCCAGGCAGGAGGTGGTATGCTGCACAGCAAAACCAGGGCTGAGGGGTTTTTGCATCTGTTCCCACCACATGAGCAATTTACAATTGTTTGCGATGAAAAATCATGAGAAATAGTTAATGGGCAACCACTTCAACCAGCAGCATTAGCCCAGCAAACAAAGCTAACCCCGTAATCAGGCTTGCACCTCGGCATGCCGCTGATTAGCACTGTGCAAACCTTACGACCTACTGAACTTGGGCGTGATTGATCTCTGGGCACAGGCTGCCCGCAGGTCTCCCTACGCTGGCTCTGCTGCTCGCTTCACCTGTGTTTGCAATGAATCTAATCGCTGGCAGAGATGCAGCTGAGCATCTACCTCAAAAAAAGGAGAAAAAGTTCAAGTCCCCTGTATTTGCATCACTAGATCACCTGTCTTTTCTGCGATTAGCACTGCATGGATCAAACCCAGCCTGAACAACCCCACCAGTGTAATAATTGGGCAATACTCATGCTAGAGAGTCCGGTTCAGTTATAGGAAGAAAGCAAGCTACAAGAAAAGCATCACAGTGAAATACCAAATTTCACTGTAATTGCAAGCCTCCTTGCTTTGCTGAAGTCATCTCTCATGTTCATTATCTAGTCCCATTCCTGCCTCTGGAGGCACGCAGGCACGTAACACTAACAGATTCAGTTTCCCCGAGCTCTCCCTCTCTATTCCTCATGTGGTGGGAACTCTTTTTTTAATAAACTACATCTTTACGAAAGGAATATTGCCATTTGTCACCATCAGGTCAGATGAAGAGACTCAACCATCATTTTTAAATAAGCCAAGAGCAACAGCTGCAAAAGACGAAGCCCACGCTCCTGCTGGTTTCTCCACCAGCATCCAAGATGCCGTTCGGCTGCACGTTTGCAGGTGGGGATCGAGTGTACCTGAATGCAACCAAGACAAGGACTATCTTCTGCATCAGTGCCCCAAAACTGAGGGGATGGGAGACACCAGCTACTCAAAGCATCTCACTTCAGAAGCAAAATAAAATAGGAAAAAAACTTGCTCCAGCTTGCAAGCAGGGGGAAAAAGGTCATTCTTTGAGACAAACACACTCGGGCACTGCTAGTCCCTTGGGTTCTTGTTACCGTTTCTAGCGAGGGGGTGAAGCATCCCAAACCATGATGCAGAGAGGGGCAGGGACCCAAGCCCTGTACCGGGACAGGCACAACGGCTGCTCTGACCTCATCAGCCAAGTCCAGCTTTTTTCCACCATTTCCTGGGGGAGGGAAAGGAAGCGCAGAGACAGGCAGGAGCAAACAAACCAGATACTGCCGCCTGTAAACAAAGGAAGTGTTTTTTGAAGACAGCATCTAGGTAGACAGGAGGGAAATAACAGAAGCAGCAGTTACAGCAACAACAACAACAAAAAACTCAACAAGAAGTCTAAAGAAACTATTTCCTCTAACGAAGCACGCTGGAAACGGTACCAGACGCTGCTGAAGTCAGAGGAATTCAGCACGTGGCCATTTCCCTGTGCTATCGGCAGCACACCCTTCCCATGTTGATGCAATCACCCCCGTTGCTCCTCCTGGCTTCACCGCAGGTATATCCCCCTTCTCCAGGGTCCATCTTGTGCCCGTCCTCTACAATATAAAATTATTTTTCAGAAACTCCTGTAGAATAAAGTCAGCCGATCTGTGTAATCAGCTCAGCAAACCTGTGCATCTGCAAGAGCTCTTTTCCATCACATTTAAACACCCCAGGAGGCCTGGCTGCACATGAAAATCGATGGAAAAACAACATATATTTAGCCTGCATTTTTCCCTCCCAAATCAGTTTCTCGTCCTAGTTGTTCCCCCTCTCCAAGAAAGCATGGGGGTCCTTAAACTGTTTTGACTAGAGCTACATACAACAAACAGCTGAAAAAAGTCATTTTCTCTGCAGCCAGACTCCTCCCCAAGCCCCAAACATTTCTGACTTGTACCTAGATGAAAGTTACTCCAGCAGCTGCACCAGGCAGCCCACACTTCGATTTTATAGTATTGCTATCTGACGTGCTTATTCACCAAGTTTCACTAGCTTCTCACCACATATACTCACTTTCAAGTTAGCAGCTGGAGATAAAAAACCAGCAATACTGGCATGGACTGCCGGCACCAACCTCGGGAGAGATGAAGAGACACAGGGGCAGTGCTGGTACTGCCCAGGAGGGATGGATGGAGTGACATCCTTGGGAGGGTACATCCCCGGGAGAGATGGAGGGACACTGGGGCACTGCCAGTACTAACCCCACCTGGTTTCTCACTGCTCAAATTTTAATACTTGCTACTGAGGACCCTAAAAATGCTGTTTTATTGCATGGGATGTGACCCTTTCCTCCTGCAAGAAGCCTGGGAACACATCCTCTGCCTCTGCCAGGGCATGTTTACATTGTAGTTAGCCTTTTTACCATCTCTATACACTTACACACACTCGCAAAAGACAAACGGAGATGTTGGTTAGGCAGCATTTCTTTTGACTTTGCACAAAGAACAACTCCCCACATAACTTTAAACACACAATTTCCATCTTGCATGTCAATCGCTGCCAAGCCGACAGCTGTAAAACAGGCACCTAAGACAGAAAACTTTGGCTTAATGCTGGATTTTAAGACTTTTCAGACAAAAATGAACAGCTGTATTTTCATTTATATGAAGAACAGGAGGGCTCCCTTGGCTGGGGAGGATTACAGCTCACCCCTGCCCTTCTTCCCCATCCACCCAAGGAACTGCATCCCCGTTGGGTCCCACCAGCTCATGTCTCTAACGACTGATGTGCGCGTTAAGATGACGCTGCTAGGGTATGCGTGTTTGCAAGCAGGACTAGAAAACTACATGCACGCAGAATCCAGTATTTAAAAGACAGACTAGCAGGTTTTGTTTGGGGATTCAAGGGGGGTTTTTTTGTCAGACTGCAAAATGCCACCCTGAGCTGCCTCTGCCTGCACCTCTTAAAATTTGCGCCTTTCTGTAAAGCCTCAGGGCATCCTGCTTTCCTCTGGCCTTCACGTTATGAGGAAAAAATATGGATATTTGGTTGTAGGGCCCTCTTATCATTTGTTTCAGGAACTGGAAGGCACCAAGCAAGGCAGGGCTGCAGGAGGAAAAACATTTCCTAGCTATGGCAGCTGAAGCTGGACCTGAAAGATCTTTACCCTTCCATGAACCAGCTCCTGCCCAATGATGAACGACTCTTAAAACTCCCCAGGAATGGCCACCAGCTGCATGTTTCTCATTTTCCGAGTGCCTGGCTTGAGGCACTGCGGGCAGCTCACAGAGGCAGAAACTGGGGCTTGAATTAAAATATTCCACCACGCTCCGCGTCCAACAGATAAAACCAAACCACCCTTCAATGCTTATACCATTACCTGTCCCGAAGCATCCAGCTCCATCTCACAAGTGAATTGCAAAGACCAGCTTATGCCTTTAATTCATTTGCACACAGGCATCGCAGATGAACCCGGGCAGGAATTATTAATCCTGTCTTTAGAGCAGAGTTTGAATAGCGGGAAATAAATACAGCCCAGGGCCCTGCACACAATGGAATGGGACTGCACCCACTTAGCAGGCGGCTTTCTCTTATATTTAGCGATATGCAAGCCCTGTGGGGGAAAAGCCCACATGCAATCATGCACTGAGACCACGCTGGTCGGCGCTCACACGGAAAAGCAGAGGAGATGCTGCGGGACCAGCAGCCGCACACGCCATCTTCTACCTCCAAGTGTTTGACTCTGCAATTCTACTATAAAGCCGCGTGAGCGGCTTAGTTATTTATTTAACTAAAAGCTTTTAATTATCTCTCACACACACACGCATTATGTGGGGCGGGGAAGGGGGGGGGAATAATCAGCCTACAACCGGTGACCCGTGGGTTCAAAGGAATTGGGTTTTTCATAGAAACAGCTAACTAGCCCAAATCTTCTCCTGCTGCTTCCAAACCACGCTTCATCTGCAGGGCTCCATCCACGGTGTATTTTGCTGCGGCTACAACTCAGGCTGACCTGATCCTTCTAAGAAGGACCTCGGTCTGAGCAGAGTGAAGGCTCTTCCCCAGGTCCGGGCTGCAAGTTTCCTCAAGCAGCCACAGAGGACATTATTTCATGGTATGAACCTGCCAGAAAGTCCGACTGACATCCCATGGCACTCACCCTCGCCAACAGATGGAATGGACCGTTCTCCAAAAATACACGCGTGGGAGGGAAGCACACAATGCGATGGCCGTGGCCACGCTATCAGCCAGCCATGGAGCTCTCCCACCACCAGAAACACACCGCAACACTACACGGAGCTGCTCTTCTTCCTACGTCTTCCAAGCTCTGCGTCAAGATCAGGGAGATACAAAATACTCGGTCCCCTCCAAAAGCACCAGAGTTCAAGTGCTGTGCGACTTAATAAATTATAAACCACTGCTGTAGACGTTTGCTCTGAGCACAGGAGCTAAAGCAAGTTGGCATGGGAATTTGTTTAAAAAGCCCGTATCAGACATGCAGTGGGGTCTGCAGAAGCATGCCCTAGAAGAGTATGATTGCTTGAAACATACATCCCAAGCCCACACAATTTTCCTCTCTGTGGAACTGCTTCATTTAAAAAAAA
>NW_010972953.1:5276790-5280926 GCF_000737465.1 Haliaeetus leucocephalus | reverse complement strand
AAAAAAAAAAAAAAAAAGAGATTTAGTCCATCTACGCAAACAAATTAAAAGTATTTGCTGCTTTTAATACATAATGTTAGCAGCATTACACAAGCAAAAATTCACATAAACAGAAAACAAGCGTAAACAACCGACTGAACGTAAAGAAACTAATAATATTAATCTGGATTAAGTACAAGCCATGAACGTTCCTACCTAATCCATCCGATGGACAAAGATAAATCCCTGCTATGCCGCATCCTACAGTTCTTTGCAACTTAAGGAACCAGAGTACCGATGAAAACAGCATAGCAGATGAGAAGTATAAGGTGAAATCTTTATGTATAGCTGCCTGCTTAATCTACACAAGATTACAGCAAAAACCAAGTACCAAGAAAGCAGAACAATCATTGCAAAAGATCACCAAGCCGAGTGCAATTTCCACTCGAGATGCAAAGCTTCGCGTTGAGCTTCCCCAGAGAGATGCATGACAGCAAAAAAACACAGCTCTGAGTCTGAACAATCTGAATATCTGCCATTTCTTAACACTCCAGAAAAGTTGCATGGGGGTGAACTGCAGTTAGGAAGAAGCCAGTAGATCTGCAGCAGAGTTTAAAAGCACAAAATAAGGTTTATAATAGGAAATGATTTGCATCCACAGGGCTGCTGCAGGCCCCTCAAAGACTACCTTATTAAAACAACACCTCTGATTCATCACTGCTCATTACCGTGAACATAAAAGCAGCTTCAGCAAGCAGAGCAAGTCCAGGCTAACCCAGTGCAGCACACAACTACAGCCCAGCTCAAGCTCCCCATCTGCAGAGCTGTGCACACCTCCACCCGCAGCAGGGTGGGAAGCACCCGCTCTGCCTCCCACTCCGGTCGGGTTTCTCTATCGCAGGCGATCCCCTGACCCCAACAACTGGAGAGAGCCCAGAGCTCTCACCACCCACGATGGATGCAGCATCTCTGAGCAGTACCAATGTCTCAGGCTCTTTCCAAGAAATAGATGGTATGTGGCAATAAGAGGCTGAAGAAGAATCCGCTCTGCAGCAGAATGGGTACCATCATGGTCCCCCCAAAGGAAGAGGCTCTCATCAAACACCCCTCATTAGAGAACACAAGGAAAGGTGTTTGATGAGAAACTCCTGACTAGATGCTATGGACACGCAGCCAACACCTCCACTGAACTGCCCCGAGGATGAAGAGCCAGAGGTTTACTCGCTGACCCCAAAAATCCAAGATTCCTTTGAGATGCTAAGTAACTCCTGGTGAAAACCTAGTACAGAGTCACTGCCTTCCATCAGCAACACTTCTGTACATACAATTTTATTTCAGCATGTTACATGCCACACTCCCAACATCATCATCCACCCATCAACATATCAAAGCACACGGAGCATCCAAACAACCCGTGGCTGGAAGCCTGCAAGCTACCCCTGCACAGCAACACTTTGATCGCTAATGAATGAATTTGTAAACGTGGTTGCTTGCTAGAGAAGCCACGTACCTACCAGCCTACCTCCCATCAATTCAAATATTTGCTCAACAAGCAGTAAATGGGGCATCAGAATAGATGTGTTTTACCGCTTTCCAAAAATCAAATGCTGTCAAGTGAAAATATTGCGTCCGCTCATGCAGAGCACACGGGCAGTTGGCAGCGCATTACCGGAGACAGAAGCTGTAGATTTGAAGTATCATTGTCTAAAGCATTTTTAGGCTTTGGGAACATACGGTGTGTTGAAACAGGCTGAGAAGAGTCCTTCCTCCCCTCGTCCAAGCCAGGAGTGCCCGAGAGAGAGAGATTGCTGCCTTCCCATCAAATGCTTTGCTTCTGATAAAAATTTGTTTTAAATTGCAATCGTGAGATCAGATGAAAACACAGGTAATTCCCGTTCTTCCAATCTAAACTGATACAGGAAATAATTAATGCATTTACGTTAGGGAAAAAAAATCATCATTATCTCCATTTCGTAAGGTTCTAATTGAGTTTTAAATGTAAGGAGCACTATGTTTATCCTGATATTTACCTTCTGCAGCAGATTATGTTTGTCCATGGGAATCCTAGAAAATCCTCACCTTCTTTATTAAGGCCATGTCAGCAGAGATACACAAAGGACCCCACTGCCTCGTAAATCACACCCAATGCTCAAAATTGTCACAGAAACATAACTGAAGATGCCAGACGTTGGCACCATGATGTAAAAAAATAAACATCAAGTGCATTAGCAGCATTGACACCTGACACACACCGCAAGCAGGACATCCCCAATAACAGCCACCACAACATTGCAGGAAAACCTTCAATGAATTAAAAATACAGTTGTGCCAGCCAACCAAAAAAACTGCTATTGCATCTCCACAAAGCAACCTTTCAAGCGAAGGGAGCAGCTCCTGGGGCAGCGACACACGAGTCAGCTAATTGTGGAAGGAACTGCACTCCACAACATCGCCACAGAGATGAACGGCGATAGCAGCCAGGTCAGAGCCCCTCCACGTCTCCCATCAATATACGGCCATATTCTCCTCCCACCGAGACCTTACAGGGATTGTTTTTACATTCAGTAACTCAATTGTGAAATAAGAATCAATTAATTAGAAGGACCATCCCTCCGGATCTACCTAACTTAGGCAAACAAAACCTAGCATGTTTGGAAAGCCTTAAAATCCTAAATATAAAGAGCAAGGTAAGGCAAAAATTGATTTTGTGCTGTTGCTCAGAAATAAGATTTTACTTTGCTTCTCTGTAATTTTACCAGTATCTTAACTAAATTATAAGACAGAGAATTGAATTATAACTGAACTACAATTTCTAGCACAACACCTGCCCCAGAATTTGGACAGTCTCTAAGAAATTTTCTCTTTACAGCTGGACATGCAATTCTTAAATAAACACTTACGCACCCACAGCTGGGAGGGCTGCCAGCCCCTGCCCAAAACCAGCCCCCCCAAACCACATACAGCCCCCTCGGTGCACAAAGGAAGAACAAGATCCTTTTCCCCAAGAAACACTTAAGCACTCCGGACGCTTGCAGACTCGGCACTCACAGATGCGGTCAAGGTGCGATTTTAACTCATTCCGGGCCCTTTGGAGTCATTTTTGTTGTAAACGTTGCCTTGCTAGAGGTAAAAAATAAAAACACGCCTTGGCGGAAAATCCTTTTAGCTGAAGAGCATTGCTTCCCAGCAGGCGAAGGTGTTTTCATGAGCTGAAATTCAGAGGGAAGCGGGATGCACAGCCTGGAAAGAGCCTTTGCCCGGCCAGCGCCAGACCACGGCGCCCACGTTCATCCCCACGGGTGGGCGAGCGGGGCCCCGACAGTTTGCAGAGCTCGGAGCTCTTCCCCGCCATGTCTCCTTCCTCCTCCTCATCTTCCTGCACAATGGACTCCGGGCAGAGCTGGGGACCCCGGCTCGGCCACCGGCAGCCCCGGGCACCCCCTGCCCCAGCAAGGGGGTGACAGCGGGTGCCAGCTCCCCTGCGTTGTGTCCCCCCATCCCGCTATCCTCTCCCCCTCCCCAGTTTCTCGCCTCCTGCAGAACCCGTCTCTGGCTGAGCCTCAGCCTTTCGGCTTGCAGCTCTCCATGACACACGCACCCCCACGGAGAGCTCGCACACCGCGCTGTGCACACACGGATACGCTGCGTGCACACACACACACACCGTGCACACGCAGACACACCGTGCACATACACACACACACGCTGTGCACGCGTGCAGAGACCACAGCGGGGACACCCCACGCACCCCAGATACACCGCACACACACACAGACAGTGCCGATGCAGGCACTGTGCAGACCACGCGTGCACACTCACACCCCACGCACGCGTATCCTTTACGCGCACAGAAGCACGGTGCACACAAGCCACGCACGCACGCACGCTCACCGTGCGGACACAGACGCACCTTGCACACGCGAACACGCGCAGCGTGTGCACGCAGAGATACCCCATGCACGCACACGCGCACCGTGCGGAGACCCCGCGCACACGCACACACACGTACACATACACGCCCCGACGGCACCGAGATCGCGGGCACGCACCGATACGCCGTTTGCACACACGCCGCGCGCCCCGCGAAAAAACCCATGCGCGCACAGATAGCGCCGCGCGCGCGCGCACACACACACACTCGCCGCGCGCACTTACCC
>NW_010972953.1:5258065-5276623 GCF_000737465.1 Haliaeetus leucocephalus | reverse complement strand
TCCCCGCCCCCCCAGGCCCCCCCCCCCCCCCCGCCCTCCCCTGCGCGCCGTTTCCCTCCCTCAGGGCCGGGGCTCGGCGCCCGCGGGCGGCCCTGAGGGACCGCGGCCCTGCCCCGCCTCGGCCGCCTCCCTCAGCCCGGCGGAAAAACACCCCCCGCGCCCCGGGAGGGGGAGGCTGAACTGACAGGATTACCGGCAGCCCCCCCCCGCCCGCCGCCGGCCCGGCGCTCAGCCGATACCGGGGGTGGGGGGGTGGAGGGAAAGGGCCGCGGTCATTTGGCATCGCCCGGAACCGGTACGAAAGGGGCAGGAGGGGCCCTGCCTGCCGGTAACGCCGAGCGGCAGCGGGCGGCTCTCCCCTCCCTCCGTGACCTAGATTTTTAAATACAGTTCGCTGTCTCCCAGAGAAAGTTGTGGCCCATCTCAGCAGGGAGAACCGGGGGGGGAGGGGGCGCCTTGTGGGGTTTTCTTTATTTTTTTTAAACACAAGGCCATTAGGAACCGAACAGGTACTGGGCTCAGTGGAGGGAGTGCCGGGCCGATAAAGCCACAATTGAGATGGCGAGTGCTTCGTCCACAAGAAAAGCCCACAGCCGTGCTGGTAAACGTGCAAAAACAGGAGCACCGGTCCAACCGCGCAGAGAGGACTGACCCGCGCGCCGCTCTGAAACTGTGCACATAACAGCACCGTGAAGCCTTTCCTCACCTACAGCCAAATTATAAGAAGTTATTTTTGTCAGCTAGAGCTGTCCAGCTCTCCCTGCTACACACACCAGAGCAAAACGTTCCCCAGCTTCTTGTCAGCACTTCATGGGGCTTCAGCAAAGGTTGCTGCCAGTACGCCAGCCTGACCAGCTTGGGGGGGGGACCAAATCCCTCTCAAATATTTACACAACCCCAAAAGACACAGGGCACCGGGGCATCTCCATTTGCCTCCCAAAGAGAATTAAGCTATCAGGCACATTATTCTGCTTGCATTAAGAGCAACCATCCTACCTCTTCATCGGCAGATAATACCCTGGGCTGACACGCGCCCTGGCTGGGCTCATGCCGAAGCCCTCACTAGTACCAACCTAGCAAGGAACACTCACACACTAGGGACACTTGTGCTAAATAGGAGCCAAACAAACCCAATTTTCTAGAAAAATTAACATGCTTCTCACAGCTATTTACCCCTTCTCCTCTATATGTCTACGACACTTGGCTCTGCCAAAATACGCAGAACGGGGCAGCTCCCCTCTTGTCTCGGCGTTGAGATTGCTAGCAAAAAAGCCCTTAATGGGAGGGAAGAGAGGTATTTTTGCCTTAAATCTGGACTATCTGGTGGTTTCCCTGGACTCAGATGAGCACGTTCCATTCAAAGACACAGGCTGGGAAAGGTCTGGCGGCTGCAAGTCGCTGCTTCTACACCAGGGACAGGCAGTTCCCCTGAAATATGCCCTGAAGCTCCGACTTCACTCCCCAAGGCATTAAATTAAGACATTTTAATAGCTCAGGCTGTGAATGGAGGAGGCTCAGCTGTTTGGTGCTGGCCCACCACAATAACTGCTGCCTTTGCTACTGCTCACCCACGATGGGCTGAAAACAGACTGTGTCAGAAGAGAAATGCAAGTCCAAAGGACTTAAGGAGAAAACCACCGAGCAAAGGAGCCACAGTTTTTGGATGCAAGGGATTGGCAACAGCTTCTTGCAATTAAGAAAAACAAGCAAACAAAACCACACTGCTTCATCATAACATGCACACACGCTGACCGACGGCAGATTGCAGATTACATGGCGAAGAGACCAGGGCAACGAAAACTTCACATCAAAACGGTGATTTAACACCACACAGCACGTCATCCACCATGCTCAGATCACCAGATGATCCCCAACTCCATCTGCCAGCATCTGAGTACAGCGAGCAGCAGCTCCTGTATTTTGAGCCATTATTTCCCAGGTGAAGCATTTATCCACAGGGAGCACTAGTGCAAGCTGCCATACATGCTGTGCACAAGGGCAAAGGACGCTGTTACCTCTTCAGACTCCAAACAAACAGCCGAGAGTTCGAATGGCAGGAGAAACTTAAGAGCAATAGTCATCAGACATGAAACGAGGCACATGGTCTGTGCCATGAGAGTGCCTTGAAAATGTTCTGGGGCAGGGCGATTTGAACCTAAGCCAAAGCAATCCTGTTGTAGGGAGCAGAAAAAAGGAAAAAAGAAAAAAAAAAAACAAAAACCAAAACCAACACTCTTCTGCATATGGAAATACCACCATCAACACCACACTTCTGCTGTAAATTGCTGGCTTAGCTTCTAACCTTTTCCTTCCTACACGGCCCCAAACTGACCTCTGAAATCCCATAGGAAGTAATGGAAATTTCTTAAATTCTTCACTATAAGAACAGTTTGCCCCATGCCAAGCCCAGATTGCAAATATTTAAAGAACTCTCCTAGTTATAGCTGGTTTAAGTCGCTTTATAGAAGTCAATTAGAGACTGAGAATTATTTTAATAAGTCGGGATTTCTTGGTATTCAACTGCTGGATATAGGAATAAGGAGAGGAATTATATTCATTTTAGGCATGTGTTTGTGGTCTCTAAGGCAGAAGCTGTTCCTTGCAAGCTGAAAGGCCACTCGGTGAGCGCTCAGATCCTGGTGGACTCAGGCAGTGCAAATCAACTGGGTCACAACAGAGAACGATGCCAAACCCTACCCTCTGCCTGTTCAATGTTCATGCAGCTAGCAAGCGGCTCAGAAGTACACACTCTAGCATCTTAAGAGCATCTAGACAGTAGATTAAATCCAGCTCAAGTAAGTTCTTCATAAAAAAAAATCCTTTGTAAGGTGATCCAGTGCTCTGCAGGCCCCTGCAGGATGCACTACTGGTAGGATTAGTTGTAAAGCAGGGCTCCCAATTTACAACAGTGCTGGTGAACACTGTGCCTAGAGCATTACTGGCACAAGAATAAACTGCACAGAGCTCTCCTCACCCCAAGGAGCTTCTCTACATGAGGAATTCCCAATCTAAACAAAGGAATTGTACATCACACTGGTATCAGTGCTCCCTCCCCCAAAACAAGCAGGATTTAAGGTGAAGAGAAATACTGAGGATTACACCAAGTTCTAGGAAAACAAAGAAATTAAGCTGGTCAACTGAACCATTTATCCACTACTGCTCCAAGTAAGCTCATTGTGTCTATATTACACATACGTATGTGTACATACAATAGGCATACTCAGTTTACGTGCCACGTTCACACACTTTGCTAGCAAGTGAGAGTCTCCAAAGCAGCAGCAGCCATTTCACAAGAGCAAACAAGGTGGGAGGAGAGCAGGTGGCTCAGTTTTGCCAGCTACTGGCCCTCTGCCCTTGGCTCCTCTTCCGAGATTTACTGTCACCATCAGCAGTGCTGATTTGGCTAAGAGCAGAAGGCCAGGATGAGGTGTAAAGGAAATCTCCCTTCAACTTCACAAGATTCCTTTTACTGTAAAACAGTGATCTAGAACAAAAATATTTCAGGTAAATGATTTACCTAGAAGGAAGGGGTGCTTCAGCTAACACTGCATTTCTCCCTTGCTCACCCCTCGATTTAGCACACAAAGTGGCAGGCACAGCAGAATTCACTGCCAGAAAAAGCCTCTAACAGGCTGAATTGCAAACTCAAGAAATTTTCACAAAGAACTAGAACACGCTGCACCGCTTTGCTACAACATGTGTGTGCGTGGTGAAGGCAACCTGGAACATCCACACTCACCTGGCTCTGTATCAAGTATTTAACCAAAGATTAAATCTAGTCCAGCCCATCACAGCACTCTCCAAAACCAACAATCGATTCATTGTTGAGCCAGTTATTAAAGGGCCAAGCAGCACCCTCCATAGTTAAAGAGACTAAGTGATTTTGCTATTGTAACCCCACTTGGCATCATGGCAGTTAGCCTCCAGTTTTGCTAAATCCAAGCTGCTTCTCCTATCCTTTTCTGTGTGGTTTCCTACTGGAGAGTATTCCTTTGTTGGTTGTTTTAACAGCAGGAGTTGCACCCTTTGAAGGCCATTGTTGCCAAACTAAAACCGCACGTTCTTTCTTGTGGGCAGAAGAATCCAGTTTTCCAGCCACTACATCTTTTTAGTACAAGGCTGGCTTATGCAGATGCCTTTTAGGAAGATGGGGAAGGCAGAAGGGACAGCTGGGCAACTAAGCCTGTACACCTAGGAATTTCATCTCACCCAGAATCTGGTTAATTTATGCAAAAAGCTCCCATCATGGGTTTCATCAGTTTGCATGAAGTTGATGTTCAGTCGAGACGGTGTCTTGCAGCACAGCAGACTAGTTCCAAGAAGAAAGAGGAATAAAATAGAGGAAGAGGAGCATCAGCTCTCTCCAGGCTGTGTGCCAGTACAGGGAAGAACAGCTCCCTGGAAAGCCAGCTTTGTTCCAAGGCTTAGAGATGATGCGTAAAGCACATTTCTGCCAGGATGCACCGTTTAAAGATTAGAGGAGGTCAGCTTCAGCTTGCAGGATCCAGTTTTCATATAGTGAATGTTTCTACATTGAGAGAGAAATACTCTTCCCCTTAAGTATGGGTAGGAAGTATTAAACACATGAGTGGCTGCACTTAAAGGATCTAGAAAGTGCTTAAGAAAACCTAGAGAATAGATTACAGGCGATGCTGTGAATACAAGTAGTGCAGGCTCAGGAAAAGGCAGAATCAGTGTGGCATGAGCCTGAGCTCCAGAAACAGCCTGAGAAATGGAATGAACCATGGAAAGAGCCATCACAAGAGAGACAGCTGGCCCAACGGCATGCTGACCTCCATCAAGTGGCAAGCTCTCCCTTATTTCAAGCATTTACCAGTTTTTCATTCCCTACCAGTCTTAGTGAAAAGAAGACACAACTAAAAACAGAGGAGCATGCTCACAGAGAGCGCTCGACTCCCTGCCCCTTGTAATAAATTCCAGGAGACACTGCTGGAAACCTCTTCTGTTTGGGCAGCAGGAGGAAGTTCAAGCCCTTGCGCCAGCCTCCTAAACCAAACACAAACAGCCAGCTTGGCCAGAGACACAGCTGCCACTTCAGCGGGGGACAAGTTCAGCTATGCAGCCTTTGTTGAAATAAACCCAAAAATAACAGTTAGTGCCACCTAGGGACCAGTGCTAAGGCAGGGAAGCAGAAGAGCCATACCCCAAACAAAGGATGTCACTGGCAGGTTTACTCCTTGCATGGATGAGAAGTCAAACTGCAGCGAGAAGCAGCTCTGGTCTATTTAAATAACACCAGGTAGGTGTTTTTTGAACTGCAGCTTCTCCCCAGAAAGGCACCGGTTAGGTGAAGCTTTCACAAGGGGCTGCTCAAGCACAGATTTGACTCCATACTGTTACGCTCTCAATTTAGGCAAAGAGCAACCCTTGGCTTCAAACTACTCAAGAGCTCTTTGGTTCAGGGAAGGAAAGTTTCAAGATCAGTGTTTATTTAGGACCGATAGGTACCCAGCAGTAAGTTAGAGCCAGGTACTTGGTTGAGAGCCCTCTAGTCTATACTAACACATCACTTGTAATCCAAAGGCTGGGCAGCAAATTCACCCAAGCTCTGACCCCAGCACTAGACAACTGACAGCCGTTCATTATCGCAGGCTAGACCTGCACATCAGTGAGGGACACCTGGCAAGACCTAACATTTATCTAATTGAGACTTTATCTATGGAGAGCAAATACAACTTCTAAACAGAGCATGGGCTACCTAATTTCTTCCAGAAGTAAGAGTTGAAGCTCTGCACCACCTCATTCAGTGCTGTTTCTCCTACCTGCTATCTCCTTGGACCTTGCAGGGTTTGTCTTAAGCTACTAACTGGATCAGACTCATCACCCCGAGTCCTTTCTACAGATGATCCCACAACCTAATACATCACAGCCAAAGGCTGCTGAGAGGGGCATTTCTGCAGGTGTGCAATGATTAATTGGTGCACATTTCCATATCACAAATTTTAAAAAAAGACTTCTGAGCTTGGTTGAAATGCAGTATATTAACCTTTGAAACTGGCAGTCATGGATACCAGCTTCAAAAACAGTACTATCAATAGGACAAAATCCCAGAGGATAGCATCACATTGCTGCCAGTTTTTCTGGAGCTTTACAAAATAAGGCATTTTGAGGCTTCAATTAAGGTCGTATCTTTCCGTGCTCGTTTTATAAAGAAAACCCGAAGTGGTTCAGATTTATAGGCAGAATCCAAGTACTGGGGGAGGGGAGAGGGGGGGAAATAAGAAGTTGTAGAGGAAAGCTGTGGGTATGGATGGAGAGACAGGGAGGAGAGAGCAGGAAGCATGCTTCATCTGAACTGTTGCCATTGTCACAGTTAATTGCCAAGAGTCATCCTCCCTGAAAAAGGTTTCTTACTGAAATAAATAATAACAGTTCAGCACATTCTGCAGGTCCACAGAGGCTGGAAGTTAACATGGTGTGCACAGTAAATCTTTTGAGCAAGAGATGCAGCAACAGCTTTGAGATGCACACTAGCCGGATCTTACCCCTGCATTCACTGCAGACTGCATCAGAAAGAAGCTAATAATCATTAAGCTGCCATCTTTTATTTCTAATTATTTGTCTCCACAGCAGGGTTCCTGCAACCATCAAGCACAAGGGAAGCAAGTCTCAAAGGAGTAACTGTTTTGAAGAGGGCTTGCAGCTGCCACTGCATGAATGGCTCTCCAAGAACAGTAGCAACTGCTACAAACTGCCGACAGAGCTAGGAGGAAAGCATCTCTGTTTAGCCTGTTTTTCAATGTTGGTTTTTAGGTCAACTAAAACAGCTTTTCTTATGCAACAAGAGATGCACAAAGCTCACTTGCTTTTGAGTTTTTGCTTTCATTTAATTAGATGGTAATTCAGAAGGCAGCACTGCTATTTTAAACACCACAATGAGAACTATTTCATCGCCTTACAAAGCGCTAAAGTGAAACCACTGAGCTAAGCCAGCCCTAGAACTTGACACCGCATCGGATTCTGATGGTCTCTTCTGAAAGGGTGGGACAAGCAAAAGAGATACCCTGCTACTACATTTCCAGGAGAGGTTCAAGGCAGAAAATCTCACTGAAAGGTGGAAAAGGAGACCTTATTTGTTCATCCTCTTTGAGCTGTACGTGAACAAGAATTAAGGGGAGACCCAAGTTCACAACACAACTGCTGTTCAACAGCTTCACGAAGCAATGCCCTTCTCTAGGTGACCCATGAATTAAGGGACAGAAAGAAACAGTTTACATACAGGTAAACTAAGATCAACTACGCCAACACGTGGCTCCCAGCATCACCGATGCCAAAGTATGGAAAGACACGGCCCAGCAGCAGCCTGTTAACGGACACACTGTGCTTACCAGCTCCTTTGCCACAAACATAGCTCCGATTATTTTTTCAGCCAGCACGCATGACCTCACCTCGGATTTCTTGACAGGCTTCAAATAATGGCAACATATGTGAATCTTAGCTGAAGGTCAAGAGCACAACCTCAAACGTCACAGGCTCCACTTGCATCTTCAGCATTTTTCTTCATGGTTTCTGCCCTCCAGCTTCTCACAGCACGTCCCTCTGTGGAAGCTGCTGGTGTGTTACTTTTAGGACTGATGCCCCAACCGTCTTATCAGGCCAGGAGAGGAGATTCACTTACTACAGCTCCTATGCATTTTATGTTTACCTAAGAGATAAGCCAGGCTTAAAGATGGAAAGGCAACCTGACCCTGCTGTTTTCTCTGATGGGTGAAGGTCAGGGCTGTCCCTGATCCAGTGAAACTATACCATACAACCTTTATCTTTGCCATCACTAACAAGGTACCACTTAGGTTTCTTGTTTGCTGACCAAGAATAATACCAACTATTCAGCAAGCAGCAAATTTCATCTCGTATCAGGGTCAAAACCCCAAAAGCCTATAATAAGCAGGACCATTGAAATGCAATTCTCTACCCTCTGTGCAGTACGTGAAAGACAACAGACCACTCATGCAAACAAAAGTCACAGTGAGACTGCTCTGGGGAGAGCAAACCAAGGGTTGTTTGGGGTACCAGCTTTCCCCAAGGAAGAAATTCACCCCTGACCAAAGACTTGTCACGCAGCAATAACCAGATGGGTGACTGTCCTGAAGGTCTGCTCAAGCACAAAGGACCAAGATCCTGCTGCTGCTCAGCTCGTCTGGGACATCCTGGCCAGCCTTGGACAGTTATAGCTGCTGCACACGCCTCTTGCTAACCCACTCCAACAGTCACGCGAGTAAGCACCTGCATTTTGCTCCAAATACGAGCTCCCAGCCAGCACGCTGCCAGCCTGCATTTCTCGCAGCTACACCTTCTGTGCGGAGGAGCTTTATTCTGCATTCAGATGACCGCTGGGTGTTTGGTGGGGATGCGAGCTCAGCACCTCTGATCAAGGCAGGTTCTCTAGGTAATTAATGATCCTTCTTTTAGAGATTTCGTAGCAAAGAACAGCTCATTCAGAACAGGAGACAGCTGCTCAGCTTCCAAATATAGTGCTTCACTTACTTCTGTGTAAGAACAACAGGTTTATGCTTGGATTTGATTCGTCTCTCCTGCCCTCCACTGTGAGGCATTGTATAATAATGCTGAGTTTAAGAATAAAGCAATCTGTTCCCAGAACCTTCTTCTGCTTTCCCTTCAAGTCTTTCATCAGTGACTGGCAGTACATTGAACGCACTCAAAATACACTCAGTCTTTTCCGTTACTGGGAGAGGAGAGGATATTACTGGGGAAGGGGGGGTGATGGACAGGAAAGGGGAAAGCTTAGCAGGAAGATACTTTAAATTTTTTTTTAAAAAAGTAAATTAAAAACTTCTGAAGTTTCTAGAGATAGCAACCTCAACACAAAAGCACCACTGCACCCAGAGAACCAGCTTTACCAAGCAGAGACCCCTTCCTTTCCTCCACCCTGAGCACACACCCCTTATTTTGAGAGTCCTTAATACACAAACAGCACCTTGCAGCCAGCCTCGGGGGCAGGCACCAAACCTCCGCTGGAAAACCACGAGAATCCACCCCACCAGGACAATTTTCCCCCTACGCAAAGCAGGATCTCTCAGAACGGAAGCTAGAAACATCGGTGCCTGCCACACTTCTCCAAGCTTGACACGCATTTCCCCTCCTCTCCTGCCAGAAGGGCCTCAGGCCTTTGTGCCCTGCAAAGCCCCGCACATCTGCAGGTTTGCAAAGGGGAAGCCAGACCAGCGCTGCACTCCAGCCTTCAGAGAGTCCCTTACACAACCACGGCACTGATTTACCATCAACAGCTGTCAGGGGGCATCTGGGGAGAAACAGGGAGTATTGCTTTCCACTACCAAAAACATTTTCACTTCCATTTGCTCACTTGCTGGCACTTGGTGTGCTTTTATCACCGGGTCAGCGCTCCGCAGCCCAGGCTGGCAGGAAAACTACGGCAGGGGGCTTTTTCATGTTATAAATTTGGCCTGGAAATTGCTATATTAAGCGCTTTTCAATATCCAAAATAGTCACACACAGAGGATAAATCCTCCTGTTTGATAACAATCAATGCTCCAGAGTGTAAGACACAATAAACAGGTCAGTTCATTATTTAAGTCCAAGTGATTCGTTTCGGCTACTTCCTCTCGCTGATCTAATGAAGCAGTTACTTACCCAGAGATGAGACAGCCGGGCAAACCACGCAGGCAAGGCACCAAAATCCATCACGGGGCAGTGTATAGAAGAGAAAGGAAAAGAGACACTGGTTAATAGACAGTTCTAGCTAAACATGAAAAAACCCATGCACCTGCCAGAAAAATCTCTTGAGCCACAAAGCCAAATCCTCACACTTGTATTTTACATGAGCACTGCAAGCAGAGTTCAAGTAAGCAAACTTTGGTGTCTGACTCTTCCCAGAACTGAAGGTGGAACTGGACATTCACGTTGAGCCACTTCTTAGAAATGTAAACATCAAGTGGGGAAGGAAAAAAAAATAAAAAAACCGAAAACATTAGCCCAACATTACTTAACGCTGATAATACAGCAAGTGGTGACGCAGGCGTCCCGTGCCTGCCAAGCTCCAGCGAGTACGGCCTCCAGAGCCCCGACCGGTGCCCAGGGCAGCACGGCACGGGTCGGGCACTGCTGAGCCCTGGGCAGAGCTGGGCTGGAGAAGCAGCAAGCGCGGTGTGGAGGCTGCAGACTGGCCCCGTCCGATTCTGTGTCCGTCCGGCTCCTCCAGCCTTACATAACTTCTTGTGCAAACTTCTGCAAGGGATGGACACAGCCCAGCGCCTCGGGCCCCAATCCACAGGGCTCCAACTGAGCCCTCTAGTGGGCTTTAAAAACTCAACAAAACACCCACAGATTTAATTTAATTAACACTCTGCCAGAGGCCTCTAAACCCTAATCCTCTCAACAAAAGGATCATTAACTAAATGAAGAGATTCAAGAGAGCAATGGTGCTCTCAGCCGCAGCAAGGCCGGCTCCGTGCTCCGGCAGGCACACGCCAGGGCCCAAGCAGAGTGCCGAAATCCAGCCAGATCCTCGGTCCACCGAGGGTCCAGGGACCCGCTCAACAGACAAGTGCTCATAGCATGCAGGAAAAGTCTAGCACGGTGCCACGCTGCACCAGGCACAGGACTATGCACCTCCTCTACAGCCATCCTGCCGCACCGGAGCGACAGGCACAAGCCTGCACCCATCCTTTGGGATGCACCGCGATGCTGACAATCTCCATTGAGACTGAAACCCCGAACTGCTGAACCAGGAGAGGATTTAGCTGGAGCGCTGGTTGTTTTTAAGTGTTATTATCCACTGATGTCAAGAGCCTGGCAAGCAGGTGAGAGCTCTCGTTTCAAGAGGCAGCCTCGGTCCTTCAACCGAAGGCTGGGAAAACATCTCCATCTCGCCCAGCCCTGCTAGCATAAACAGCAGGAGGGTTTTTCCTCACTTGAGCAAGTGGGGTGTACATTGGCAGACGAATTTACCACATGCAGGTTGCAGTCCAGTAAGATGCAGTTAGGAAAAAATCTTTACAGTCAAAGGTTCCCAGTCCACGAGCTTCAGCCCAGTGAGACAGGGATGGAGATTTGGGGTTGCCCTTTGCAGGTGGCTCTCTTGGAAAGCCACCTCCACTTTCTGAGCCACGCAGAGGATCCAGAGCAGCTCCAAGGAGCACACCCACAAGAGTACTCATTAGTATGGTGAACAGGAGCAGAAGAGATCTTAATTATAGGGCAGGGATCATTCCCTCTGGGTTCGGATGTCAGCAGCAGCCTCGCCGGGGCCGTGCTGCCCCACGGGACAGGCGTTCCTCGACAGAGCCCACAGCAAGTGCTGCCTTTGCCTGTGCCATGTGCAGAGCCTGCGGTCAGCAGAATCCTGGTTGGGGCTCTGCGATGAGCTGCAGAGCCTCAGGCTCGCAAATGTGAGAATCCAAACCAAGGAAGACTTCAGGTGTTGCTTGCAAAAAAGCTTCTCTCCTTCAGCAGCAGCCTGCACAGGTCTCTCTGGAAATGCTACTGCAGCCCACCGATAGGTACTGGTCCCCTGACTTTGGTGCTGTGTGCGAGCACCCCAGTCTCATCAGCAGCTTCTGAAACTCAAATCCAAGCTCCAGCCGTGGCGTTCACCAGGGCAGAGACTGCAGTAGCTGCTGGCAGCGCAGGCTCATACCGGCGCGGGCGGCCCTAACCCGGGGCAGGGCTTTAGGGTGGCCAGGAGATGCTTTAGGACACTACCTCTCCCCGGACAAACGCAGCCTTCCTTAGAGGGACCTCAGCCCTCCAAGATGCCAGCCAAGCCCATTACAGACCCTCTATGTTTGGGTTTGTATGCTGGAAAGCATTCAGAAAGGTCTCCATTTTCTTTTGCCCTGCCCCCTCCCTGCAGGTTTTCAGGACGTGCCTCCAGGATAGAGCTGACGCGTTGTTCAGGCCTCCTTGCCTGAGGATGCGGGAACAACTGTTCCCAGAGCTAATGAGGCTGTCCTGCTTTGACCCGGGGCAGTTTTCAGCAGACACAGAATAAACAGTCCTCTCCATGTTCACCTCCTGGAATAAATCCCAAGAGCTCCCATCTCCCCAGCCCAGGCAAGAACACAGATGGTCGTGGAGATTAAAACATACAGAGAATTAACCGCCCCGTGCAAATGAGCTTCTTCATCCAGCCCAGCGCTGCAAGGTGGTTTGAGGTACAGCACTTGGATGTGATCATCATGGTTTGCTGAGCTCCGATAACAGCCTCGTATCGACCAGAACAAGGAGCCAGAAAGCTGAGAAATTTGAAGGCAGTTTGTAGAGGAGGCAAGATACAAACTGCCAGAGCCAGGCAGCTGCCGTAACCACAGTTGCCTCCTGCTACAGCAGTAGAAGAAAAAAACAGCGGCACCAGGAAAAAGCCTGGCCAGCAGCGCAGATCAATTCTGTGCTCAGCTATCTTGTGTATTCCCACCGAAAGGCAGCTTAGATGGATCAAGCAGCACTGCAACCCCGACGTGAGCCATCTGCAACTCCGGACGCTGCCCCAACACCTCCAACCGCTGCTCGCAAGGCACCGGGCACCCACGGGCTGGCAGAGGGCAGCGAGGGAAACCCACACCGGCCCCCGCTGCCTTTCCTAGAAGGCTGAAGTCTTGGCACGCAGCTGAGGCACAGGATCTGTCAGCACAGCACACTGGGAAGGATCTGACCGTCACACAGGGCCAAGAGACCTTCCCAAGGAAGGCAGGGCTTTCTCCAGGCTGCCTCCCAGGGAGAAACTGCACCCCAAACCCATGAGCGTGTTAGCATCACCAGTGATAGGTTTAAACCTTATTTCATTTTTACTCAAAACCAGGGAAAAATTTCTGAAAGGAGTGGACTTCTTGCTCAGCCACATCCCAGCTGCCAGTTGGTATTTCTAAGGAACAGGTTTCAAGCTATGCAATGATACAGATGACTGCGTTTGCTATTAAAAGCCTCCAGTTTGCATCCAAGGAAATCCCCAAGCAGCACTGACCCCATCTGCCAGCCCGCGGCAAGGCTCCTCACAGCCGCAGATTGGCCAAGGCCAATCCCAACCATACGGGAGAGGTTCACCTCCACGTCAAACGCAGGCACCTCCAGTACAACATCAACACAGAGAAAGTCACGTTACAGCCCAACATGGCTCAGGGCCGGGCCAGCATCTGCCCTCCATTGCTCCCATGCTCAGCATTTGAGTTCACGCAGATGCAGGGAGGTGACTCGGTGCTGTTCTGTCTGATATGGACCCTCAATGCAGAGAAAGAGCTCCCCTCAAGTTTTGAAGTGCCCACAAACAGCTTACCCCATCTCCAAGGGTTTTTGGAAAGCAGATATAGAAATACAAGCCCTTAAAGGGCTAAACCACCACTGCAATTGGGGGAGAGCTACCAAGCAGGGATCATCTCACTGAGGTCACATATAGCATGGTAAATGCTGTAATGCATCAGCTGCGTTAATGCCCTGGCTACGATGATGCTTCAAGGCATCGGTCCACCCCAGCTCCAACCCATGCCAAGCAGAGCTCAGCACCAACACCAGGTTCTCCAGGCTGTAAACAAGTCCGGAGTTTCCCCCCGGCTCCCACCCCATCGCTGCGATGCACTGGCTCGTTTGCAACACCTACAAGATTGCTTTAACGCTGCTGCAGTCAGAGCTTGGTCACTCCGAAGACTCCCAGCACACGTCAAGCCTCACACCCCCTTGCTGAAATCCAGCTCAGGTCAACCGTGGCCAGATGTAATTACCTACATGAAAGGAGCTAGAAGCTGCCTCTAATAAGAGGATGTATTTGTGCCATCAGGCCAGAGTTCCTCCTCCTCTTTTGCCGCTTACCAGGGTGCCAAAAGTTGCCTCACATTAAGTGGACCAGCAAGAACTTAACCTCATTCCTTGCTACAAAACCTGGCTTTCCCAGGAACGGCAGGAAAGGGCAGGTTTCTTAGTCATTTATTTACGAACAAGAGCGGAGAACATTTTAACAGGATTCGTTCATTTAATTGAATAGCGCATGGGACATCAGTGGCTTTATTTGTGTTGGCAAAAGGCTTTGGGATGAGCAAATGGAGGAGCAAGGGCAGGGCCTACACCCCAAAACACTTCCCGGGGCCAGGCAACACGCTGCCGTTGAGCCCGCAGCCATCCGCAGGCCGGTGTGGGGCTGGGGTGGTTCCCGACAGCCTCAGCATCCTCCCGGGTGCGTTTTCCCAGCTGCCTCCAAATCACCAAGCTGCAGGAAGCAGCAGCAGACGGCTCTAGCTAAGAGGCACAGCAAAATAACATGACCCGAGTTCCCTTCCAGCCTCTCCTCCTAAAATGTGCGAGCGTGAGGCAGCTTTAGAGCCCTCCCAGAGCAGCAGGGTCCAACTCACATGAGGCTCAGACAACACAAAGCCATTTTGACCCAGCGTTTTGTGCCCCTGAGCAGACACTCGGGCCGGGAGCCCAGATGGTGCCTGTGTGTGCACTGCCCACGGCACCCCGTGCCTGCATGTCTGATATTTCAGGATTTTCTCGGGGGGCATCAGGAGGGGACTAGAGACAAACCATGCTAATTGGATAGACGAAGAGTCCTCTGCAGCCCTATAAAGCTGCAAGCAGCTGCTCAAAACCCCTTGTGAACCACAAAAATAGTTTCATCTAAGGAGCAGGCGTGGATTAAACGCCACAAACACCCTTTTCTTTTCTGTGTGCAAAGTGCATTTTTCCCCACTGCGGTCCCAAAACAAAAACCAGACCCGCAGATCAAACCAGGAAATTCAGTGAACTTTGAGCACCAACAATAGCAGGAGGATTTTCCAGACCTTCAAGCTTGTTTTGCAAGTCCCAGATTATGTAAAGCGCTGGTCTGCCATTGTCGGGGAAGCGACGCTGCCTGCTCGGTGCTGGAGCCAGCTGGCACCGCGCTGCCCTCCCGGCAGTGCCTGTACCTAGCAAAGGCAGCGGGGTCTTGTGCAACGCCGCAAATTCCTTCCCAGGCACCTTCCACTGCAGCTATTGCCACGCGGCAGCAACTGCCTTTCATTTTACACCTAATTCTTATGTGATTAATCATCTTCCCAGGGTCTGGGTTTGTTTTCCAGACTACACTCCTGCCCAGGCTTTAGGTACTAAACCAGCTGCCCTGGAAGAAGAGTCTCCTTTGTGTCTACAGGGCGGCTTTACCATGCCATCACGGCTGTGCCCAGCGGTGAAGCATCCCTTCCAACGCTTCACTAATCCTTGGCTTTTCTGCCAGTTGGGATATGCCGGAGGGGTGAGGCAGTTATCGCTGCACACACGTCCTCCGGGAGAACAATATGAGAAGCTGAATTCATCCCACATTCAGCACCCAGCTGGAAAAACCCCATCAACACCCCCGAGGCTGGCGGGATGGGAGCCGGCATCCCTGGTACCCGGCTCCACGCATGATCCGTGTCCCCTGGCAATGGCCTCGCACACGGTCCCGCTGCATTTGCCTAATTAAGACCTAATGAAGCGGGAAGATCCATTGTGGGCCTGGCAGGGGAGCAGATGTGCCCCCTGAACCCGGCCGCTGCCGGAGGGGAAGCCCGCCGCTGCCTCCAGGGTGAATCAGCAGGAAAAGCTCAGGCTGGGATGCACAGCCCTGCAAATTCAAGACCCCGCTGCTCTGTCAGAGCCAGGGAAAGAAAAATGCTCTGTTCGTCAGCAGCCTCTAGTGGGGAGAAGCACACAGATGGGCTGGCCGCTTCGGATGGACCCCACCAGCCCCAGAGAGCCCACCCTGGCTGTCCCCACCAGCTCAACCAGGGCTGGCCCGGCACAGTCCCAGTGCTCACGGCATAAGGGACCCCAAGAGCCACGAACCGAACCCGCCACAGCCTCGGCGGCACATCCAGCGTGCGAGGCTGCTCAGAGGGGTCATCCCCACGCGCCGGCTGCAGTCCCACACCCAGCGCTGGTCCCAGGCTAAGCACAGAGAGCTGGCTAGAGCATCTCTCCACGAAGCCTGACTCAGAGCCTCGCACAAATCACTAGGTGAAGAAAAATGTGTAAAAGGGACAACTGACACATCCCCATCCTTCCTGGGCAGCTCACTGAGAGAGAGATCTCCAGGCTGATGGTGGGCGAGTCCCTCCCCCCCACCTGAATCACACCTCAGACAGCTCCCACACCTCCAACCCGCAGCACCCAGCGTGGCCAAGAGCCAATTTGGACCCCAAACTTCCAGCCACCACGGCCTCGAGCCTCTTCCTGCAGGTGGGAACACGCACAAAGGTAAAACGCTGCTCAGCAGAGAAGGGAGGGTATCTGCCCTCTGGGGTAGAGACCCTCTGCAGTCTGCTCTCCTCCCCGGGCAAGGGCTGCAGATGGAGCTCAGAAAAAGCTCCGTTATACATTAAATTAGTGACGTAACTTCAGAGTCCCCCGCTCAGAGAACAGTTGATATTTTCCTTACCCTCCAAGCAATCTTCATCCACCAGCAGCTCCGAAAGGACCGTGCCAGCCCAGGGGGGACGCACGGTGCAGAGAGATGTGGCTGCAGGCAATTCCAGCAGCTGCCAGGCTGCGTGCCGGGAGGAAAGCCTCGTCAGAGCAGCACCGCCGCGGATGAGAAGGCACTTTCTCTCCTCGGCAGGGTTTCAAACCCTCTCGAGAAGGCCTGAAGTTTCTCTTAAGCGCAAGGCAAAGCCAAGAGAAGGGACGGGGGAGGCCCCTGCCGCCTGCAGAACAGCTTGAGCCCAACCACGGGGAAGCAGTTTGATGCACGGATGAACTTTTTGCTGCCGCTGACTCGCCGTTACCATCACGACACGCAGAAGCGGCACGTGCCCCACTTCGGGCGAGAAACAGGAGGGACTGCCAGCACTGCGACGAGCTGGGGGAGTCCCACGTCTACGCACACCCTGGCACTCGGAGAGAAGCCGCACACCTGGGAGGGCACAAATTGCTCCACAAGTTTTCGTTGCGTCCTTTCGGGGATGGGCACAGTGTAGCTGCATCAATCACGGGCACATTTAGCATGAGCAGGGCAACGGCTGCGGAGGAAGGATTAGGCAGAACAGGGAACCTCAGCTCCGTGTCACCCAAAGCTCTGGCGCGGGTGCAAGTTACTCCCACAGACTAACCGGGTTACTCTGGCAGAAAGAGGACGCAGAGGGGAGCATGCGCACCGCCGCCAGCAGCCCTGACCCCAGCTCTCCCAGAGCCATGTCCGTGCCTTCGTTAAAGCCTTAGGAAGGGAACAGCAGATGGATGAAGAGGGTTTTGGGGTGCACCTTGCAAGAACCTGACTTGCTCCCGCGCCCCAACGCAGCTTCCCACTGGCGGGGCAGCAGAGACTTCCTCGCACCGACAGCCTTCCCCATCCCCGGCCATTTGCTCTGGCTCACCAGGTCTCACGGCACATGTGAGGGTGCTGGGGGGCCGTTGGTGCACCCCACGCCAAACCACAGCCCCACACACCTTTGCGCAGCCTGACCTCGCACAGGGCGTACGTTGCCTGACATCAGCCCCTGCCCGCCCGAGCTGGCAGGGCCGGCCAGCAGCCTTGGCAGCGACCCCACTGCAGGCAGCTGCCAACACTGCCTGACCCCAGACTTCAGCCCCACGACGGGGCCAGCCCCACAGCCCCGCTACAGACCCCACAGAGGACAGGGCACGCCAGTACCCACTCCTGCAAACTGCAAAGCAAATGTTTATTTTTCCCACACGGGAGCCTCGGCGTAAGGCAATCCTTGGGCGAGGAGGCGGCTGCCGACAGTGCAGAGCCAAGGCACACCCCTCCATTGCAACACAGCCCTAAAGATAGCCACTGTCCCCTATGACTCCGGCCAGCGGCTCGGACCCCGCGGCACCTGCCGAGCCCACCGGGAAGCGGGGAAGCCCCCGGCGCAGCCCACAGCACAGACTAGCGAGCAGGTTTCACCGACCCCTCGTCCCTCTACGGCTGCAGGAGGGCAAAATTCAGGAAGGGAAGAGATTGCAGGAACCACCAGGGACGCCGAGTCCCGCTGCATGCTCCTCTGGTCGCAACGTCAGCGCAAAGCACCCCGTCTAAAAGGGGATGTGGCGAAAGAAATCCCCTGCTCCCGCAGCCGCGCAGCGGGTAACAGTGCAGAAAAGTCAATGGCGAGATTTTTAGCACTGCTTGGTTGAGCGTGGCATCAATCCGCACCGGGACAGGTATCGATGGGAGGAGGAGGCCCCCGCCACCAGCTTTGGGAACTGTCTCAGCAGGCACAGACGGCGTCTTGGAGAGAGGGGACAGAGCGTGGCTGCCCCAAAGCGCCGGGCTGAGCCGACTGCAGCTCAAGTGCAACCCCAGCGAGCACTGGACACCTCCGGGAAATCACAGCCGGACCCAGATGCCAACACGGGAGCTGCTTCCTCCCAGGGAGGGACGACCAGCGCCGCCGCTGTGACCATGGGGTGTGGGGGGACCCCCACTCCCCGAGGTTGCACCCACCTTTTCCCCTCTGTTGCAGCAGTAGGAATGCCACCGCGGGGGGGAAAAACACCCCAGTCCGAGGGTTGGGGTCCTGCTGTGGGGCAGGGCCCCCGCGCCCTCTGTGCCCCCTTCCACCTCCCAAGCCCGAGCCTGCTGTGGGCCCCCCGCTGCCCCCCAGAGCACCC
>NW_010972953.1:5211985-5257078 GCF_000737465.1 Haliaeetus leucocephalus | reverse complement strand
GGGGCGGGCCCGCCGGCGGCGCGGCGCTGCAGTGGGCGGGGCGGGCAGGTGACGGTGTGGCGTCACGGTGGGCGAAGGGGCGGGGCCAGGAAATTCCCCCCACCTCTCCGCGGGGGGGGGCGCGTGACCTCAACGCCGGCCTCCGAGTGCCGCCGTGACGTCACCGCCCCATATAAGGAGAAAGTGTTCCCGCGGGTTCTCCCAGGCGCCCCCCTGGGCCGTGGGTACCCCCGGGCGTGTCTGGGTGCCCGGCACAGCCAGCAGAGACCCAAATCCCCCCCCAAACCCGGCGAAATCGGCTCTTTTCTAGATCTTTACGCTCATTTTCACCCGCCTCCTTTTTTTGGTCCTCTTTTTTTTAGGGGGGGGAAGGAAAAAAACAACCACCCCTCCCTCCGCAGCGGGTGCCCGCACGGCTCCGGCCGCCCGAGAAGGCGGGGGGCACGCCCGGGCTATCGGTGCCGCGCAGGCGGCGGCCGCGGGCGATAAGGTGGGGGGGGACCGGGGCGGGCACGGAGGTGGGGGCGGGCTGGAATCGTCCGTCGTCGTGTCCCCCCCCGTCAGCACCAAGGGTCCCACCGCCCTCTCTGCCAGCCCCGGCGGTGGCACTGGGTGGCCGGGGCCGGGCCGGGGGAGGGGGGTGCCCCCTGCCTCGGGGACAGGGACGGGGTGTCCCTGGAGGGAGGTGCCTGGTGCCACCTAACGGCCACCGCCCTGGGGACACCGGCAAGGACCCCCCCCAGGGCCTCCAGACAGCGACGGGACGGGTCCTGCTCCGGGCTCAGCGCCTCGACCCCCCCGCAGCTCCCGCTCGACCGGGGCTTGTCCCCCCGTGTCCCGTCCCCCACCCCCGGTCACCTGCCTCTCCCCAGGGAGCCCTAAGCCTTCCCCAGGGGAAGAGGAAGGTTTGGGGGAGGGTGGGAGGAAGAGCCTCTCGCCCCCACCGCGGTGCCGGGGGTGGGAGAGGGGGGAGCCCCTGGCTAATGTGATGAGAGGGGGATGAATCCGTAAGCTGTTAAGCCGCTGCAAAGCCCCTCGCGTTCTGGCCCCGTTATCGCCGACTTCTGCTCACATCTGCTCCCAGGGTTATTTTTAACCGGGTATTAAGGACTTCTGGGTCCTTAAGCAGGCGGGGAGGGGGGGGTGTCTGTGTGTCCCCTCCCAGAGGTGCCCATGAGACACCAACACCAGCCCTGCT
This sequence comes from Haliaeetus leucocephalus, assembly GCF_000737465.1. Lineage (NCBI taxonomy): Eukaryota > Metazoa > Chordata > Aves > Accipitriformes > Accipitridae > Haliaeetus > Haliaeetus leucocephalus. The sequence continues at coordinate 5,255,880 of NW_010972953.1, read as the reverse complement.
GCTGTTTGGGAAGGGGAACAGCCCCCCTTCTCTCCTGTGGACCCCCCATCCTCTCCGCACCCAGCCATTGGCTTTGAAGAGGATCCCAGCACTGGTCCCAGCAGGCTTGTGGCACTGGGCAAAGGCCGGAGGGGAAGCCGGGCAGGAGCCTCACACAGAGGGATGCTGCCAGGGATATAAAAAATAAAGAGATATTTATTAGCATTGAGTAAAGTGCAACCTCAGCATAGTTTTACACTCAGAAGCGGTGTAAACGGCTGGAGAAAAAAGTTCAGCGCAGACCTGGAGGGCAAGGGGAGAAAAGGCCCCAAGCAAGGTTGTACTAAAAGGATACAAGAACTGTACAAAGGCCTTTAAAAAAAAAAAAACAACATCAGATAAATTATTTACAGTTCTAATTGATTACAGGAGGCTGAAGGCTCATGAGCTTCCGCAGGCTGAGAGAGCAGGAAAAGAGGGGCTGAGACGAGACACAGGCCCCAAGCTGGCATTTCAGCGGAGTTATGAGCTGCAGGGCAGCGTTTATTGATGGCTGGGATTATCCTCTGGCATCAGGTTCTGCTTTGGGGTGGGAGTTGTGGTGGGGTAAAGCCTCAGTGCTGCAGCGTGACCCCTGCTCCTGCCTGGCCGGGACAGGAATTCATCATGATTTCCAGCAGTGAAAGGCCAGGAAGATTTAAGGAATGAGATGAGGCACTTTACCTGGATGTTTCTGCTAAAAATCAGCAGACATTAAACGCAACTGGTAAGACTTCAGAGACACCATGGAGCTGCTGAGGTGCACGGGGCTGCATCACTGCTGGCTGTGCCAGCCAGGCTGGGGGCTTACGGGATCACTCCTGTGATGGTGGCCTCTCCTGGAGCTACGGGCTGGCCATCAGCACGTCGTTAACGGCAGAGAGACTCTGCACAGGTTTGGCAAGAAGGGAATCCCAGTGCTGGAGACCCCAGCACCATGCAGCTTTCCATGCCACTGCCTCGGTAACTCCATTTACAAATACGGGCATTTTTCTTGCCAGTGCCTTAAATTCCCTGGGGAGACCTGAGCTGAACTGCGTTCCTCCAACTTGTGACTCACCAGCAAAGACTCCAGAGGCGAAATGTAGTTGCAGCCCCACTGTGGATATGCAAGCCAGTGGAGTCCAGCCCCTCTCCCACCCCAGAGCCATTTCTGAAGAGCTTACCGAAAGGGACAATAGGACATGCTCATCACAGCACTAAAAACACTGCCCTGCCAGCGCCAGAGGCAAAGCTACAGCCTGGCCAAATCCGTTTTTCTAAACTCCTTCCTGGGCTCAGATCTTCTGGAGAAGGCCCTGAGCCACACTCCATCTCCTGCAGTAACACTACACAACTGGCTGTTTCCTTGTCTTCGCCGTCACCCTCACTGGCAGAGGCTAAAAGGAATTTAATGGGGGAAAAAAGCAAGCCCAGCCTTGAGGTGCCCAGAGAACGGGTTGCCCAGCAGATGATCCGGCCTTTCTAGGAGCAAACGGATCTGGAACAAAGCTGCTGACGGGAAAGCACATGGGAGGGTGAAAGGTGGGCACTAGGATGGGGAAGAGTTTTTGCCAACTTGTTGGATCCAATTAGCCAAAAATAGTTGAAAAGCTCAGCAGAAGCCCAGCACCAGGCCAGGACCACTTTCCTCACTGAGAAGCTTTGCATCAACACGCAGGAGAGCCCCACTCTGCTAGAAAGCAGGCTGCAGAACTCGGCTTTAGCTCAGGCCTCCTGGGCTTCCCCTGTCTCATGCTCTGGGTTTGCCGCATGGTTTTGGCAGGCCAGTGGCCACGGGGAATCATACCCGCTGTGCTCTCAGCTGGACACAGGCTGGAGCCACGCGGCTTTGATCCACTCTCCCACCAGTGGGAACATGGATCAAGTTTGCGGCTCAAGCCTGTTTCTGGTTCCTTCACTGACCTTTGCACCACCACGGGTGAAGGTCAGGAGCCTGGAACAGATGGGGCTGTGCCCCCATGCACCTTGGCTTGTTAGGAAGGCCACTGGGACCACTGGTGGCAAACGGTGCTGTTCCGAAGAGCACAGCCCCTCACAGAGGGGGAAGAGGCTGCATTGACCTGGGACACAGCCACGAAAGCGCTGCAGAGCCCTCTTGACACCTTGGCCTGTGGATCTGGCACAGAGAGGGCTACTGCCTCTCTGTCTTGACGTGGTCTCCAATCATCCTCCTGTGATAGGTGGCCAGAAAGATGTCATTGTCTCGGGGGCAGTCGTAGTGGCAGGAGCACACCTTGATGAACATCATCTTCCGCTGGAAGAAGTCCCCCTCGGGGCAGCGGAACTCCACTTCCACGGTGCTGGTGACGTATGGGGTGCAGCAGCGGCCGTCCGTGCAGCTGCCGCAGAACTTGGGCCGGTAGGAACGGGTGCTGGTGCAGCCCGAAAACTCAAAGTGGAGGCTCTGGCGTGGCTTTGGGGTCCGCACACACTTCTTCCCCTTCTAGGGAGAGAGCAGATGGGTTAACAAGGACATGACAATCAGACGAAAGGTCCACTGAGGCCTGTGCTCTATCTCCGTCACTGGGCAATAGGACACAGAAAAAGTGGAAGCAGAGAGCAAACCCTCTGAGATGGGCTCATGCCTGACAAGTACCTAACCAGGTTGTCCCTGGCATTCACGGTGTTGTGTCCCCTCTCCCCAAGCCCAGTACCTTGGTTTTCTCCATGGGGAAGTCGCAGGGCCGGACCATGCAGAGCCGGGTCTCCTTCTCCAGGCGGCACTGGGGGTTGTCGTTGGTTACTCGGGCAGAGATGCCCATGCCGCAGCTCTTAGAGCAAGCACTCCACTCGGTGGTCTGCACCAAGCAGTTCTCCTGCAGGTTATTCAGCTCCGGCTTGTGTGCTGGATCCTCCCTGAAAACTGAGCAACATGGAAGAGGCACAAGGCGAGGTTCAGGGCTTGGGACAAAATGTGGCAGCTCCATGGCTGCTCCCAGCTTGGTCTAACTCTTCAGGAACAGTAGCAAAGGTCTGATCCATCCTGTGAGCTCCTCAGCCTCTCAGCAGGAGGACGACGCAGGCGAGCACGGTGTCATTTCCTACCACGGCCCAGTTCCAGCCAGCTCTGCTGCAATACCAGAGGGTGTGCGAGCCTCCCCGCAGCATTGCTAAAGTCTCACCTTAACGGATCTGGAGTTCAACGCTTGGTACCCACACCATGGTGCACCAAGTAAACGGTCACCTTCCGTTCCAAATCAGATGTGACTTAGGGCTCCGATCCAAAGGCAGTTTGGATCCACCCCCATCCCCCAGCAAACAGCTCCCAGCCCTGTCATGTCTGCCCACCACTCACCCGCCATGGCTGTTTCGAAGCGGTTTTCCTCACTGCCCTCCTCGCAGATCCACTCTTCGCAGCACTTATTGTGGAACTTCACCCGCCGCGGGTTGGGGCACTCAGGGGACGGCAGCCGCAGGTCGTCGGAGCAGAGCGGGATGCAGCCGATGGCCCCGTCCATGCAGATGCACTGCAGCTTGCAGGTGGGCTGGAAGCTCTCTCCGTTGTGGTAGATCTTGCCCAGCAGGTCACAAGTCGCGCCCTCGTGAGCTGTGGGAAGGGCGAAGAGGAGGAGGAGAAGCTGAGCAGATGGTAGGGGGCTAGCAGCACGGCCTCTGCCTCAGGGGGTCACAGGGCTCCTGGTGAGGGACCAGTGCCCACGCGCAGACTCTCCCCTGCTCTGCCATCCCAGTGCTGGACGCAGCAGAAGTTGGCACTTTTCATATTTGTCTCCCTGGACCCAAGGCTATTCCTGACATTGATTTTTGGAAGTTGGCTCCAGCTGTGCCAGACCTCCCAAAATTCTCTAGAAAAATCTCTTCTCCACTTGGATGAGCTACTAAGTGGGACTTTGTCTTTACAGCTTGTAAACAGCCTGTTCTCCAGTCAGAGGTCTTCCTGTCCAGCTCAGAGAGTGCCCAGGCAGCGGTGTTGTGCAAGATGCATTCCTGACACGACACATGAGCCAGCGGCTTTGCTCCTCGTTACTCTTAGGAGACCAAAGGCAACATTCTCCTAAGAGCAGTTGGTTCCCCACATATCTAAAGGTATGTACAAAAGGAAAATAACACTTTGGGTTTATGACCTTTTTGGCTCCTCTGTGATGCATGAATCCTTCCAGCCACAACTTTTTCTATTTCTCTCTGTTCTGATCTCCAGATCTCTCATCTCCAGCCCTCCTACGAGTCTTTCACTCCTTCCCAATAAAACTTAAATGAGCAAAAAAGGAAATGCAACAATATCTGACACATAGGAGCAATCTTCAGTCTGGGAGTGCGAGCAACGCTCACAAGTTCTTACGTCTGTATTAGCCAACATTTTTCCAGTGGAAGTTTTCCAGCAGAAAACTCTTATTTGATTAAGAGTTTTGCAGGCACAGATCAATGTCAGGAATGTTTTCAATGAGAAACAACTGAAGCATTCTAATTCTATATCAAAGATTTCCTTTATGCTCTTACAATAGCTCAACCAAAATACTTGTTGGACAGTATCCATAGGGGGAAGCATTTTGCTCGGGTAATTATTTTAGATACTATAAAGATCAAGATGAAACATTTTGATATAATAGAATTGGAAAGTTTTGACACAGCCAAATGAGTATTCTAAATAACTCATGGAAAGTTTTGAGATTTTTTTTTTATATATATTTTTTTTCTTTCAGCCTGAAATTAAATGTTGAAATCTCAGAGTTGTTCACAGGACAGAAATCCTGCTTTTGGACAGTTCTCATCAGCTGCTGCTTTCTGCAATCCTGACCCTTAAAAAACAAAAAAAATCCATACAAACCTCTATTGGGAAGTTACCAAAATGAAGGATTCTTGGCTGTTTGTGGAGGCTTACCAGGAAACCTGATCTATTTTCCCCTTACTCCTGCTCGCCCATGGAACATTGTCTCAGACATTAAGTGTTTGGACCAAACAAGGAGCAAGAGCCTCTTTCCATCCCACCTAGTCCTTGAGGGGACACAAATCCTTCCGGGCTGCTAGTGCCTTGTTTCTAACCAGAGCTGGATCTCAACTTGCAACTCTTTTCAATGCCATTGGTATAAAAATACTCCTGTGCTCCTACTTAGAAGTTTCAAAATCCTCACTTTTTCCATCAAAGTGGAAGCCATCCACTTTCCCTCTACACAACCATTCATACTTATTTTTAAATCCTCTTTCATTGGTTTTTAGCCCGAGCCCTCTCCCTTTCCCAATGAACTGATTGTGCTGTTCCCTCAGCAGCACTCCTCCCCGCCCAAGGAATGGCAGCCTCCTCGAGCGTTTTATTATGTTTTCAAAACTCAATCATTTTGTCATGCCCTTCATTACCCTACAATGACCTCACTTTCCTGTTGACCTGATCCAATTAAAGCACCAAAACAGATTGTGCCAGCGGAGTGAGACGGCTCTTTCTTCACCAGCTCTGCTTGGCACCGCTGTCGCCTCCCGCCTCCAAACACCAAGTCCAGCCAAGGAGACTTTTGCCCTTTTCTGCAGGGAATATGGCAGAGCTCAAGTGAGCCACTCCAGCGGCCGCAGCTCTGCCAGCTCCCTACACCCATCCAGGCCACCCTACCACCCTTAGGCTCTCCTACTCTAGAGTTACTACGGGATCGTCTCTACCTTTCTGATACTCCAAGGTCTCTGCAGGAAGGGAAGAATTCCTCTGCAATACGTGAAATGCTACATACTGTGATTAATATTAAACAAATACACAGTAATTTTCACTCTGATGGTTCCCTTCCTATCTCTTCTGATATGGCCTTCAGGCTGGTACCCAACCTAGCAGCTTTTCCCATGACACCTGAACACCTCTCTGCTCCCATCACATCTGTCTTACTTGGATACCTGTAAATCCTCTCTTCTCTATTCACAAACACTGATCTTTCTCCTCATTCAATTCATCGCCCCACCTTCAGCTTCCTTCACTGCCTCCAGAATCCCCCATCTTCCAAGAGATCAGTGTGGACATCAGAAAAATGTCACCCAAGGACATTACATCCCAAAACTTCAGTCCAATTTAGGGAAGATATCCTGGTCTATGTTCACCCGGGAATTTTGCCATGGAAATCTTAATTTCTCATTTAAAGACAGGAAGGACAGTTGTGGTCTTCAAGTCTGATTTTCTACACAGCAGGGATCTGGGACTCTGACTCCAAAATCTTTGTATCAAACCCATATGTCATGGTGAATACGAAGCACTTTTATTAGACAGATGTCCAGTCTTCATGTGAAGTCTGAGATGGAGACTCCTCCACACGCCTGAGTAAATTGTTCCAGTGATTTAGCTACCTTTACTCCACAAACATACACCTCATTTCCCGTCTTAATTAGGCAGTCTACAGCTTACACCCAATGGATGTTATTACGCCTACATTTACCTTATTAAGCTTCAATCATCAGGTCTTAGGTGTATCAATGCCTGCAGAAAGTACTAGGAAGCGCATGTGGTTTCTAAAGATCACAATAACTGGGGGAGAAAGGCTAAACAACTTATAAAAACTTCTCATAAGAAAAGAGAAAACACCTTCTACAAGTTAAATTCATTATTTAGATTAAAAAAAATTGTATGTGATCCTGGCACGGCAAAACAGTGCAGTTCCACCCCAAACCCCCAACGTCCGTGTCTCGGGGTGGTGTGAGTAGTGCGGTTGCTGGAGCATTTCCAGACATGCCCCGTGCAGTGGCTGAACACTTCCCAAAGCATTCACCTCAGTTTTCCAGCCCTCCTGTCTTCTTCCCTATTTTGAAAAGCTTGGATTAAAAAAACGGTCAGCTCCTGGCAAAGACGGGGCAGAGGAGTCTTGTTTTTAAACAAAGAACAGGAGACTGAGGAAATACTTTTTTTTCCTCTACACCAAAATAATTTTTGCATGCTTTAAAAATAGCTACTAAACAAAAAAAATGAAAAAGATTTTTCTTTTCTGGCTAAAAAGAGGCACTAAGAGAGAAAACAGGTCTGCATTTGTATTTACCTGGCTCAGTAATTCTTGTGTTCTACTTACACACTATTTTGCAAACGAGTTGTTCAGCTCTTTCCACCCACGTGCTACAGCCAGAAATATGGTATGCCTTTTGCATGTAAGCAGTCGAGTGCAGAATGCTAATCTCCAGTGCAAGGCAGTGAGATTTTGGGTGAGATTTTCCAAGCAACTGTACTTTCCAGTAAAAGTCCAGATTGCTAGTATTTACCCACAGGTGCTACAGGGTTAGAGGATGTCTCCTAACAATGTCACAGGAACAAAGGAGAGTCCCAAACCCCAACTCGTGCCTTTGGAAACATCCTTCATTGCAGGAGGAAGTAGGTTGCATGTGTGAAGGTATCAGTGAGTTTGCTGGCTCGCAGGGCTGGCACAGATCTCACAACGTGATGCTGGATGAAGCTCCAAGCGCTGCAGGAAATTCTGACGATGCCGTGGGTTTTCTGGGAGGTCTGAAGGGGCCACAAGAAAACCGCACAATAACAGAACATACAGCTCTCACCTAAGCAGATCCCGCTGCCTCTGTGGATTTTGGAGAAGTCGCAGTAGAGTCCCTTGTGATGATCACAGGGTTTCTGCAGGGAACAGAGCTCGCCAAGCTGCCTGGCACACACCTTGCAGCAACCACAGGCATCCAACACATGGCTGGTGCCAGGGGGGCACTGCAGAGGCTGGGAGGGACACTGGCATGGATACGTGCAGGCCTGCGGTTCTACCTGGAGGGCAAACAAGCCATGGAGAGAATGAGTCTCCCGCAAGCCAGCCACGCAGAGAAATGAAAAACACGATTCTGCTTCAAGCACAGACACCCCATCAAGAGGAGGGAAGACCAACTTCACCCTCCACTGGAGACCCCTGCTGCAGAGGATGCGTGTGCAGCTCCCAAGGACTCGCAAGACTAATCTTTTCCTCATCCCTAACTCATCTGGAGCTCAAGGAAAAAAAAAAGATGCCTCTGAGAAGCAGGGCCAAAACAAACAGGATAAGCAGTAGCCTGGAGTCCCACATGCAGCTCAGCCCCCCGCTTCCCTGGAAACAATAAAATAGTAATTATTAACAGTAAGTAATTCCCAGCTTTTACATAGCACTGCTCAGAAGAAGATATCGAAGCACTCTGCAGCAGCACCATTAGATCCAGTCTGAAGATGGAAAAAGTGAGGTACATAGTGAAAGGACTTGCCCAAAGACAGCCAGCAGGACTGCAGCAGTGCCGAAAACTGACCCAAAGGCTCCTGAGTTCCATTGTGTCCCCTGGATGTCATACTTTCTTTGTTATTCCCAGAGATGCACCCTCTCCTCTCCCCTTTCCAAAGAATACAGTGCAACCGACCTTTCTTGGAACCTTGTGAATCTACAATTGCCTCACTTGACAGCATTGCAGAAGTGCTGGCCACCTCTTGAAACCCACCTTTTATGGCTTTTATGCCACTTCAGCAGCTAAACAGAGATCAGGCTATGTCTGAAGGAGGGTTACCTTCTCCGGAAAACCCAGGATGCTTCAAACACTCCAATAACTCAGTCTGTGGCTTCCTTGTTCTGAATCAGTTTGGAGCAGATACACCAGCCTCAGATCTGGATGTGCCCAGATTTGGGCAAGATGTAAAACCACAACCTTGAAAGGTGCAGAGCATATGGTCTCTAAAGATCCTCTTATACCTCCTCAGAACCATCAGTGTGCCAACTCTAGCCTGGTTTTCTGTTCTGCCCAATAAAATTCTCAAGGTAGTTCAGAGGGATGCAAGAGCACTACTCCAATTTGCAGTGCTCACATGCTGTGCGTTGCTAGATATGGGTCAGCTCCCACCCCAGGGGCAGCTGCTGCCGCAGGGCTGATACAACCCTTGCACGTACATGATGCCAGCAAAACGCTTTGGGATCCTGTATTGCTGTGAGCTGGGTGAAGATGAAAGCACCCGACAGGGCAGAACCCTCACGGCTCCCCTGCCAGACCCGGCCACTGCCACCCAGGGAGAAGGGCTGCAGCAGCTGGAAAGAGCCTGGGGGCAGGCAGGAGGGGGGGACACCTGGAACAGAAGCCAAAAAAATATCTTGCTACAGCTCTGTTTGCACTTGTTATATCCCACCCAGCCCTCGCTTGTGAAACAGCTTCCTTGGATATTGTGTTTGTCACCAATAACAGTAGTAAAACTCTTCCAGCTGTTTTGACTGTTGCTCAAAACAGCTGCTCTGACTTTAGCTCACGTGGGGTCAGAAGATGCCAACTGCTTTGTACTTCTGTAACAATCAGCACAGTATGGTGTAGGACAGGGATCTTAACTCACAAGTCCTCCCAGAGTCTCACCCTGCTCAGCAGGAATCAGTGTAATTCTCCTTGAAAACTCCTAGCACAAAGTATTTTGGAAACAAGCCTCTCCTGCCTGTAGCCCAGCTGTTCTCAGACGGCAGTCTCAGAGCCACTCACTGGGAGCTGGCATGTCACAGGGATCTCCTCCCGACTGCTAAAGTGCATTAAAAGATGCTAAAAATACAGAAATGCTCTCCTACTGTTTTTCATGTATGCAACTGCTGTAGCTGCCAAAAGGACATGTTATTCAACCATGGATGAGTGGGTGGGGGGTACATGAGATCATAAAAGAGGCAAAGCATTCCTAACACAGGACCTATATTAAGATGCAATGCATGCACTTAAAAAAAATAATGACAACAAGCATTTTCCAATGCAGTGTCAGCCACAGGCCATATAAATAAACACTCTCAAAATAGCTCTCCTACTGAAAAACAAACCAAACCAACCTCTTTCAGGATAACAGAGAATGCAATGGAATTAAACCCAACCGAGTTTTCCTTCTTGCTTTCATTAATCATTGCTGGCGCGGTTTATTTCATTTAATAACTCACCCGAAGAAACTAGACCACCTGGTTTTACCTTCTGTTCACAATCAGCTTCACTTCCTCATTATATTACGGCTGCTTTTCAGCACAAGAACATCTGGACTCAGATCTCCGACGTACCAGAGACCCGTCAGGTGACTCTGCACCCCTACCTCTGCTGTGCCTCATTTCCCCCACCTGTGAGCAGAAGCATGGCTTAAAAGGCCCAATTCATCCGTATTTGCAGGGCTCTTTTCAATACTTCAAGACTTTCTGATCAGTCAGCTCAGACATGCCTCTCTTCATCACCCAGTCCACCTGGCCCCAGGGTGTGCTGGGGCTCCTGTTTGCTTGTTTTACTACTGAGCAAAGTCAGCTCGTGCTATTTATAACTCCCGCTCCTCTTATGTGTCCAAGAGAGAGGAGAGAATAGGCTGAAATCTTTTTTGGCTCATGCACACTCAACCATCAGCACTGAATAACTGCCTGGCAAGGGGAACTTCTTGAGCTGGGAACAGCCAGTAGAAAGTCAACATTGAACCAACTTCCTAGAGTTCTCCATTACTTAATTTGCTTTCACAGCAATTTCAAAGAGGCTAAATAATGGATTATATTGCATTTGCATGGAGCACCCTCCACCCTGCATTATTTTCAAGGACTGCTTCTAGGCGTTGTTTCAATACAGTGTTGAAACTGCCCAAACTGTCCCAAAGAACTGCAAGGACTCACATTCAGGGCTTTGCTACAGACCCACACGTAACACAAAGACCAGCATTTCCACACAACATGCCACTGACCTGGGTGCAGAGGAATTCAACCTGGAGAACATTTAATTTTCTTCCCTCTGCAGAAGGGTCTCTCCCCAAAACTACACTTTTACCATCTTTGAGCAGGATCCTAACTTCAAGTTCACTACAGCCTTGCCCTTGTTGTTGTTGAGGTTAGCAGTGCATTTCTGTGAACTTTGAGAGCAGCAGAACAGAACCAGTCTTACAGAGATCAAGGCTACAGATTTAAGAAAGCGCTAAAGCCTGGAATATCAGCTCTCCCTGCTCCTGGCTCTGCTGGCAGTTCTCATATCGATCACAATCACTACGTGTGCATCTGCCACTCCCAGGACCGCTGAGCGATGGCCAAGCCACAACAGGAGTGCAAACAGACTAGAGGACTCCCTTGCCTGTGCTCCATACATGCTCTCCACCACTGACTCCCAGGCCCCATCTGCTCAGCTGACAAGCCAGAACAAGCTTCCTCCCAACTGCCAGCACCAAACCCAGTTACCTGGGGGAAAAGAAAAAGTGAGAATGTTCTTCCTGCTTCATATCCACATAAAACCTCTTCCCCCTATGCCCTCAGGAAGGCTCAAGTTGGGGGACACAATCTCACACCACTGCAGCAGTTCCGTGGCATCGTCAGGACTTCTCCTTCCTGATCAGTCAATGTCCACACGAGCCCAGGGAACCAGCTAAGAGGGCCAAACCAAAGAGGATTTTTAAAACGCGTTTGGGCTCGTGACTGCATTCAAAGGGCTGGGAAAGGAGTGTTCTGAAGCTGAGCTAGCTGTTTGCAAAGTGCTTTGGGAGCCAGGAGGTAACACTGCAAGGTAGAAGTAATATAATAAACATGTAACTGGTTCTCTTTCACGTTCCAAGAGTGGCAGTAGATAAAGCAGCCAAAACACAGCTATTCACATACTCCAAACACTGAATTATCGTGGATAATACCTGCTCTCCCTCCACCACAGGCTCTCAAGGCACCTTCCCAAGGTTGCTGCAGCACATTGTACAACAGCGTATTACAAGAGACAAGAATCGTTACCCTCATTTCACAGACAGAGCATGGAGACACGAAGACTGGCCCAGGCTGAGCCTGGCAGAGCTAAACATAACTCCCAGCAATCCTGGTTCTACTCGCGCCTCTGAACAACACAGGCAGCAGGCTCAGGAGTAACAGCTCTCATTTCCTTGCTCGATCCACTAAACACCACTCTCAGAGCTCAAAGAAAGTCAAAAGTCCCATTTCCGAGGCAGTTGGCAGGTTTAGGGAAAATGACATCACCTCAGAGTAATCACAGAATCATAGAATACCAGGTTGGAAGGGACCTCAAGGATCATCTGGTCCAACCTTTCTTGGCAAAAATAATAAATTTGGAAATAATAAAGTGTCACAGTGGTGGGATTCACTGCCTTCATTTATATGACCAATATAATGCTGCCAAAGCTGGGTCAGAGCAACAATCAAGATGACCTTTCCAAATCACAGAAATTACCCTTAGATCACAGTAGTGTTAGGTGCACAGGATGCCTTTCCTGGCAGGAAAGTGGCTGGCACATGCTGGGTGCTGCCAGGAGCAATCAAACAGACCTCATCAACCAGAAGTTTATTGCATCTATCAGCACAATAAGCCGTGCAAGGCACAGTGGCTCTGTGAACCTGATTTCTTCACTGATCCAAAAGGCACTTACTGCAATTCAGGTACATTAATGACTGCAGCAATGTTCCTGCTATTACTGGCACTGTAATAGCACATAGAAGTCCTAAGCAGAATCAGCTGCTCTGTGAAGCACTTGTATTAACACAAAAACAGGCACAAATCCTGCTCTGGAGAGGCTGCAGTCTCATTTCCCCCTCGGGATCACTGTTTTTGGGAACACATGGGTGGATTCAGTGGCAGCTGGGGAAGGATGGTGATGGGAAGGACCTGGGCTACAAGACTTTTATTCCTTGCAGTGACATAAACTCAGTGACTTCACCTCTCCCTCTTGTAAACCAGGGCTGGCTTCTAGCTCACAAGAGTGGAGTGGAAAAAAAAAGCCATTCACATTTGCCAAGAGCTTTGAGATCCGTAGCTGACAGGCATTAAGCGCGGTGCAGCTCCGAGCGTGATTTAGTTACACAGTGCATTTGCATTGTTCTGCTAACAGCCAAACTTCTCTCAGAAACCTTTGGAGGCAGGTGGCACCTGGGAAGATTTATTCAGCCTAAAGCATTCGCATGCATCAAAGCAAGAAGCTGCAATGCCCAGCCAGCAAACAGAGCTGCTGCAGTGCAATACATACCCAGCCAGGTGCAAGGAGGAGGAGGAACAGGGTCCAGGTCACTGTCCCCAAGTTGCCAGACATCCCGAGTAAAGGGAAGGGAGGGGATTCAGGCTGCCGACTGACTCACTCCTCCTTCGGAGTTTCTCCTCGCTCGTTGGAGAAAGTTGCACACCAGCTCCTCTTTAAATAGCCTCCAGGAGGGGGCGTGCCCCGCGCTTGAGTGACAATCTGGAAAGCAAGCCGAAATGGGTGCAACAAAAAATGTCCAAATTCCAAGGAACATGAGCAGATTCCTGTGGCCCTGGTGGTTACGGGGCTGCCGGCACAGCCTGCAGCTTGGTTACTTTCCACGTGGGTAAATCAAATCCCAGTAAAAGCAGGATTATTATTTTTTAATTTTCCTCTTTTTAACTCCAAAAGTATGAAGCTTGGGACAGCTTTCTTAACGCAACCCCCCTTTCCTTACCTACATCCATTCCTTTTTGGCTGCAAGAGCTGAGGACTTAAATAAACACAGCTTTGTGGTGCTCAATGTTTTTCCTTTGAACAGGAGCGAGAGACGGAAAGTTCAGTGCTGTTAGGCGCAATTAGGTACCATAACTGACTGTGCATCACCAGCACTTGCTGCTGCCAGCTCCAAGAAATGAAAGTTTCATGACTATAAAGGCTGCTGTCTGAACTCCTGCACCTAGAAGCTGCTTGTTTTATGAGGCAGTGAAAAGCTACGGGGTGAAGGTTATTGATAAAGGACAGCAATTCCCCGTAGTACTTTATTTGCACCTCGGGATTGATGCAGGACATAACACATTTTTATCTCAGGGCATGATCTTTTTTGTTTGCTGCTGAAATACAGAACCAGGCTTCTCCACCGCCTGCACAAAAAGAGCTTTAGAATATGAAAGAGTTGTTTTGTGTATTAAAGAGTTGTTTTGTTTATTCCCAAACAGCAAGTGGAATGCTGCCATGGAAAGATGAGGAGAAGGAGTGCAGCAGAGGGCACTCTTAGTCCTTGCTGGCCTGGGGTGTGACAGAGCAGGTTGGGCACCGGACAGGAATCCTCTGTGCTGCACATGAAGTGGCCTTAAAAAGACTTTGAGTCAGGACCTCTCCAGGGTAGAAGTGGTGCAAGATCTCTGTACTTACCTTGGGCCAACATAAAGCAAGGGGCAGGAGCATATGCAGAATGCACTGTGCCATACAGTCCCTACCACATCCCTGCAGAGTGTGCTGGGAAGTAGGAGAGAAGATGAAGAAAAATAATAGGGAGTGTGTAGTGGGTCATTTAAATTTGGCTTCCTTCCTGCGTGCCTCTAAGTGTAGGGCATCTTAGCTGGGAATCAAGCCCTGCGTTTTACTCAGGTCTTTTCAGGTCCCTGTGCAACGCCAGCTCAGCTTCCACACTCCCTACGCTACTGTTTGTCCACTGCTGAAAACAGACAACCCCGACTTAATTAATTAGCACTCGGAAAGCCCCTTGAGATTTGAGGCTGGAGAGCATTAACACAGTGCAAACCACCTCAGATGCACCTCCTTCTTCTCCTCTTCCATAAGACGAAGGATTTCACAATCATTTCCGTAACAGCTACCTCTACTAATGTCACAACAAAGGATTATGTCTCCACACAAAAGATTTAATGTACTGGAGGTGGCATAAACATCCAGTGCCCTAGAGCAGCTTGGAGCTAAAGACAGTCTAGCTGGATATACATTCCTCTCCTTTTGGAAGGCTTGGCACCTTAAACTATGTTGTCGCCTAAAATTAGCTGCTCACATTTCGCAGGACATTCTCCTACTGCTCGTAAATAAGACAGGGATAAAGTGCTACACACCTCTGTTCTCATTTTCTCACACAGCAAGAGTATAAACCACAGCTGAATTCCAAGCCATATGGAGCATCTGAAGGTGTTATATTTGTGCCTTTTTAAAAGGACAGTGCTTAACGTATGGCTTGATTCATATGTTGCTCCTTGTCCAAGAAGCAGCAGTTGCACCTCAAGCCATGATCTTCCAAATTCTGCTTTCAGATTTTCTTTTAACCTGCTGCATAACCTCAAATGAACTGTTCAACCAAAATCATAACGCTTACTCGCCTGTCCCGAGTTTTGTGGGGAATATTCAGCACTAAACCAGCATTATGATTGCTGATGAAGTTTTCAACCTACAAGAAAAACAAAGAATAATTTGATTATAAAACACCCTTACCAAGCTACTCATCATCATCCACCTGAATGCTTTCAACTTCCAGAACAGTAGCATAAGTAAAACGTACAGAGGTGCAATCCTGCTCATCCCTCAAGCCACCTTAGCTCTGCCACGGCCAGCCAGCTGTCTCCCCTGCCTTGCCAGGAGATGAGTGTCTGGATCCACTCTAGCTCCTTTACTGGATAACAGAACCAACACCTTGCACCAGCCTCTTCACTGCAAAGCACCAGGAGCAGCATCAAGCCCTCCACATGCGTGTTTCTCAGGACAGAGGAGCCCAGAGCAAGTCTGCCACCAAGGCACCTTTTTACCATAAGCTGAAAAAAAGTAGAGGGGCAGCAGAACATGAAGGACAAGTGAGGTCCCTACACCCATGGTCCAAGATTTTCTTAGGGCACTGGGACAACCAAAACTACCCCTAATGCTAGCAGCTGAACTGTTCACCCCATTGGACATGTCACTTGCCAAGAAGCAAGAGAAGAACATGAAGGTTGAGTGACTCAGAACGATCAAAGGGAGGAAACACTCAAGTTAACACTGATTTGCATCTCTTCTTTTTGCCTCAGCTGCCTCAAGAGAAGGGATAAAGATGTCAACCCTGCTTAAAATCTCCCCCAAGCAAAGAATAGTGGGTGTTTAATTCACCTTGTTACGTTCTTCTGGATTCACTCACCATGCCCAACCAGTAGCTTTCCTGAATTTATAGTAATTAAAAAAAGAAGACATTTAGATAATTGCTGAAAATCATGTAAGGGTAAAAAATAAAATTAAGGCAAGCACACACACAGGTTTTTTGCTCAGCATGATCTCTCGCAGTGGCACTCTGCCTGCAGAAGCCAAAATAAAAAGCCGGCACAAACAGCATGTAGGGGGAATCATGCTCACCCAGTCCTCAATGACTTCAAAGCTGTCCCCTGTCTCAAAGCTGCTCAGTTGCCCACAGGACATGCCAGTGGCTTTCAGGACTGCTCTTTACGGGAAGGCTTTCATTCTCACAGCTGGCAAGTCTTGGCAAAAGTCACTGTTGGAGTAGATCACAGGCAATCACTCTAATCTGGCACTCTTTTAACTTTATAAGTCTCGCCGAAATTATATCAAACACAAATTTGGCCCAGCAGAGATGGTGAGCTTCATCCAGCTAGATGGTCTGCAACACAGGAATTTCATTTAATTGTTCATTACCCAACTACTGATGCCTGCTTGATGCATCCTGCTCACATGCTCAGGCTAAACTGATTGCCAGATTTGGGACCATGAAGGAGTCCTGTCCCCTGCTTTTTGCTGCATTCTGTAGTTTAAAGATAAGATGCAATTCTTAAGATTGGCTGGGCATTTTCACCCAGCTTCTCCTCTGATGATACAAGACATAAGTGGGACTGTTGATTTCTCCATCTGTGGTATATTACTAATAAAAGAACGAAACCCATCAATGTCAAGGACGTAAGTTTGCTGCAAGATGTGGAAGGAGTTCTGCAGGTCTCTGTGCTTTGGGGTAGGACAGGTGACCAGTCTCTGAGTGCTTTTGGGCTAAACATGGTTCCTAGAGACTTAAAAGCTGAGATTCTTGCTCTTCCAGACCCCTGTTCCAGTTCAAGTTCAGTGCTAATTCAGCATCTGCCTAGAGGGACATTTGGGGTCAGGCTCATGCTATCTAATCTTTAGGCACTTAATTAAGGCATCTACATCAGAAGCCTAATCTCTCTAGGGTCTCTTTATAATCAGTGGAGAAGGACCGAAGCTCCTGAACTGCCTTCTGACAGTCCCTATCTCTTGCTCCATGTGCATCAGCTGTATCACGATGTTATTTGCTGTAAATTGTCAAGAAAAAGTGTCATATAAAGGCAATACCAGAGCTCAGCAAAGGCTAAATACTACAGCGTATCTGACTCCAATCTGGGTGGGAAAGGCTACCCTGCCCTAAGGACGGAAAGGGCAGGAAAAACCACCCCTCCCCACTTCAGCACAGCCTTGGGATGAAATCCTGACCGCACGGAAACACCCACTGGCTGCAGCAGAGCTAGGATTCCCCTCTCCGCCTGGCTTGCCAGATACTACAGCCCCGAGGGCACGCTGCTGTGCCCATCGTTTAAGGGATGTCAAGCAGGGAACAAATTTCATCCCTGGCTGCTGAGTTCCCTAATGAAGTCTACAGTTATTTTAGTTCTAGGAGGAACACTCCATTGTATTTGAGGATTTATTGTGAAATAGAAGCCTATCAAGGGATGCAAAACTTGGGGCGGGTGGGGTGCCTGTTGATGTCCTTATAAAGGAAGTAAATATATAAAAACAGTCTTGGCATCACGAGTTCGGAAAGAGCCAGTGCTTAGACACAAAGCTTGCCAGCAAGAGCACATATTCTCTTCTGGAAAAAAAAAAATGCCCCCCTGGAGCTTGATTTTGGCAGGAGGCAAAAAGCCAGTTCTGCAGCTTACCAAAGAGCATGCAGCCAAGGGCACCCAGACGGGCTACCAGGAAAGACACCAAACCCCATTTATTAATCCACAGGATTCTCATTTCAGAGCAGGTGAACAGTAAGAAAGTCAACACTTCTAAGGACATATGTGCAACAAGAAGCCTTCCCAAAGCAGAGCACCTCAGGTGTTGAGCTCTTTGCAAAAAGGCCTTGGTTATGGAAGCAGAGCACTTGACAGTCGTCTTCTCCCTCCCTCTTGCCCTGTTTCTGGAGTTGTGAGAAATCTGGCCTTTCACCCCAATACAGGGCATAGCCAGCTGGGAGGCTTTGAGGCCAGCTAGGACCACTCTAATTACCTAACCTGACTTCTTGCCTAACACAGGCTGGAGGATTTTGCCTAAATAATGCACAAGATCCCGCAACAAGGGCTGATGTGACCAGCTTCTGCATTCTGCCTCCTGGCAGGCTGCAACCAGCTCTGAATGTGGCGAAGAGGCAGAAGTCCACGCACGGACCAGTCTCTGGACTAGAGCTCCGGGGAGCCTGGCCTAACACCCACGCCTGCTGCAGACACCCTGCGTGACCCTGGGCACGCTGTAGCTACAACCCCTTCAAAAAGCAGTTGAGAAAGGTCTGAGCACAGCTTGTTCCCTGACCCGACCACAGCCTGGGCTGTGCAGACCTGTCCGAGGGCACACTCTGCAACAGGCGTGCTTGTGCAGGCAGGTGCCCCAGGATCCCTGGGGCTCAGCATCCAGGTTACTGGTCCATGCAGAAAATCAGACCTCAAGGGCAATGCAGACAAAGCTGCAGGCAATCGCACTCCGCCTCAAGGTTTGTCAAGGTGCAATAAAACAGTACGTGTTCCCTGCAGACGAGCACAGGTCTCCACATGGTAGTGTAATAGTGGGTGATCTTCTGATACCCTTAACAACTGCAAAATTTGGATACAAATGTGAGTCACCATCACGGCCAGGAGCATTTGTGCCAAAGCACTGGCTTGCACAGAACTGCAGGAGGAACAGGCCCTGGGAGGAAACAGTCAGCTGCACCCACCTGTGAAATGGATGCTTCCGTGGGTTTTTCCACTTCTTAACTTACTGCATGCTTAATTATCCTGAAGGAAAACTGCTGGGAGGCTATGTTTAAGGTGGACTTGGGCAGGCTCATTTAAGGAGGCCTCCTGATCTACAGGACTCCTTCGGTGCACAGCTCTGATGTATCTGAATAGCACTCTATCTTTTATGGGATTTGGTTCTCAGATAAGGCAAAAAAGGATGTGCTCAAGGTAATATGGCTTGTGAAAGAGAAGGGACTAACGTGAGGTGTCTCTAGTTATGGGCTACTGCATTAATCACTAGGCTCTGCCACCCCCCTGAACAAGCAGCCACTCTGCCATAATTACCAGGAGCTTTTCCTAGTGCATAAGCCAGGCACTGCTCTGTCTGTGCAGCCAGGTGCAAGGCTGAATCCTCCACTGGGTCCCATCTCTCCAAAAACCTCTGACATCACCTAAACTCAAAGGCTTTCTGCCCTAAAATCCAGGACTCAGACCCTCAGTCAAAATAGCTCTGCTGAAATCAACAAGTCTTCCCTAATTTATACCAGCTGCACATCTCACACAGACTGAACAGGCAGCAACAGGTCCCTGAGCTCTGCCAGGCTGGTAGGACCTGGAGGGGTGGGTGGCCTACCAGGACTTGTGTGTATGTCTCATTAGGGATTTGGGATTCCAACAGGAGCCTGCCCACACCTTTCCCATTCACATTTTGGAAAAATTCCAGCTCATTACATGGAATCAGTGAATAATTTAGGTTGGAAGGACCCCTAGGTCATCTGGTTCCTCCTGCAGCTGATCCCAGTGCAGAGGATAGAGAAGAAGGGTAGGCTTCAGAGACCAAGAGAGAAGTGCAGGTCAATGGGGTCTGCAAGTTCAGCAACAGAGTGCTCTTGCCAGCTTGTTCCTGTATGGCACAAATGAATCTCAGCACGTGAATCTTTGATTAGCTTTCTAGCCCCTGGGGCTGTAATTGTGAGCCAGCCTTAACAAAGGGTTTGCACCTTTAGAGAAGCAGGGACTTCTCTTAGCTGACGGGATTGTTAACCTTGGAATGTAATGCAGACACCTTCGAAATTAGCTGTAAACCAACTACTTCACTGCCGATTAAAGAACATTATCTTCCTCTGAAGGTCTGCACAAACTGCTGGAAGTTACAAACTGATGAAAAATAATTTGGGAAATGTTAAGTGTGAGACTTTCACTTACATGTTCTTAATTGTTACAGGCACACATCTATGAGGTTGATCTTTCATATTTGTATTTTTCATTTATTTCCTTACTAATAGATTTCTTAGAAGTTTCACATCACAAATGTTTAAGAAAAGACAAGTCCCAGGCTCCATGAATAGCCTTGTTATGAGTGGCATAATTTTACACAACGTTAATAAGGAAATAGTCTGTATTTCAGCCATTCTTGCTTTCAGACACACTGAACTCACACAAGCTGAAGAAGACAAAATGTTTCAGCAGGCTGCAACCTGCATGAGGTCTCTAGTGGGGCTTTCACGTGAGCAGAGTCAGTGCTGTGCTCCTGGGCCCCAGCAGTGGTCACCTGCTCCTCTGTCTGTATGTTGGATGCTGTGTGCTGCTTCTCAGCACCTGGTGCTTCTCTCCTCCCTTAGCCCCTTGTCCTAAACAACTGCCCTAGCTCTCTTCCCCAGACACTTGTGTGATGTTAGAAACCCTCTTGCCATATTTAGAGGTGACAGTTTTATTAGCTAGTAGTGGAACATTACTAGTTCTGCCTACAAACGCTGCATTTTTTCATACCATTTTATGTACAGATATAACAGCATTAGTGTTACAAACCTGTTTAAACCACTTTAAGTTCAGAGCCTTTATTTTCAGTATGGCTTTTGCCACACTGTCTTTTAAATACCCTGTTGCTGGTAAAGCAACCACTATGACAGACGACTAAAGCTTTTACAGTTTAGGCTATTTTACCCCAGAGATGCAGCAACAGATGTTTTCAAATAAGTTTTACAAAGCCTCAGTCTGCTGTTGTTGGTGGTGTTTTAAGGAAGTTATTTGAACCAATAATTTTCATCTCTATAGTTTAAATTGTTTCACCCTCTGAAGCATGATGTCATCTGGCAACAGAGGTGCACAAAGATGGGTTTGAAAGCAGACTTTAGGTGAATAATATTCACTTGTTTTTTTCCAATCTGATCCCTGCAATACAGCCATGAGTCAGGTAAAAGAAAAGCTGTAGCTGGTTCAATTTCTTTGCCAGGCAAATAGCCCCAAATCATCTTTACTCTAATGCCTCTTTATGCAGTCATTTCACAATGTTCTCCCTTGTGCATTAGACTGGAAATTAATGACCTGCCTGGCAGAGATAGGCCAATCTGTTAAGTCAAGAGGCTTTGTTAAAAAACAGTTATTGGGGATTCTCAAATTATTACAATTTTGAGCCCAAGGTGTCCTGACCTCAAAAAAGGGGATAGGTGAAATGAAAACTATGGAGCCTGGCTATGTTTCAAGGAAGTAAGGAAAAAAGGCTTTTCCTGCCTGGGCAGCTCTTGGTCACTTGGCACTCAGCACCTTCAAAAACTACAGAAATGTTCTCCACTCTGGTATTAACTGTTAGAGCTCTGTGTGTCCCTGATGTTCCAAGTGGGGAAGTAACTAACCAGCTACATAGACTCACCAGCGTCACTGCCTTTCCACTAAAACAGTGAAACTCGCACTCTCCATGTGCAAGTCCTCTGGACCGGTGAAGTTCCTGCTCTGCTACGCTCATCTTCCTTCAGAGGAAGCAGTGAGGGCCAGGACACAGCTCAAATGCCTGCAAGCCCTGCAAGCCTGTTCATTCTGCCCCAAACAAGGAGGGCTGGCAGGGCTGTGTGGATCCCTTTCCTAGAACAAAGGAAACAAACAAAATTACTTCCAGCTTCTCAAATTCTTCTCAAAATAATATGTCAGCTTAGTCTGTCCTGCTATCCTGTATAAAGAATTTGGAGAAACAAAAGGAATAAGACAAATTCCCATGCTTGCACTGGGGTTATTCTCTTTACCAGAATGTACATGGGAAAGAGCTTGCGATGCTATTTTAAGCCCTAGGTGTATTTCAAGGGGATCTCAGCTGAAGAGGCCAGGCTGTGCTGAGTCAGAGGGGAATCCCATGAACAAGCCTCATGACAAGGATATAAGACCCTTTTTCGTCCTTCACATGGACTAAAATTAGAGTTGAAAGAAAGAATCTTGTGGCAGAAAAATCACCCGCAACAAAGGGACCTCAGGAGCAGAAGCATGAGGTTAATTTGACACTGCACTGATATAACGAAAGCCAGAACTTTACCCCTAGCATTCCTGTGGCAACTGCACAGTGATTATGCTAGTCCCTGCTTTCATCAGAGAATGATTTCAGCTGGCAGTGGGGCTCAAGTGATGTGTTCACTGCAGGATGAACTTCTGAGGTTATATACACAGCGCTGGCAACCATTCCTTCCCTGGTGATTTTGAGACTAACTTTATGGATAGTCATCCCACAGCTCAAACAAAGTATTACGAGGTACAGAACATTTAAAGAAGCATTGTTGTGATCGACAAGGATTTCATGTTCCAAAAAGATTACTGAAACATTCTGCCTGGTCAGTGCAGCTACTGGCCGTGTGCCTTTTCATCAGCACCAGCTGGTCTTCAAAAGAAGACAAAGGATCCCTGCTGAGAGCGAAGCCCGCAAACAGCAGGCAGAGCGCCCAACCCTTTCTGGAGAGGGGTTCCCACAACCCCGGTCCACGGAGCCATGTTAGCACCAGGTTTCGGTGACCTGGTGTTAGATTCAGATCTGTGAGCTCAAGACCAAACCCATTCTCCCTTCTCAGTCTTAAGGCTGGAAATGGTGTTTACTGCGCGGCCCCCCACCAGGCTTGGCTGGCTGCTGGTGCAGCTTGTGCCAGTGTCTGCTCAGCTCTTTCCCACACTAAGAATCTCATTTTTGCTGTTCCACAGGCTACAGCATAACTAGCCTTTAGGGGAGACTTGTCAGTGCCTGCACGCTCGGTCTCATCTGCTGCCATGAGCTCGGTACAGCCTCTCCTCCAAAGCCAGCACTGGGAGGTCATCGCTTGCCTTGGGTTCGAATGCCAGAAATACCCAACTCAGCAGAGATTTCTGGCTCAAAAGCTGCCACTTCCATAGGAGCCTCCAGGGAGGGGAAGGGATAGACTTCACTTAATTGTTTTGTTTTTAAAGTAGCACTCCCTCATCCTATTTTTGTCCTACAGTTGTTTTAATTGGACAGCTCTAAAGCTCTTTGCAGCTCATTCAAAAGGAGGGAGAGAGAGCAGACCCTTCAGCTTTACCCCTTCCCTACAGAGGGATTGTTGCTGTTCCAAGTCTTCCCACCTAATGACTTATCGGACAAAAGGGAGAGCTCTTGATCTGTGCCAATGACTCCAAAGTGACGTGGGGCACAGCAGGGTTGGGAAGGAGACAGCGTGAAAGGGTTTTCTGTCCTCTCTCCTTGAGTTGCCTCCTGAAGTCATTGTGCCCTGTGAATACCGTTGAGGAAGGTGACTGGCATGGCAGGGAGGCAGTGATGTAGGATGTGCACCCAGCATGCTTGGCAAGAGGTGGCTGACTTGTAGCTGGAAGACAGAATAGAGCAGCTCAGGAAAAGGGATCTTAAAATAATCTTGTCACTCAAATCTCTCAGGTGAGGCCATGAAATGAGCTTGGGGAACGCCAATTCCCATCTTCTTGCAAGGTTTATTATTTTCTTTGGTTGTGGTTGAGTTATTTTCTGAGCGCAGGTGTTCCTGTTTGCACATTCAGCAACACTTCCCATCAATTCATAGCAGAGTGAAGCTACGAGGGAACAGGTCCTTTCCTGATCTCTTTAGTGCCGCCTCTGCAGTAGTCAAGTCTCTCCTACACACAAGATCTGAAGTAGGTCCTTTCTATTTCCCGAGAGAGAGACACATCTGCACTGGGTCTCCTGGGCAGATGATTCCATGTAAAGCTTTTAAAGAGAGAAGCTCCTAATATTGCAGTATTTGGGGTTGTTCTGCCCCAGGTGAGAGCTCAATGGGCACTGTGAACATCTGGATTTTGGAGGGCATCAGCAGAGCCATAGCAGGAACAGTCAGCGATCATCAATCCCCATGTTTCTTCTCTATCAGACTCTCTCCTCAGATGACGAGAGGGCCAAGGTACAGGGGAAGGTCTATTTTCATGTTGTAGATGCTGTAAAATTAAACTGGAGGGAGCATGCTTGTGTCATGCAGGCTAATGAGCACCTCTATAGTAACAGCACTTCCCAGGTGTCATGTGCTTGCCCTTTTCTTAGGGAAAAGGTTGTAGAAAGCATTGAGCAACCACAGACCTTGCACCAGCCTCTGTGCTGCCCGAAGCAGTCTGCTTGGTGGCTGCTGGAAAACACAGAGCATCTTCAGTGCTAGGGGCAAGAGCAGGTCCAGCTGCAAATCTTACCCCTGCTTTCTGGATATATAGCATACCTGTCTCATAACACCTAGGGCCAGCAGCTAGCATGGCTACAGCTCGTGCTGGCTCTGGTGAGCCAGGCTTTAGTGGGAAAGCTGATATTCTCCTAGCAGGATTTGGGCTTTCCTCAGGGCATGGAAGGGAAGGCGAAAGCATTTCTCCTTTCCTTTCCTGTGCAGAATGGAGAAGCAGCACGTATCTGACTCTGCTATTCCAGTCCCAGGTAAGTGAAATGGTCATAAAAGCATCTGTATGAGATATGAGTAAATGTGAGGGAGGATAGGGGCTCTACGACGGTTGTATTATCCTTCCACATCCTTTACAGGAAGATATTCACTCCATAAATATCATGGGTTATGGCTGGGCCTGGAGTTCATGCTGAGTTTAATGGACTGTGCTAAGCAAGCAGTGTGCATGTGAACCTGCATGTGTATTTCTTCTCTCTTGCTGGAGGGAAACTATTCTGGGTTCTCCCTACCTGACTGACAGCTCCTGAGTCAGGGAGCTCTGCGGCTCTCCTTAGGCTAAATTGGCATTTCAAAATAGTGCTGCTGTATTTAAGGAGGGGAAGAAAGGCAAAACCATCCAGTATCAATGGACATCAAGTTTATTCCTGAGAGCTACAGGAACCTGAAATCTGGAGAGAGCTAGAGAACATTGATTAGAGGTAGGGCCTGGGAGGACCCCCACCAGTTTACACCAGTTGAGCATCTGACCTCAATTCCCTTTGGGCTTTTGGCACTCGGACGGCTAGGGTGCTTTTGGAAATAATTCTAAGCATTTGTCTGCATCTTTAGACCCCTAACTACCTCCAGTTCAGCACTGGATCTCAATTTCTTCTGGCATCTAAGGTTGTTTTGATCAAGGTTTTGGCCTGCCTGAGGGCTCAGCGCCAATAGAGAAGCTGCTGTCGGCATCCCCAAAGCTCAACCCCCTCCTCTGTTAGAGCATCCAGCTCCTCCACGTTCCTGTTGCGTATACCTGGAACTGCTGTAACCGTGGCAGGATGACTGCCCAGTTATACAGCCACAGGAACTGTCCCTCTGCAGTCCCCCGTGGCATTAATCAACACGCTCCCTCCAAGGGTTCCTTCTTTGTTTACAAACTAAAGAAACCCAAATTCTTGCATTACTGAGAATTTCCGCTCAGCTGTGGGTCACATTTTAAGATTCCTGTTTTTCTTTCCAAGTAACAAATGTTTGTTTTGCTGAAGAAAAAGGGAGTGATCCTGTTCCACATGAATGGGTGTAAATCAGGAGTAATTCCACTGAATCCAAGGGGCCAGGAGCAGGGAAAACCCAGCATGAGTAGTGCATCCTGCCCATTCCTATGAACATATGAAGGCCAGATTTTTTAATTCCTTTACCCCCCACTGCTTTTGTTCTCTTCCCACCCTTACCCTGTCTCCCTGTTAGAAAGAATGTCATGACTGGGATGTCAAAGAGCAGTTATCACTAGATGTTTGGTTGGGGTTTTTTAATAAATATATGATGTTCTCCAGATGCTAAAGAACCAAGTAGGCTTCAGATGATCGCCTCTGCTCTCATTTACACAGCTATAAATCCTGAGTCACTCCACTTACTTCAGCAGACTAATGCCAGATGGAAGCAGAGGAACTAAGATCAGCATCCAACCCTGAGCTACTAAAAGCAAACTGACCAACTGCATTTCTTAGAGAAAGACTTTTACAATGATTAATGACAGACAGACGAACAAAAGAGGGGCCTTGGGACACATTTCTCTAAGTCACAACAATTTTCACTTAAACAACTGGGACATTTTTTAAAGCCCAAAACAAGAGAGAGAAAACTATTTACTGTGCTGAACTGACCTAGTTTATTTTTTTCTTCTTTTTAAGAAGATACATGCTTACTGGGAACATGAATGAAAAGGTCCTGTTCACAACTTCGCCTTAACATTGCCTGAACTAAAAGTCATTTGGGTTTAAGTCAACATGAGTCAGGCATCAGGCGAAAAGAATGGTTCCCACAGCCCCAGATCAGGAATCAGTGCCCTTTAATACAACCGCTTCTGCTCTCAGTGGTGCCAGGAGTCCAGGCAGAGTCAAAGGAGCTTTTCTGGGTTTATGCAGCTTCTGCAGAAGCCAGAATCAGGTGTAATTTTGAGGTCCACCCAGTAACACAGCTTTTGCTTTTATGGTTGTGTATGATTAGTTGCAACTGCATTTTAGTTTGGTTTCAGTGGGCCAGTTGTAACCCTGGTTCGAGTTTGGGGTCTGAGGAGCACTGGATGAGAAAAAGTCTTGCAAGAAAGGCCTTGTGATCCTCCCAAAGGATGTCTGAGAAGCAGAGATTTCCATGCAAAATGTTCATCTTTGCACACTAAATCCAGCTTCTCACAACTGCAAGACACTGCAAGATCACTTGCACACTTTTTCTGACTAATTTAGGTTTGACATACAGTTAAGTCTCCTGTTTACATCATTTCTGAAGTGAATCATGGACATTTGTGTTGTGTTGACACAAATTTATGGACAAAGTTATTTGATTCTTCAAATGGTTCCCAGATCCTGTTTATAAATTCTTTTATACTTTAGATCAGATGCGTCAGCATGAGCCAGGACACCTTTCATTGTTCTGGTAGTGCAAAGCAGCCATAAGCCTAGTTTAGTCAGCCAGTTAAAGTGGATTTACTGGTGCTTTGGACTTGAAGCTGCCCAGACAGCCAGAGGATATCAGTGAATACTGTCTGCATGTGGCACATTTCAGATGGATCCTTACAAAAAATGCGTACTTTCCTAAGAGAGATGTTTGTGACACTTTATGCTCTCTTCCTTCCGTAAACATAGCGCATTTTATTGAAAACAGCTGGATTTGCACCAGTCTCAAAGAGATTATGGTCTGTGCTGGTCTTGTTCTGACAGTTACAGGTGTCAAAGATGGTCAGTAAAGAACTTTTTCCTTTCAAGGTACAAAATGGACGTGGCAAGAAAAGTGCATTTTAGACACACGTACAAGCTCTTATATCAGAGTGTCTGGGCATGTTAAAATCTTTTTCACATGGCTTAGTGTTTACTGGTGTCAGAGGTGGATAGCCTCAGAGCAGCTGTTTGGCTCATTAGCTCTCAGACATGGAGAATGTTTGTCCTGGGAACAGTATTTATAACCTTCCTAGGCAAATGAGAGCCAAGATATTTCAAAACACAGTTTGTACTGGAGTGATATCTCTCCTCCCAAATACCGCACCACAAAAGTTTCTAACTAGTCACTGGGTTTACCAAGACAGCAGGGAATCTAGCGGAAAAAGTGTATTCTAGATTTTGTAGGCCAATCCTGCTTTTGGTTAGGGTAAAGAAAGAATAACTTTCTTGAGTTGACAGATCTGTGGTGTTACCTGGCCAAAAGCAAGTTAAGAAAGAATCAGTTCCCATTCCTCTTTTATGAGAAGAATGTGCAGTGGGAGAGTTAGAACGGACTGTTGGCTAATGCAGTCTTTTATGAAAAGACTTTACAAGAAGGCACAGGTGAGGCTTTCTAAAGTACTTAAGTGCTGCAGGATCCTATTTGCACCACTAAAGTCATTAAGATCTCATCAATAAAAACTTACGTGAGAAGACAGAGAAGAAAAGGATTTTCTGCAGAATCAGTCACTTCCCTATATTTCCCTTGCCTTCTTTAAGATTCACATATTTAAAACCTTATGGCCCAAAGAAGAACTAATTTCAAATAAACTGTAAGTATCTATTTGGAGATCTTCTGGCAAGTTTTACAGTATCACAGGGTTTCTTAAGAAGCTTTTCCAGCGCCTGGGAGCACATATTTTCTTTCCCCACAGAAAAGCAGCAGCTATTTGACATTCCACTCCTCAAGGTGCCTAGTTCCTATGTCTCTGAATGATGGATTTCTCTGACCAGCACTATCCAAATAAAGGGAGCCGCCAGGCTTTCCCAGAAACATGAAATGGCCACATCCAAGAATCTCAAAGGCAAGCAAATATCCTCCTTTTTAGAGATGAGAGATAACTATTCAGCAGAAGCTGTGAAGACAACATCCCTACACTTTCACTAGCAGCTGGTGATCTAGGGTATTTTCCAATCTTGTGATATATGATTTTTTTTAATGCTAGATAACCATCTTGTGAAGAATCACCTTCAATTTAAAACCACTATTTTAAAAACTGAATCTCAAGTCTTTTATATCCTATTCCTTTCTCTATTCTACATCATTAGAGACACACTGCCACTCTGAGCAGAGACTCCAAATGTCCTTTCACATGCACCAAGACAAATCAGAAGACTCAGAAGACAACATAGCTATGCTACAGTGAAATGGGTACAGTCATTTCCATGGGGTAATTACCACTGAATATTCCTAGCTTGATTTCCAATCACACAGAACAGTCTGGTCACTTCACCTTAGCCTCACACACTCTCGGTGCTTCTTGATATGTTAACTACATATGTGACTTTTTAACTCGATTGCAACTTCTCAGGATTATCAGGAATGGGATCACATGGGAACAATCTGCTACTACTTCATCAGGACGATGTGAGTTACAGTGAGTCTGAGACTAGAAGGCATGATAAATGATAAGATAGACAGATTATAAGTTCCAACAAGGGATGCTGGAAAAGCCTCAAGAAGGAATAAAAAATGAAGCAGAAGAGGAAAGTCTGTTTTGAGAAAGCGCTGGTGCCAGCTTGTTGTGTTTCTGGAGCCCATATGTGGATCTGTATATTTTTACATCAGCACCTGTCCAAGACGCACCCCTCCTTGTAGATGCCCCCTTCATAGGAAATTTCCACGGACACACTAATTCACAGCTGCATGCAAAATGCTTTGCCATGTCCCTCGGATGCCCCTAACCCATAAAACACGATTTCAGAGCACGGCTAGAAAATCTTGTCAGTTCTCAGGCTGGTACGTAGTGTTCAGGTGTAACAGGAATGATATGGTTACTTTGCACGGTCCTGCTGAGAACTACATCCCAGGTTTTCATAGATTTAGGTTTTGCTTAGCATTTTAATTTTTACCATAGGACAATCAATTGGCTGCTTCAGATATGAAGAAATCTGAAAGTGGTTTCCATATTTACAGTGTGAGAACACAATAGCGTGCCCTTAGGTCCAAGTCTCTCTCAGTTATTCCCACCTCCTGCCTCAGTTTAACTTCTGCAAAAGGAAGGAAGTCCATCAATCCAAGGGAACATATTTCTTTCCTATCTGCATGCCATGAGACTCGACAGCAGTGTGCAGAATGGAGCACAAAGGCAGCACCTTACACAGCACAGCTGAAGCACCATGGCCTCATCTGACTGCTCCTTTTACTACTTTAATCCCGAGTCCCCTACCTCTTGTCACACTCACACTGGAACCGCACTCAGTTCTTCAGTCCTCCACCCCTCTAGCCCAAGCCACCTCATGCAGCCATCACTGTTCCTGAAATAGGAATCACTGAGTAACAGAGCCAAAAAGCTGAACTCACAATACAGCAAAAGGAGAGAAAAGCATTTCATGTGAGAGAGGCCGAGCCTGCTCCAGTGTCATCTCTGATCATACCCAGCCAGCCTCTTTCTCTCTTTGCTTCATTTCTCATTTTCACTGGTGGCAAAAAAAGAATCTGTCTTGTAACAAGCTGACCTTTCAGCTGAACTTCTCAGCCCCTCCTCATCTTTTGAATCATATGTAAATAATTATACTAGTATTGAACATTTACCTATTCTGAACATAGTGCCTTTCCACCACAAAGCACCTTGCAAAGTTTAAAAGCTTGGCCACAAATCCCCAGGGAAGCAGCTTTCTATCCCTGACCTCAATGTGCAACAGAAGGTACTACAGTACAGAGGAGAGAGGCAACTTGCTTGAGGCCACACAGCAAGCCTACAGCCGAGCCAAGAGCAAAAGGCAGCTCTGCTCACTCCCTGCACTGAGCTTGAACCAGCCGGTGCTTTTTCATTGACACTGACAAGACAGATATTCCAGTGATTTCAGTGAACAAAGAGGGCCCTCTCTGGGCTGCCGTATGCTGCCATGTGTTTCCCTGCTGTCAATGATTATCCATGGGATTCCCAATAAGGACCTACAGTCACTGGCAACATCTGCTGCAGGGTTTCTCAAGGGGCTGAGGACGGGCTGTTTTTAGCCTTTTGTTTATTTGGACAAGTTCGTTGCTTGCCAGAAGTGCTCCCCCCACTGCATACACATACACACCCCCACATGCCCTTTCGAGCCAGAGAGCAGGGCACCTTCCATCCCACACAGGCTGCTTTGTAAGGCCCAGCTCTGCAGGAGGCCATTCATCTCTTCTCCCTGGAGCCAGTTGCTAAAAGCAATGCTGAGATCAGACAAAAGATTTCACCCATCAGTTGGGCTGGGGAACACAGGGATTGCTGTCCCGAATCAGACCGTTGGCCTGATAAACCCAGCATCCTGCTTCTGGCAGTAACCACCCGCCCTCGATGCGTTAGAGGAATGCAATTTCCCCTTCCACAGATGCATCTAGCCAGCCATGCAAGGCCTGCTG
This sequence comes from Haliaeetus leucocephalus, assembly GCF_000737465.1. Taxonomy (NCBI): domain Eukaryota; kingdom Metazoa; phylum Chordata; class Aves; order Accipitriformes; family Accipitridae; genus Haliaeetus; species Haliaeetus leucocephalus. Next base: position 5,225,419 of record NW_010972953.1, on the reverse strand, counting down.
TGGTGCACGGATAAAGGTTTCCTTTCCATAGAGCCAACAAAACAGGAAAGACTGAGCTCCTGCTGTCCAGTTGTGTCCCAAAAGTTCCAAATACTGGTTTCGGATGGAGCCAAGGTGATGTGCTCAGAGCTGAGTGAGCTCTTGAGCTTCCACATGGACCAAAGAGGGCAAAGACCCAAATTCAAAGATGTTGCAGGATGTTGGAAAAGCCCCAGATCTGGGATCTGCTCAAGAGCTGGATACAGGCATCATACAGGATCTGTTCTCTACTGAATAGTGTGGACACTATTATCACTTAAAGGCACTTTATAGGGAGGATGCTGCAAGTGTGCTGGACTGCCAGCCCTGTTTATCAGTCTATTACAGGATCCAGTTCTCCTTTCACATATAGTAGTGTAGGACAAGGCTCAGACAGAAATCAATGAGAGCACACAAGACCGAGCCTGGCTAAAGGAGCTGATTCATATAGGAGAAATGACTATTACCCTGTTTTTCTTCCTCCTGTATGTTTTTACTCTACTCCAGAGCTCTGTCTGGTGCACTTAGCTCTTCACTTCACTACTACAGTTACCAGCAAAGAAATTCATTAAATGGTAAAGGAGAAAACACAGCTCCATGAGATTTTGTTTCCTCGGAAAACTAAAGAAAACTCAAAGGGTCAGTTCATGGGTCTTCAGGGAACTCAAGAGCACTGTTTCCCTCCCGTCTTTTTGACAATTTAAAGTGGGTCCACTCACATTCACAACTAAACCCTTCCAATTCAGAGGTTTAGTTAATTTGCCCCTAGAACAGCCTATTTTGGAGATCTGGGGATGTCTTGAGGTACTGAAGATAAATTCCAAACATCTCCAACTCATTGAACAAACATGTGCAATATTTATGCAGTAATGCATAATTAGGGAGCAATGCTTTGTCCAGCACTCAATACAAGAAGGCTGGCTGCATTTAGATATATTCCAGGAGTATTTTGCAGCTCTAAGTCTTATCACATTGGGTGGGACGTTAGCTAATATCAACAGTTAACTGGGGCTAAGCAACCAACAGATGGATACAAAATCTGACCTCTAAGGAACACTCACATGCTGCAGGCTTTGGTGCTGCCAGTTCATGACCAACAGACTTCCCAGTCACTCCTAGTGATTTCTGCAGCAATGCAGGGCATGCTCCACGGTTGTCAAGTTGACACAGCAGTTACAAGTGCAACGAAGGTCAGCAGAGATGTCAGGAGAAAGGAAGCCTTGTTACGGGTTGAGTTTGGTCCCAGGAGGGAGCTGCAGTTGCTCTCCCAGGCATTATGAAATCAGCAAAAAGAGAGATTCAGCCTGATCATAAGAAAATAATGTCTCTGATTTCTCCCTCCTCAGCAGCGATACGCCACCCCACACAACAGAGAGGAAGGATGAGTAAAGTGAGCTCACAGCCCAGGCACCCAACAAAGACAATTGGTCCAGACCAAGAGACCAACCCCAGGTTTGATCACATTGTTCAGGATTATGGATTCTCGCTCTGACTCTGCACTGGAAACAACGCTAGCTTGTATTCAGGGTGGCCACTCAGAGCTCATGTTCTGCTGTGGCTATTGTTCTATGTGACAAACACAAAGCCTATGGTAAGTGAAATTACATGTTGGGCTTATTTTTAAAAGCATTAACATTTAGGGAAAACTAGGAACTTGTACCACTTTGGGCTAAATCTGAACAACAGAGAAAATAAATCAGAACAGGCTTCATGTACATACTTTTCTATGAAGAAAGTTGTTTACAATGCATATTACACTCCAGAAAAAAATATGGGATAAACAAAGTTGAACTCTTATTCTTCTCTGTCCTTCTTCCTGTGAAAAAGTCTTTCCAAGAGAGAACTAGCCCACCATCTACTCACCCCATAAGCCCTGTTTAACTCCTTGTGAATATCAGTGCAGACATTGTGGAGGACAGTCTTCTCCTCATCCTGTGCACCACTAAGCTGTGCTAGTGTTTCCAAACACTCCTTTCCTTGCTTCGCTAGACAAAATACACCCTTCTCCAAAGACAGCAGAACAGCTTTGCCTATATGCCAGCTACAGATCTCTTCTGGCAGGCGCCAAGCACCAGCAACTCCAGCAGAAAGCAGGAGATTAAATCATTAGTTTGCAGAAAGTGCTTAGCACATTTAAAAACTAGGACTTCTCCTCCCTGTATCCGAATGCTTGTACCCAAGAGATTTTATGAGAACAACGTTGTCACCTGTTGGATCATTAGTCAGATATATCCAATATTCTGTCTAGGATGATGACCAGTTCCTTTCCTACATTAGCACACATTGTCATGTTACACAAAGAGGTGCACTTTAAAGAATGAAAAGTAATGCACTGATTTTTGAACATGCAGGACTTACTTTAAAAAGTCACACTCCTCCTGATATGTAGTGAACCTAGCACTTTTTCAATCTCCATATGACCTTCTTTTCCCTGCAAACCTAGAGCCAGTCTGTGAGCTTGTTGACCATGGCAGAGCTTTTATGCCCAACAAATAGCAGAGCTTTCTACCCAGTGACCAAACACTGAAGACACAAACTGTCTCCTTGGACACAAACACCCAACCACACACATATGTCTTGCTCACTCCTGCAGCCAAGACTCACTTTGAGGTCCTCGTGACTCAAAGCAGGGCAAAATGGAGCTTCTCTTGGTCCAGGCTTAGCCTCCAGTTGCACAAGCATTCTTTTCAGTAGAAGCACTGGCTTAAGCAGGTCCCATATTTCCGCCCCTTGTCACCCTTTCACTGTCTCTACAACTTGCTTCTGCAGCTGAAATACAGATTAGGGAACTGACCTGAAATAAAAACAACCTAACAGAAAGAAAAACAAAAAAGGGGGGGATTTTGTTCTTTTTTCTTTTTTAATTGAGGTAATTCCCTAGCTGGGCCATCACACAGCCATGCAAAAGGTACAACAGGATGAGAGAGGGGAACAGCGTACGCACAGAACGATCAGCCATAGCAAGGAGAAAGTGACTGCGTTCTGGAAGTGCACTGCTGCTGAAAAGAAATACTTGTGAAACAAAATCCTTCACTGTGCTAAGCCTGCCCCAGTTTGGAACTATTTGTTTTGCACTAGAGACTTGAGAGCCTGTCCACTTCTGACTGAGAGCCTTCCATAAAGCAAAATCCCCACGTGGCTGCCCATTAGCTCGAACGGATCATTGTACTGCAATACTGCCATATTCTTGGGTCCGTCTCTAACTACTTTGAATAAAAACAACCAGAAAGTCTCAATTGAAGAAATAACTTCATTGACAGAAGAAGAAAAGCATAAACCTGTTAATGTAACTACTGCTATTAATAATCTTTAAACACCCAGGCTGAAACTTGGGTAAGGCCCACAGGAAGGCAAGAGGCAAGCTCCAGGTCCTTGTGGTTCACGAGAATTTCCTGTCTTGTCAGCGCGTGTTTCCTCTGCTTCGGGGAGGGATGGCATCCAAGGCAAACGGCATTCCTTTTACTCACCAACCACAGCATCATCCAAAGGAAGGGGCAGCTGAGTAGCTCTAACACTGACAGATGGTGATTTAGAAATTGAACCGCTGGGAGACCCAAGCCAAATCAGATATGGGGCCTCAGGGATACCAGTGGTAACTCCAGTAAGGATGTGCAGCTATTACTCAGATTAATTCTGACTGCTGCTTTCCTAAGGAAGCTGTATCCAGCAGGGCGAGGAGCATTTCTGCACCCCTAGAGACAACCAATTGCATGTACTAACTAAGCTGATCATTCCCTACCTGCCTCTTTGCAGCTGCCTCTCAAGAGTGCTGCAGTGGAGCCACAGCATTCAGAGCACGGAAGCCTGCGGGGATTACACGTTACTGCTGGGGAGCAGGGGGGAGCCTGTGAAATTGGCCAAGCTAAATGGCAGGATCCCAGCGGAAGGGAGTCCCATGATCCCTCTGTTTTCATAGTCCAGTGAGAAAACACTCCCTATCATGTTCCTTTTCATCAGCAGACAAACTTTTGGAAATCAGATCCTTTTCAATTAGATGCCCACACGTGGATTTAGGAATCTGGGCAATCAGGTTTGTAAATGTTTAGGGCAGGATTTTTCAAAAGCATTTGAAGCACATGCTTGTGAAAATCTGTCCTCTAGCAGTAAAGACCTCAAGGTACTGTGGAAATGTTCTTTAATTAGTGCATGCAATTTGTGAGGTTGAATTATTTTGTTAGCCCCATTTTATAGATGGGAAAGCCATGGTACAAATGAGGCAGCATGTTTCCCAAGGCTACATAGCGTGCTAGTGCCCAAGCCAGAAACAGACCCTACTGCTTCTGACTCCCAGTTTCTTGCTCTAATTACCAGAAAATTCCTCTCCTCTATGGCACAGCCAACTGGTTCCAATAATAAATCCAAGCTGTTGCAAAGATCAAGTCCATTTTTTCACTGCTTAACCCAAAAAAACATTTAATTTTCAAAACACAGGTTTGGCTTTTCACCAGAGAAAGGATTTGTTTTTCATTATTCATCTGTTTTTTGGTTTTTTCTCTCTCTTTTTAAAAGCCAAACATTCAATAAGTCTGTTCAATATAGAGTTCCTAGGCTAGGAGCACTGCAACTATCATTACTCTATAAATCTTCATTATTCTTACTATAAATACACTTCTGTATTTTTCATTTTGTTATTTTTATGACTAAATGTGGCACCTTTAGCAAACCTCAAAATGCTTTCCAAAATTAAGAACTTTGAATCAAATCTTGTAGTCCTTACTTCTGAGAAGAAACACTTTTTAAAAAAATGTAACATTCTTTGGTATATGTTCAAAGCAATAAATTAACCTATGGCTTTTCAACACTACTTTAATTATGCCAGTGTTTATGGTGGTAAAGATAATACTGCCTTACTCAGACACAGTCAGATTGTTATAATGGTACCTTATGTTACCTATTCCTGTATGGGAATAAGCTAAATCAGGATAAAATACATATATTTTTTTAAACTGTACCCACTCTAGGTATGTCAGAACAAAAGATTTGTGAAGAAGCTTTAATGTTAGTAGGTACTTCTCCAAGCATGTACAGTAATCACTGCTGAGCTAAAAAGAAGATACATGCACAAAAGAATGACATTTGTCCTTTTTTAAAAGTAGCAGAATATTATTTCTAGCTTTGCTTTTTTATTTATTTGTTTTCCTAACCCAGAAATTCAGATTCTGTGGAGCCTGGAAGATTCTCAGGGAAGTAGAAAGTAAGTGAAAATAGTTTTATCACAGAGTTTATGAGTGTAAAGACTGATCTGTTGAAAGGAGAAGCAAATGTTAATTAGATCCTTAAACTCTGTTTCTCATCCCCCATTTGGCACAAATGAGTAATTAACATTGTAGAGAAAGGATGCTTTTGTTAAAGAACTAAATCCCACAGACTCTTCCCACCTTGTCCAAGAACCAGTAACTCACTATAAATAGGAGAACAATAGGGTGGTTAAAATGACTGAATCCATCCGCCTTTTATCTCTGCTCTGCCCACCCTCCTGCCCCCAGAACTATATCTGCTCATAAATCAAAGATCGACTCACTGGTCAAACTTCTCAGATGCACCTTGCAATAATACCTGTGGTCCTCAAAGTGGTGGAAACGATCGACCAAGATTTGGAGTTCTTTATAAAAAGGGCTGTGATTCCACTGTCAGCAGCACCCTGCAGAGTAACATGACCTGCATATTCTCCTTCACCCCGTAAGATGGGGTTGTCCACAGTTAATTTTGCAGTTCAACAGGAGGCAACAGGGCTTCACCATGGGTAGTGGTAACTTTAAAACTAGATACCTTTATGGGGTTTTTGGTTGTATTTCCTTAGGTCTAGAGCCTTGTGCTGAGCATAAGCTCCAAAAGCAATACCACTCAAGGGAGAACCAAAGAGCTTTAGGGCTTGCAAGCGGTTCAAAGGCAAGCGAGGAGATCAAAGTTGTTCAGCACATTCCAGCTGCAGTGGTGGTGGCACCATTAGCTTCTCTGCCACACAAAAGAAGGAAATAATAATTTTTTCCTGGATGCTTGTGATATGGACACTAGCTCTCTTTCATCAAAGCCAAAGAATACCTGGAAAACCGCGTCAGAGGATTTTAAGTTAACTCAATTTATCTTCAGTATGGAGAACACTAAAACAGGAGAAACTGGCTGGGCTGAAATTTAAAAATCAATAAACCACACAAAACTTTTGCTGCAAGACTCAAGACTATGAAAACCCTCACCTATTGAGCTTTTAGGCTGAAAAAGAGGGAACGTCCACCTTCCTTTAAGTTTGTCAGCTTTCACTAAAACAAGAGCAAGCTCAAGAAAAATCTTCACACTGCATTTCTGTCCCAGTACTAAGACTTGCTGAAAACCTTGCAAACAGAAATAAGTAAACTACAGTTTACTTCTGGCACCATGCTACTCCAAGCCAAAAAGTTCAGATAGCAAGGCTTTATCCTCTCTAAACTTAGGAGAAAACTCTTCAAGATTCCCAACCTAATTCCCCAATCCATGTTTGTGGGAATCAGAGAAGCAATCTAAATGTTTGATTGATTTATCTGAAATTTTCAGCAATCAACCACCTCTAAGAAAAAAGCCCTTCGTAAACTGTACTGTTGGCAACCAAGAAAAGACACAAGTGGCTACAGGCTCTCTGCTCACTGAAATAATCAATTCAGTTGGCCTCTGGAGCAGAACATTCCCCCCAACCCCAAAATGGGTACTGCTCCATCAAATCCAGAGAATTTCAGGCATTTATAGCATTTACTATACCCAGATACCCTCAGATCAGCCTTACAGATTTAATATACCCTGCAGTATGCAAAAACAGAGGGATCCCATCCTCGAAGAGGTGTGAAAATCATCTTATCTCCCCTCCCCTTCCTCATTCATTAGAACTGGTTTATTTTTTTTTTAAATATAAGGTTTAGAACCTTAGAAAATTCCCTTGAGATCATCTACCTAGTAATTGTAACTGTGATGGTCTCATTCACAAAAATGGTCAGTTTTTGGTTTATTCTGATTTATTCTGCATAGTTGGTTCCAGTGCTACATTGTAAACCTGAAAAATTACTGGAGTCAATGGGAGATTTGCGCATGGCATCCACATTTCTGCAAGCCAGCTCCCTGTATGCGAATGTACCTCTCCCACCCATTCAAATTTGCTGCTCCTCCATGTCACTGAATCTTGTTCCAAGCACAGAGGAACAGCAATCTTTCCCACTCCCAAAGAAATGATCCAGTCCCCCCACATGCATTATCAAGTATATGTATACCATATTCAGGGGGTTCTCTGATGTACTTATAAAAACCACACAAAAATTCCTATATGAAGCCTACTGCCTAATAAGAAGAAATCTCCAAAAACCACATTGAAATGTACTTTGCTGGAAGTTAAGCAGCCTTCTCATCCTGCCTGCAGCAGAGTTTAGAGGAGAACAGATTCAGCCCTCTTACCTTTCGCTCATTGGAAGACTGTCCTTAGCAAACCCTACCCTTCATCTTTGATTTCTGGATTAAATAAATCCAGTTCCTTCAGCTTCCTTCCTAGGTCCAGAGTTTAGACCTCTGGTTGTTCTTCTTGCTCTCCTTTGGTCTCCAGTGTGTTCTTCTCTTCCTTAGTGCTCAAAGCTGGGAGCACCAATGCCTACCAGAGTGGCATGATTAATTACACCCATATCTCACGTGACTTTCCTGCTAATACATGCCAGAATAAAATTAGTCTTTTTTTACAAGTCACCAACAGTTGAATCATATTCAGCTTGTGGTCCACTCAAACCTCCACATCCTTCCCTGCTATGCCACTGCTGAGCTATTTCCCACCCTTTATTTATAAACCCACGCCGGTTTTCCTTTCTGTCAGAAGAGTTGTCTAAGAGAACCTGATATACCTTTTCTGGACTTGCTAATTCAACTGCAGAAGCTCCTGGAGAGACAGAAAAGACAAGTGAGCCCTGACAGTTCCCCAAGAAGCCTCCTTGTTGGTTCTCCAGAAGCATCTGAACAATGATATGATTTGTTCCTCACATGTCACTACTACATGAATGTTATTTTTCTGATCAATGATCATTTGGGGGGGGGGGGGGGGGGGGCTGTGCAAAAGACATTTCCAGCAATCTCCAATCGCTGTTATGTTTTCAGTTTAGTTTTCAGGCTGCAGGTACCAGAAAGCACTGAGTAGAACCAGATATCACATAACTGGGACCAAATCACCACATGCTTCTGCTCTTCCACCCAATGCCCAGTTTTGCCACTGCTTCATGATGTGAGTAGGACACTCCACCCAATTCCAGATTTTAACTTACAGCAACAGAGTGCAAAAGACACATGCTTAATGAAGATTAAACTGAACACTTCGCACACTGCTTGGAGCTTGGTAAGACTGAAACCCATAAAAAGTGCTGTTATCTGCATTTTACAGAAGGGATTAAAACAAACGAACCCTGATTTAGCCTCTTAACTCCAGGCACCTGCTTGAAGTGCTTCAATTAGAAGTGAAGAGTGGATCTTCTCCCACACATGCTGCACTGCTCCACATACACATAGATGTGGAGTGCAGCAAAGGCTTGTGCAAGCTGCTGCAGTGATGACTGGTCAACTGGCCCTGCCACCTTCCAGCCATGCTGTATCCAAGATGAATACTCTGATGAGTCCACCATCTGTCCCCATTAGTGCATGATGCCTATGTCCCACACTGCACAGCCTCTACCTCCTCCCCTCTTTCCCTGCCAGCTGATGCACTGTGCCTTCCACTGTGCTGGCTCCATTAAACAACACATTTGCAAGACCTACTGGGTTTTCTGTTGCCTTGAAATCAGACAGTAACATTTTAAACAAACTGGGGCTTCCGTTTTCAGCACCATCAGAAGTGTTTGTATTGAGTCATTAGCTGGAGCTTTTGGAGTTACACAGCGTGCTCACTGATGGGGTAAAAAAGCCTATTTACTTATTTCACCTTAAAACATCATTGGCATAAGATGCCACAACTGACTGCAGGCTACAAACATCCTTGCAGATACCCCATGAGCTACTCTCAATCAAATATCCAAAACCACAATTAAGTCTGTCCCATGGGATCCTTATGGAAGATGTAAACAAACGAGCCCTGCCAGCTAGTAAATTATTACTGTGAACGTCCAGGACACTCTTATTTGACCTATTGACATTTTCATAAATTCTCTGAGGGTGAATTCCCTGTAGTACCAAGGAAGAAAATAAGAAACAGAGTTCTTTTTTGACCCCATTCCTGGTAAACTACATCCACAATCCGAGATGGCCCTTGCTAAATCCTGGCTTGGTGAGACACAGCAGTCTATTATTTGATCCCTGTGGGGATAGATGAGGCCTGCAGAGAAATTCCCTCAGAGGAGTGAGTAAGGATATCCCTCAGCAAAGATATGAAGTGGATAAAAACTACAGAGGAACAGGGATTGACTGATGGTGTGGGAACAGGAATGCAAAACTAGCAAGGGGAACATGTATGCTCATAGAGGGGAAAACTGACAGACCTGGGAATAAATTCCTCTAGCCCTGCTTGCTCGTTGGTGCGCGTAGGTATTCTCCATGCTGAACTCTATACGTTTTTGCTCACAGCCATTCAGCTCAGAAGCCACTCAAGCTTGAAAGATATTCCTTTAAAGGAACAGGAATAGAATGTCCCTGTCCTATTTGATCTTGGCTTTGCTGGGGAATCTTACAAAACTCACAGTACCAGAGAAATATGAACATGGGACTATCACATAAGTATCTTCACTTTTTCTTAAATAAATGGCAAGAGAGAACATCAGGTCTCTACCACTGCACTGTGTTGATATATGACAAACTGGGTTTGGATAAGAAAACTAGCAGGCACGTACGTATCAATAATGAGCTTTTACTACCACTTCCTTCAGAAATACCACTAGTAGCTAGAACTCAGTCAGAAATTATTTTTACTTGCTGTGAGATCAAGATAGGAACAGCAAGTCTTATCAATAAATAAATAAGAAAGTCAAGTTTACAATAATTTGTAAATATTACATTGAAAAAAAAAAATCCCAGGTCTCTATATCCCTTTAAGCTGCATTATCTTCCTCCTATAAAAAAAAGGTTTTGATCAAATTTTAAGACATACCATTTCATGCAATAATGGAAAACAGATTTCATTGCATATTTTCTCCTGGATTACTTAAATTACTTTCAGAATGTCAGAAGCCATTCCAAGCTCAAAGTTTTGCTTTATGTATCTTTATTTTTTTAAATTTTATTTATTATTTCAATTACCCCCAGCCAAATTCATCCCTGATCTCAGCCCATTGGCTACAGTTGTCTAAGACGGAGGACGGACTTGGCGCCTGCAAGACCAACAATGGGGAAGGTTCTAACACTGTAATGTCCAGAACCAAAGGCAGAAAAACTATTTCAGTTAGTTTCAAGCTCCAGCTAAAAATAGCGAATTCAAATTAAAATCTCCCAGGCCGGATTCTCATGCTCAAAACCATTAATTTTAAAAGCTGAGACCACTCAGGGCCTCCTCCCAGGAGGTGCTGAATGACCCTTAACTCCAATGAAAGTTACTGAGAGTTGAAAGAGCTCTGAAGCTCACAGGATTGAGCCCTTCAACAGGCTAAGCTCCTAGTGACCAGCTAAGAAACAGATTGCCAGCATTACCCAGTCCCGCGGGGGGCTCACGGATCAGCCCTCCAGTGGATTCCAGTAAATGACAACTGGAATTTACTCAGCAGTTTTCAGGACCAAGTTCCTAGACCAAGAACCCAGCAGAGGTGACAAGATATACAGGTATTTCATCTGCCAACTACCGACATTCACGCACAGGACAGAGGAATCCCCAGGTCTTCCTATTATGAGCTGCTGCCTCTTTGCCAGTTCACAAATTTTTAAGGGGGAATAACCAGTTTTTCAGGTAATAATATTCTTCTGGCAGTGTTTTTGCTCTGTCACAAGGTTAGATGCATAAACAGCAGTCACTTCAGATATAACGCTGAATATAAAATTCTTACCTTCTCCTGGTCCAACACAATCACATGATCCTGGCTTCCTTTTGCATTTTCATTGCCCAACATCCATCTCTATGGATTATCCCAGGAAAAGCAAGTTCTGTATTACTCAGCTGGAAAGAAAAATGGAAAGGAGTTATTAAAGATACTGGACTCACTTCATCAAATGACAAAGAACAAACTACTGGCTTTGAGCAGCTGCAAGGTAATAACAGAGAATGAGTGACAGTTTTGTGGGCTCTGCAAAGCAGAGCTCAGTGCTAACCAGTGGATGAATTGCTATGTTGCAAAAAAACCAAAAACCAAACCATCCTGAAAGCTGACACCTGAAAGGCAGTCTCTACAGGGACTCCAGGGGGTAAATTTGCAAGAGACAAGGTTGCCAGTGACACTGAGGCACAAAAAGTGCTACTTGACAACTGAATATCTTTATTCAACAGAGTTATCAGCTGTGGGTCTTGCTAGCTGTCTCGATTTTATGCCAGATTTTGCAATGTTGTAGGGAAGAGCTTGGAAAAATGACCTGAGGGTGCCCTAGGGACTCAAAAATCAGAAAACAAATAAACCAAACTGTAAATATGTTTTTAATCTTATGATTTCTTGCACACCCATGATCGCTGAAGAGTTGATATTCTAGAGCAATCAGTACTGGCCATCCTGCAGAATGACAACAGAGATACAGATCCTGCCCAGTATGAAGATGAAGGATTTTCACAGTCTCCTGCAGAAATGCAGCAAGGGTCAACGTTCATTACACTTTTCATCTGCAGGGAAAACCAGAGTGAATAACTTTTCATTCTACTCCTGGTCGGTTTCACACATTAGTCACTGGAATGAGGATGCTCCGGGGCAAGATTTAAGCAAACATTCACACATTGCTTCAGAAGAAGTTTCAGAGGATTGGCTCCATCGCGCGATGCTGCTCTCAACGCGCTATTAACGATGCCCAATTTCACCACCTGAAAACCCCCAGTCAACAACCGGCGGCCTTGTGCTGCCCTCTCACGGGCTGCAAACAGCAGAGCAGCAACACATCTGCTCGCCGAGACCCAGCAGCCACAGAGGCAATAAATAGTACGGAGGGTTTGGAGTGTCCCTGTCATCATCAGCTGGATTTATGGCATTCTGCAGTGACTGCACAACCACAGCCAGTGCTTTAGCAGCTCTGCTCCATGCCTGGTTTTCCATAACTGGGTACAAGGCTCACAAAGCACAGCTCCCGTGACCAGAACTGCAGTGTTGGGCGATGCCAAAATACCAGCCAGCTCACAAGCACGCAGCCCTCAGTGCTCCAGGTCCGCTCATCTCTGCTCCATCTTAACTAGTGGTCTCATTTGCTCCATGAAGTGCCACCCTTGCTGTCGAAGGCCTGGGGGAGTAAACAGAAGAAGAGGGAGGATTACACGGTACCCAATCCAACCCCACATGCTGGGCTGACGACCCCAAAGATTGAATCTCCTGCCTACCAAGTGAAAAGGCGGTGGTCTAAACTCAGAGCCGGGGGCAGCCCCAGTTTGGCTGGGATTCAGAGCACAGCTTCAGCCCTGTTGGGTGGAGGGGAGCGGGGATTACAGCCTCTGACAAACCTCCTCACCCCAGTAAACCACACTGAGCCTTTGGCCTTCTGCTGACATTGCCAACAAGTGCCCAACTTTGTAAACCATGTGCCAGCACTGGCAGCAGTGGTCCAAGTCACGCAATCACAACAAAGAGCTGAAAAACTTCTACGCAGCTTATTTCAGCACTGCCAACGCTTGCAAGAGAACCTTGAAGAGATGACCAAAGTGCTTTTAAAACACCACAACGGTAGGAATGCTATCCCTTTGCTACACCAAATTATTTGGGATACACAATGAGTTTCCACAATACTTATGCAGAGCACGGCACAAGCCTGTGTGCTACTATATGAAGCAATTAATTCTTTTCTTCATTTAAAAGCCTCATTTTTTTTTTTAAGGCAATCCCATGATGCGTGGGGGCCTGGGTTGTCAGCTTGGAGTGCTAAAATGAATACAACCCCACCTCAGAAAACACAAGGATCTGTAATTAGGAAATTTGGGGTTTGTTGTATTTGTCTTCTCACACGTGAAACTTTGGAGTACGCAACAGGCCCCATTTTCTTGCCCCATTAAAGGGGCTGGAAAATCACTGTCCCTTTTCAGAAAGCCGAGATCCTCGGGCATGAGGTGACTCCAGGAACAGAGGCACTAAAGGAGACCCCAGCGCTGGCCCCCATGCCCCTCTCCAGGCCAGACACAGACACAGACCTTCTCCTGGGGCGGACATCTCCTCCCTGCCCTCACCACCCCCTTTCCCCAGGGCTCCTGCCCCAGGGGAACTCTCCTGTCCCCCACCCCAGTCCCCGCATGGCCTCACCCAGGCTTGACCCGCCTTCCCAGCCGAGTTTGCCTCATCCATCACTCCGTCCACACCCCCCTCCCCATGGCCCCTCAGCCCCCTCCTC
>NW_010972953.1:5164548-5211822 GCF_000737465.1 Haliaeetus leucocephalus | reverse complement strand
TGACCGACTGACACCCTCGCCCCGACTGACCGACTGACACCCTCGCCCCGACTGACACCCTCGCCCCGACACCCTCACGCGCTGACACAGCCTCACGGACCCTCACACACTCTGACACACGCATAAACTCCCGAACTGACTGACACTCTGACGCACACTCTCTCCTGTGCACGCTGGCAGGCTCGCGCAGGCTGACACGCACACTCACACGGGCTGACACACAAACACACGCTCAGAGATGCTAACCCCAGCCCGGCAGGCACCTTTCTGAGCTGTTACACGCTCGCAGACACGTTAGGCACACACACGCAGAGCGACCCTCGTTGCCTGCCCACGGCCAGGGTCACAGGCACACTCGTGGCACTTACACCAGTGTCCCGTGCTGCCTGCGCTCACGCTGGTGGGCAGGCACGCTCGTGGGCACTGACGTGTTCTCACACTTTCGTGCTCATGCTCCATTAGGCACTTACACACTCACTCACATACTCACAAGCCTGTATGCTTGCATGCTTCTAGGTTTTATATGCTGGCTTAGATACTCATGTGCTTGTAGGCACTTACGTGCTTGTGGTCATACGCTCTAAGGCACTTACATGCTCACACGCTCACACTCATGCTTGTGCTGCTAGGCCCATTTGCTTGTGCTCACACTTGTAGGCACTTGTGCTTACTTGCACTTGCATGCTTGTATGCACCTATCCAAGACTATCCCTCACTACCTGCCCCACACCCATGCACACCTGTGGGTGTACTCGCATGCTTATAAGAATTTGCACTCCCCTTCATGCACGCACACTCGTAAGCACCCAGTATTTCCCTCATTCCTGCCTGCATGTGCACCTGGCAGCACGCTCACGGATGCTTCTTCACCCCAGAGTGTCTCTTGCTGCCTGCTCATGTGCACGCCGTGGGCACACTCACACAGCAATACACACCCCACAGTGTTCCTTGTTGTCTGCCATTCACACACACTGTGTACACCCTCATACTCGTGCACCCTCACCACTTGCCACTGTACACACACACTCTTTTGTACATGCTCGCATATGTGTACTCACACTTAGTGTATTGTAGTGCTTTGCTACCCACACATGCCTGTATGTATGTGCTCACATTGTATTGTAGTCTGCGCTGTCTGCCACTTTTACACAGTCACATAGGCAATCCCACCACTGTATTGTAGTGTCCTTGCTGCCTGCCACATGCTTGCATACACCTGTATATATGTACAGATACCATATGCAGTTATACCAGCGTATCACAATTTCCATCTTTCTTGTTACTTGCACGCATATCTTTCTCCAGCCCCTTTCTTACAGACTCACACCAGCATATTGCATAGTCCTGCTTGCACACACACGTGCACCCTGTGCTATTCCTCAGTCTGTCTCATCTGTGTGTGTACCTACAACCCAGCACATCACTGAGGATCCCACTGGATGCTTCTCTCTTAAACACACGCTCACGCACACCAAGTTTGCCATTGCATTGCGCGCATACACTGACACATCAGGGATTCTTCCACTGCCTGCCACTCATGCAAGCAGACTCCGTGGAGTCTGCTGTCTCTTTCTTTTACCCACATAAAGGTTTATCTACCACCTCTCCACCATAAGGCCATATTCTTTTTCAGTCACCTTTCTCACAAGCAGGCCGTGGCTCTTTGAAACACACACGTAAATATACAGCCTTTATGAGTCCGGCTTTCCTGTACACACGCACCATAGGATCACCCTCTTTGTGGCATGTCTGTACAGAGTGGTGCTACTTTCTGCTTCTGGCACATGTAACAGAGTCCTTTCTGCTCCACACTCACACCTCTGCAGGGCATCTGCCACCTTTTGCACATGTGTGATATGGTCACCCACTATCTGATACTGCACAAGTCTGCACATTCTGTCACACACTCAAGTGACGGAGCCACGTAGTACCTGACAGACATACGAACGCACTCGAGGGCTGTCAGTTACCACAAGGCCATCTGTCTTACTCACACAGGTACATATACTTATATATATGGAGCTCTATATGTTTCCGACACACCCTGGCCCCATGTTACCTGTCACATGTAGTGCTCCCTATCAGTATGTGTATTGCACAAAGCTTTAATTTCAGTTAGTTCCCTCCTCCACTTTCTACTACACAGAGAGGCATCCTTTTCCCTCAGTCCATCATATATTTAGTCCAAATTGCAGTGCCATTTCATACTTTTCAGTCACTTACACCATATAGACACCTGCCCTCCAGCGTGTTCACTCACACAGCAGCACTGCCCTGCACTTCACGCACACTCTGACATGCACAGTGCCACCCTCTCACCTACGACATAAACATGGTCAGTGCACCCACGTGCAGTACAAAGCGGACCTACTGCGGGACGCGATTAGAGGTCTCCCCTCCAAGTGCTGCCCTGCATATCTCCACAGTTATGCAAGGTAGACATGGCTCTGCAAACCCCTACCCCAGCTCGATGGGGGCTGTGTTAACTGACGCATGCCGCCCGTTCGTCATAGCACCCCGGGCTGTGCCGCGCCTGGGTACTGGTAGCGCTGGCCCAACCTCTGTTTGCATACAGAGAAGAGCCTGCCATCTCCTTATCCCCTGCTCCGTGTAGTGAACGCTCAGTTTGTTGCTGTATGTTTCTGAGTGGCTTTTGTCCTTCTGTGAAAGCTCCCTGTTCTCTGAAATTCATGCTGTCTCTTGGGTTCCACTTTGCAGACTGTTGAGCCTGGTTCATGCATGCCTGCTGGTTTTGAGTGGCATCGACCCTCTTAAATGAGTCTTCTTTTTGAAGTGTAAGGGTAAAATACTTCTCAATAATGTTTTAACTGCTTAGGGTGACATTGACACATATATTCTCCTTTTTGTAGATGCCCTGGTCTAACTCTTTTTTTTTGCTTTTATAGCTGGAGCCATACATGGATGAAAACTTTGTTTCAAGAGCCTTTGCCACCATGGGAGAGCTTGTACTGAGTGTAAAAATCATTCGAAACAGGTTGACAGGGTAACTGTTTATGCTTGTTCTCAGTTTGTTCTACCAGTGCATTTGGATTGAACTGTTTGCCTTCTGTACGGCATCGCTGTGGTCCTGTCCAGATTAGAGTGATTTTCCCTTTGAGCTTTTCACCATTGCTGCCAACAATATGGGTATATTGATGATAGCAATGGAGAGGACAATTGCTGGCTCTTTGACCTCACCATCAACAAACCTCATGTTTGGCCCTCATCCTGCAGTGCTTCAGCAGTCATTCAGAGCAGCATATGTATGCCATACAGTCCCTCTGGGAACTACACCTCCTGGGCTGAAGGCTTCAGTGACTAGTCTGTGTTAATCGTTGCACTAGTGCAGCTACGTGATGCTGGCAGAGGTGGGAAGTCTGACTTAGAAAGAGCAATATGAGAACCTTTGGAGTTCATTTGGAATAAAATGAGTGACTGTAAAAAGAATAAAGTAGTTTCATATTCTTGTAAATGTTGTAATTTCAGTTTTCAATTAATTTAAACTTGGGTGGGAAAATTTATAGTCAATGAAAGTAGGAAGTAAACTAATTGTGAGCAAAACTATTTTCTATGTGCTTATGTTGACATGACTTACTGGTAAGTAGGGGCTATCGCTTTCCTTGAGATGCAAGATTACTTTGCTAGCTTCTTTTTGGTAGCTAATGTTTATACTCTGAAAAAGAAATTGTTTTAAGTATTGCAACTATAGCAAATTTCCTACCAGTTATCTAAAAATATGATATTCCTCCTCAAATGTGTTTTTGAACTGAAGTCTTTCTCTCTCCTCTCCTATGTCATATGTTCAGAATTCCAGCAGGCTATTGCTTTGTAGAATTTGCAGATCTAGCTACTGCAGAGAAATGTTTACACAAAATCAATGGAAAACCGCTTCCTGGTGCTACACCGGTAAGTAAATGAAAGCAGCCAGTTGAGAACCAAAACTGGGAAGGAATAGATAGCGTAGAATCTGTATTTTGAGTGATTACAGGCAAATTCCATAGCTGGCAAACTGGGATTCTTCTTTTCTTTAAAATAATGAACATAAAACTATTAGTGTTCTGATTTCTATGTGAATGTCTGGATAAAATCCAGGTATAGAAATGTTGTGATGTGTTTTTTCATTTCTGACCCTGTCTACTGTTACCAAAGTTGGACTAATGAGAAACCAGAGAAGAACAAGGAAAAAATAGATTGAGTATACCTACCTCAGTCCTGTCTCTCTCCGTTTGTAGTTCCATATTAATTTGTTACAGTGTGTATGTTGATGTATATGTACAAGATGAACTTGCAAGTTCACACTGAGTTTTGAGTAACTTTGATTTGCCAGAGGAACATAATTTTTAAGCCTTCCATTGTTCTTGGCCCTTAGCAAACAAAAGTTATTCAAACCTATTTACAGTGGAGAAAGAGCTAGACCATTGTATAATTGCAATACATAACAAATATCTCGGATACATAAAAGCTAGGTAGTTAAGAAGAAGAGGAGAAATAGTCATAGAGGCTAATTTTAGGATGTTGACTCGAATGTTTAGTAGATTAAAATGGGACGGCTGACACAGCTGTCTGTTGTACCCACAGAAGTTGGCTGCAGTAGCTAGGATGACTGGTTCATAAAGCAGCTCTAGAATCACCTCAATTACGGTGTGATGTAGTAAGGTAAATTGATGCCTATTTCAATGTAGTTAATACCCTGAGTAGGAAACCTGGAAGTTCAGGTTGAACTATTTGGTCAGCCTTCCTGAGAGGATGGTATCCCCCATTAAAAGGGGTAGATGAGAGGCCTGGAGGTATCTGTTTCACCTGTCCTGTTTAATATGCAAATCAGAGCCCATGAGTAAGGGAAGCTAATCTTCCGAGGTGCCTTCTGTAGTCACTAGAGAGAGAAAGAGAGCAGCTCTTGCAAGGAGTAATATAATAATTGAAGGTTGATTTCGGGAATACCTGTCTTTATCCACAGTTTAATTTGAACTGTGGTGTTGTGTAGAGGGATGATTTACATAACACGTGGAGAGAATTACAGATGTCAGACACGAGATCCGATGTAAGCAGCCTAAATCAGTGCACTCAGCAGGCAGCTGTCCAGCTCGTCTCTTGCATTTAGATACTTTCTCTCTTGTTTACACAAAACTGAGTGTGGCTCACTTTTATTTATTTTTAAATACTGAACCAGCCAAAGGAATAACAGAGAGCCACAGTGCTGTTGCTGTCTCTGTTTTACAGAGTTAGTGTCCCCAGTTCCCATTTGAATGGAAGTACTCTCGGTCTTTCATTGATTTTAAACCCAAAATATTTCTACGAAGAGTGAGATCCAAAAAAAAAGGTGAAGGTGCTTCAAAGTGCAATCTAAATTTTGTACTAGCTTGTAAATGGTCCACAGAAAGAGTTGTGTACCACTGTGCACCAGTGAATGCAAGCATGCAAGGAACATGATTATAGCCTAGAGTTAAGTCTTTGCTCTATTTCCCAATAATTATTTACGCTATCTTTGAAGGTAGAAAATACATCATACAAGGTACAGGAGCACACTAGGCTTTCCACTATACTAAAATGTCCTGATCTCTAGGTTATGGATTCACAGTAGGCTTGCTTTCTTTGGCCAAATTCCCCTTGAATTCTTGCTATGCCATTGTGTAGTGCAGACAGATATCTGCTTTGGAAGCCTGTTGGGAGATAGAAAAATGGTTTTGAAGCCCCTCAAGCTGATGAGGGGATCCAGCTTAGGTCTTACACTCTCTGGATGAGTTCAGACACCAGTGTTCTTGTAAAGGAGTGCAACCCTGTACAGCTTCTTCCTGTCAGACATGTTTCAGAAGAAAATAGCAGTTACCATTGGACTCTGTAGTGAACCTGCTTGGGTTATTGTGTGCTAAGCACCATATAAGAATGCCCATGGGATTGAGACCCTTGGGATTTTGAGGCAGGAGATCAGCTGCTCCTTAGATCTTGGGCTAGACTTAAATGTGAGTTGGGTACAAGTTGCTGAACCCTACCGGATAGGGGTGGGGAGTTCCAGATGTGCCAGTTGGCACAAATCTAGGCTCCTGGGAAACTTGTTTTAAAAATAAAATCAGGTGCAGTTTAGGGAGACCTTTAGTGTCCAATGATAGGTAATTCTTAAAAAAAACCCTTAATTTTGGATCTTACTAAATGAGCACATCATCTTGAGCAAAGTATTTAGCCATACTTCCAGACTTGGGGGTTGATTCCATTTTCCCGTATGGCTGATTCTGGTCTGCCAGTATTCATATAAATCGCAAATGTCCAGTGGTCTGTGCTGTCATTTCATTTTAAGACCTTGAAGTCATTTAATATTTGTCATTGGTACCTCTGCTTTCCTGTCTTCCTTAAAGATAAAAAAATTTGATGCTATGTAAGGTTCACCTGTCTCTCGCTAGCTTTATAAACTGTTGAAATAAAGATAGGCCAAACCTCTTGGTGCAGGTTCTTTGCTGCTTTTCATTAGTATAGCTGTACTGATGTCAAATAAAAATGTTGTCCTTGATACCTTAACTGGCTGGCCTGATGGCATTGAACATCTGTCAGCATTAAGAAAGTTGTGTAAAATCAGCTTATTGTATTTTTTCCTAATTGTTTGGATTCACATGAGAACATTTGAATGTATGGATTCATTTTTGCCTTCTTTCAGGCAAAGCGATTTAAATTGAATTATGCAACATATGGAAAACAGCCTGATAACAGGTAAATGCTCAATATTTAAATATTAGTTTTGCCTGCTTAATGTCTCTTTATCAATTGCCTTGCAGAGAGTATTCAAAATATGTAAACCCACAAGTTCATCATTGCCAGTCTTTAGCAGAGGGAGGGTGACTTAGATTGCCTGTCAGTTTTATGCTTTGCCTTTTGTGTGGCACAGCATATTTGTCATGAGTGTCTTTTTAAGGTATTTAAACTTTGTAGCATCAAAGTATCTTAATTCTTATATTATAATTTAAAATCAATGATTGGAAATAGCAAATCTATAATTGAGACATTAATGTTTTCTTGCCATGTTAGAAATCCAGAGATATCCTGTGAGAAATAAGCAATGAAATTATCTTGAAATAAAAAGCAGTATTGAGTAGATTGGTTGTGCTGCTTGAATTAACTTGAAAAAGCAGCGTCAATAAAAATTTTAGTCACCTAAGCAACTTAACTGGCGACACTTTAAAGTATCCGTTAAATGGTCTTTTAATATCGCTTTTCTCTGAAGTCAAATGTTTAGGCTAAATGTTAGCTGTCACTCAGCATGCCTCTTTTTTTTTATGATAGTGCTTAAGAAGTTTTCTTTTGATTTCTTTAGTCCAGAATATTCACTTTTTGTGGGAGACCTGACTCCTGATGTGGATGATGGCATGTTATATGAATTTTTTGTTAAAGTTTATCCATCGTGTAGAGGTGGAAAAGTTGTTTTGGACCAGGCAGGAGTATCCAAGTAAGTCATCTTTTATTCATTCTTTTCTTTCACTTCACATGCAGCAACAGGAAAGATATAATGCAGCAAGGGAAAAGGAATAGTTCTGTCAGCTTAGATTTTAGTAACCTTAAAATACAATGTTCTTGGACATTCAGTCTACAGCATGCTTGGGTTTTGATAGTCACCACAGTGTATTGTCACTCCTCTGTCAGTGTGATGCCCTTTGTGTATTGGCAGTATGTTATTGCACTTCTGAAAATGCTGAAAAATGTCTAAGTAATCTTGAAACACTGTCTTCCCGAACTCTCAGGATGGAATTGTGCTTTTACAGTCTTTAGGCTATTGAGTGTATATTCCTGTGAAAGCTTTGCAGGTTTGTGTTTCAAACAGGGTAGGGCAAACAAAGCTATGATTCATTGTCAAGTACTTAGTAGCCGCCTTGTTCATCCTTACTGGAAATGTCTTGCCAGAAACAGATGTCAAAAAGTCAGATTTCTTAATGTTATTAAAACTTCTTCTAAACAGCAGAAAATGAAACTGTATTTTCCTAGAAGAGGGACCAGTTGGTGAGCACCCTTGTTTTCAAAACGGAACGTGGCTTCAATGAAACACAATATTCTGATGTAATACCTATGAGAATGTTGTGATACAACTTAGACTATGGCTGTAGATCTCCCCTCTTTCTCACAGAAGGTTTCTCAGTCTTAGACGTGTTGGTTTGAAGGAACCTCTGGAGGTCTCTGGTCCAGCTTCCCACTCTGAGCAGGACTGCTGCCAATGCTAGATCAGGTCAGCCATGAATTGTGTAGCCTGGACAACGTCCCAGGATGGAGATAATACAACCTGTCTGGGCAGCCTGTTGCAGAGCTGCACTACCTCCCTAGTAATGAAGTTCTTCATGTGCATCCTGAACCTCTTGCAGAGCTGCTCACTCACTCTCTGGCTATTAAGCACTCATGCTGTTACTGCCACCTCACCTGAGACCAGTATTGCCGGGGTGGGCTCCAGGTGCCTCCTCTTCCTCAGAGGTGTAAACCTAGCAGTTCTTCTTTTGCTGCACCTGCTTCAATCTTTGGCTACAAAATAGGTGTTGGGTGACGCAGGTTGGGCTATTAGCTGGGCTTTGGGAACTGTTTGTAAGTACAGATCTTAGGGAAGGAGAATCTGTGGCAGCTTGGGAAGGGAGGAAGGAGCAGGGACTTAAAGACCTATTGCTGCGAAGAGAACAACTATCTCCCCTAGCAGTGGCAGGGTGTTGCTGCCAGGGGCTTTGTTGTGACTTGTGCAGTTACTCAAAGCTGAGGCAACTGCAAGTGTTAGTGTAATGCGAGAGAGGAACTTGGGGCTTGCAAATGTGCCTAGTGAAGCTCTGGCCCTTCCAGCCAGGGCTGGTAGATCAGGAAGGCCTCCTCCCAGCACCTCTTGTCCAGGCAAGAGAGGAGCTTGCAGCCTGATGCCATAGTGCTGTGCCTGCTTCTTTGCTTTCTGCTGAGGGTGCAGGCTGGGGGCTTCTCTTAACTACAGGGACAAGACAGAATGTCTGCCAGGGAGGTCCTGGCCACAAAGAAATGATTTCTTAGTGGATTTTCTTCTGTACTAAAATCTGGTTTAGCCATTGGTGCGAAAAAACTAAGTGTCTGGAAAAGTTGGAAGAATCACTGGCTTCCTTGCTGCACTACATCCAACTCTTTATCTGTCCATCTCTATTTTGGAACGGCCAATATTACCCGTTTCACTTAACCATTCCTGGTCCCATCCGAAATGCTGCAGGAGCCTTTGTAGCAGCTTAGAAACTTAGACATTTTGGTGTGCGAACACCTAAAACTGACTTAAAAGTTGACTTGCACTGGTTTTATTTGCCGTAATCCTTTCACAGAGAGCAAGTTAAACAGAATGTATACTGATGTAGAGTTTTGCTCTTGCTTAATTATCCAGTTTGTATATAAATAAGCCTGAGCTTAGGTTTGGTCTCCTGTATGTGAGGAGTACACATACATACATGCATATATGTATAAAGATACATATTTGGACTCGTGCGTATAGCTTGCTATGCAAGATACCGCATTTTATGGGGCATGAACTGCTCTGTAATAGCTTCCAGTGTGGACCTACTATGAATACTAGGTGATGCTGCTTTCAAAACAGCATGTTACTTGGTGTTTAAGAGTTTCCACAGAATAGATATGCTGTAAATTTACACCCTTGCTTACAGCTCGTTCTTTTCCCCAGGTAGACAAGCCCTTTCCCTCCCAAACTCCTTCCTTCACCTAGATGGATACCTCTTTCCCTCCCACACCTAAGTCTTTGATCTTTCTGCTGCGTGAGGCGGCCCATCCCATCTTGGGATCCTGGCACTGCCGTCTTGGATGCTGTTGCATTGCTTCTGACTCACTACAGCATCAGAATCCCACGCAAAGGACCTTTGGGGTTGGAGGGGAGTTAACATTTTCTGTCTGGCTGACATATAGTACTGCTAGCACTGCAGTGAGGGATTGCTAGAGTCGAGGGGTTGCTGGCTGTGTCCTGTCCTTGTTCAAGTTGTGCTATCAGAGCAAGTTTTAGCAACTTGATGTTAAGAGCTCGTTTTCAGGTCCACTGTTGAGAATGCTGATGGGGCTGTGCCATTGTTAGGAATGACAGAAAGCCTATTTGAACATTTTCCTGTTGAAAAAAGGACTTGATTGGAAAGTGTATCTCAGTTGATCCTACAGAAAAGCAATGTTTTCCTTCACAGTGGGGCAGTTTTAGATATAAACAGTGCCTATGTCTTGTCAATCCTGTGCTGACTTGCAACTGTTTAGATTATCTGTATCCTCCCAGTATAGATTTGAGGCTTTGCTACTGTCTGTTCCTGCATTTCAACATGTCTTGTGTCAGCTCACTTCCAATTCCCCAGAATCCACTGGCACAAGAATTACTTTACTTTAGTCCAGCCCTTGAAAGTACTGCCAAAGCTTGGACGTACAGTTTCAAGCATTTTGCAAAAGCAACTGGCAGGTGCAATCATTTAATCTCTACTAAAAGCAGGGACAGCCCTAGCCAAAGTGTTTCATTTGCTCTGTTTTTTAAAACCAATTTTGACTTCACTGTAAATATTTTTTAAAAAGTGGCACAGCTTTTTTGTTTTTGTTTTATATGAGTTATTCTGTATCTCTTTAGAGGTTACGGGTTCGTGAAATTCACGGATGAACTGGAACAGAAAAGAGCGCTGACAGAGTGTCAAGGAGCTGTGGGGTTGGGCTCTAAACCTGTACGCTTGAGTGTGGCTATACCAAAAGCGTGAGTATAAGAGCAGCCAGACGTTTGTATAAGAGGACCTTGATGTGAAATCATGTGTATTTTTAAATGTCTTTTAGTGGTTTGGATACATTTCCTGGATGTTTCCATCACAAAGTGAAGGAATACCCACAAATATAGTAAAGTAGCTAGAGTATCAGAGTGCACAGGAATTAAAAAAAGTTGTAACATTAGATCAAGACTAAGCATTTTGCACTGTTTTTAATTGTATACATTATTAAATACACACACATGTACACACACTGTATTTAAATATGATTATTTTTAAAGTATATGTTCCTTTGCATTAAATTGAAATAGTCTAAATCTGCTTATTGATTTTTGGATAGCAAAGCTCAATTACCTTGCTAATTCTATTATAATGTCTACTAAATATAAGTCTTTTGGGGCAGGGATTAACTTTTTTTTCTGTGTTTGTTCAGAACCTGATACAATGAGATCCTGGTCTGACTTGGGGCTCGTAGCACTAGGGTAATACGAATAATAGTAATTGCTCCCTATTTGAATAATATTTAGATTTTCAGCGACCTCAGAAGTCTTGGGGGGATAAGGAAGAGAAAAGCAGAAAAAGGGGGTGTATCGTGGTGAGAAGATTGATGTTTCCCTCTTCCTACTTCTCACTAATTTCATCATTAGACATAGCTTTATGTGTGACATATTTCATTTTCAAATTATATTTGTCATCTCATTATTTCAAATCTTGATAACCAGGTGGGATTCCTAGTTCCTTGGGAATGCTGCCACTTTATGGCAAGGAATGGGAATTTTAGTCAGCTCACAGGCTATTTAACTTTATTTTTTTAATTACTTGTAGTCCTTTTTACTTCATGAGCTCTTCCAACTATGTGCATTGAAGACCACCCAGTTCAGTGAGAACGGGGACAACAAGTTTTTGCTTAGGCTTCTGTTCAGTAGTAGCAGAAGGGAGAGGTTTTTGTCTATTCTTATTAAAGAAAACCCCAGTTCCTTTGCAAGGCTCTAAATCTTTAACTCGTCATGTAAAGCAAGACTCAGTACCTTGTCTCAGGAAGCTGCAGAGTACTTAACTTCATCCTATTTATCAGAAGGAAAAAGGGACCCAAGAATCTGGATCATGGTTCAGGATTATTCTAAACTGAGGTTCATAGTCCTGAACACTTCCCTTCCCAAAGCCAGGAAGTGATACTATATTAACTCATAAAGGATGAAAGCAATGTTTATTAATGAAGATGAATATGAATACAGGAAAGGGCGTTAAATGTAAACCACTTCTTTCTTTCTGCAAATGTATGCAAATGATAACTACTGCTGCAGTAAATAGTGAATATATTTTAAAGACTGAAATTTGCATGTTAGACTAAGCCTTGTCTATGTACCATATTGTATCTTAAGCTATTTCACTGCTTTTTTTCATAATTGTTCTGCATTATTTGCAACTTATTCCTGCTTTATTTTTTTAAGTAATCGTGTGAAACCAATGGAGTACAATCAGATGTACAACTATAATTATAACCAATATTACCAACAATATCACAACTACTATGCCCAGTGGGGCTATGACCAGAACACAGGCAGTTACAGCTACAGCTATCCCCAGTATGGATACACGCAGAGCACAATGCAGGTAGGACAGCGCAATGTACTTGCTCTTCAGTGGTTTGTCAGCACAGAAACATGACATAGCTTATAAAACGGTGATGGGCACATTTTCTCTTCAAGCTCTGGGGTCTTAGTATAGCTTCTTGATGAGGAAGCAAAACTGTTCAGCAGACCCTGGTGTGTACTGTTGCTTTATGTTGGGCATATTGCTGGGACTGGAGGGGTAAAAAGGTCTGGAGGACACAAAGTGTCTCTTAATGCAGTTGTCAAGGTAGAAGGGTTCTCTTGATATGGGCAGTTGGACAGGCAGTGCTAAGACTGCCTTCTGGGATTCTTCATAAGCCTTGTTTTAGAGGGGAGAACAGATCAGGACAGCCACCCAACTTCACCACAGGAATTTCAAGGACTGCTGCCTCTGTTAGAAGTTTAGTGTGGGATCTCCCCCATGGAGTCTGTTGGGAGTGGAACGTGGGGCTTATGTGTGAAGAATTCTGTTGTAATCAGTCAGTTATAGAAGTTGGTATACGACAGTAGTAATGAACAGGTGATGTTTGTAAAAGAGGAGATAAGTATCTGCTGTCCTAAGGGGTTTGTTTTTCCTTGCAGACATATGAAGAAGTTGGTGAGGATGCATTGGAAGGTACGTTTCTTGAATTCTATATTGGAAGTTGTCTGTTTGTTCTGCACTGATTAGAGATAGTCTTTCTCAAATTGGCCCTTAATTTCAATGTATAATGTACCTTTATCTTTGAGTAAATCTGAGGTCTCAGAAAATTTTGGAGTCACTATCACCTAGCGCAATTGCATCCTTATTTTACAGTTGGTCTTCCTAGTCTGAACCTTGTCAGGACTGAAACTAATTGACTTCACTAGCACTGAGATTTTAATCTTCTATAGTACTCAAGCTTTTATCCTTTTTTTAGTATTTTTCTGGTATGCTACAAAAAAATGTAGATACTCTGTTTTTCTGCAAAACCTTGGAATGTAGAGCCCAGGATACTTCACTGTGCTTTTAATTAAAAAAGAAATAGTTGACACACTGATAAAATATTTGCTTTAGCAGTCATTGCTTGAAATGGGCCACTAAACTATATTGGGGTTTTAGATATACATACAAGCAGTTTTCATTTGTTGATGCAAGAAAAAATCATTTCATACTAGCAGTTCCAAATTTCTGTCTTGAGTGGAATATGCACTATGTAGTGTATCTTATTCTTCTGTTTAAAAAACTTTAAACATCACATGCTAACAGTAAAAAGCAGCTGGATCCTTTACAGGATCCATAGGTATCAGTAATGATGTCAATGAGAAAGCCCTTAATGGCTTTTAAAAGCATTACAGGAGATCTTTCCCTTCTCTGAAACTAACACGCAAGTACTATAGTTAGAATATCTCTGGGGTGTCTTTTTCTCATTGATTAAATTAATATGTTAAAATTGAAAATATGAAATAATGTATTTCCAATGTATCATTCCTTTTTCTTAGTTCTGTTCTCCTGTGATGTGTTACAACATGACATAGCTAAAACCAAACATGTTTACAAGCATTTTATTCCTGATGTGTTTTGTAGTTTTTCCATTCAGTCAGCTAGTTGCTTTGCATTCTGATAGTCGCTTAATAACCTATGTGATTGTGCTACTCTGATAACCTGAGCTTCAGATTGTGGGTGTTGTTAGGTGAGCTTTACATCCTACAAGTGGTTTGGGGAATATGATGAGTCAACTATTGCAAAATGTTAAGTGTGCATTGGTAGCAGCAGAATTGTACCCGCTGGGTTGCTCTCCAGCTCCAAAATGCTTTACAAACATTTCTTCCAACTGTAAAATAAGGGACATATTCATACGTAATTCACTGGGTGTCTCTGGCACTTCTTTGGTTACTAACTGTGAAATGCTTTGAGATGTTCGAGGCTTTGGCAGACAAGCTCTGATGACTCTTGTTGCAGCAGCGTAAGACGCTACCATCCCCAGCCATCCACTCTGACCCTGTAGTGGAGGGAGCAGAACGGAACGTGTGCCTGCGCCTCCGCTCCTCCACTTTGCAGTCCGGTGCCTTAGTGCCAACCCACCTTCTTTGGCAGTTTAAGTGGCTACACTGGGCTGCGAGGTGCAGGTATGCGTTCTCTCTGTTGACTCTGCTATGGGGGCAATCACCACTGGAAAGAGGGACATATTTGGATGTAGTTACTTCTTAGCCCATTGCAGAAAGATTTATTAGGGCTAATCTAGTCAGGCTCATGATTGGGCAAGTGCTGGGAATGTTTTGTGACTCCCCCCACATTTGTTTTAGTAAAACTAACATGTTTACGGGGTGTGGGTTTTTTCCTAACACATTTGGCATGTGACCTATTTGTCTGTCTGTCTTTCCCCCTTTAGATCCGGCGCCTCAGTTAGACGTCCATGAAGCAAATAAACAGTTTATGGAACAGAGTGAAGAGCTTTACGATGCCTTGATGGACTGTCATTGGCAGCCTTTGGACACTGTCTCGTCAGAGATTCCAGCCGTGTTATAGCCTCGTTGCTGAGGCACTGTGTCTGCGTGACAAGCCTGCCAGTGCGCTCCAGACTGTTATGCTGCACCTGGATCCTGCAGTAGTGAGGGGTGGCCCTTTCTCCACCCAGGTCTGTTACTCAAAGTACAGGAGGACTGTGGCCTTTCCTGTACAGAATGAGTATCGTAGGAGCATCATGGTAACTTTTATTCATGGTGAAAGTTAGAACTGCAACAGTTTTATTCCTTTTGTCTTGAAATGAACTCTTAATACTTATTGGGAATTGTAATTTATAAACTTTCAACGAGATGGCACAGGGGAAAGACTCTACTCCAACGTACAATAAAAATGTTGGTCTTTTAAGTAAAATTACCCTTTGCATTTTGGTTCCTGCCCATCTTTCTGTTTTGCTGCCCATTTAACTGTCTTCAGTCATTTGATCCAACTCTCATGAATGTGTTATTTTAAAAAATCATTGTTGGATACCACTAAAATGGCTCAAAAGCTTTCTAGTGACTGGGTAAGGTTGCTGTAACTTGAGCACAGGAAAGAACCATGTAGATGAAAGCTTACATTCTGTTTAACCTAAGCTGCGATCTTGAGCTAGCAAGTTTATAGCTCGGTGTTCTTAAGCAATCTACCTGAAGAGCATTTTGGAGAGTAAAGACAGAAAGGAACGTTAGAAAACCACTACAGACCGATGCCTTCTACCTGATGATGTCTCGCACGTTTGGCTTGCTTCTCCACCTGTGTATGAGGAAATAATTCCCCATCAGTCAAGCAGTTTAAAACACTTTTACCAGCAACCTTGTTTAAACATTATTTTGTGTATCATGCCTTTTTTTCATTGTGGATACATCTTGATGGTTTCATTAAGATGTTAAGATTTCATAGCGTCTTCCACTGTCCTGTCAGAGTGAATATGGTGAAACTGAAGATCTTGCAGCAAAAACGGGTCAGAGCAATCTAATCGATATATTGTGCAACAAATTGTTGCTAACCTGGAAAGCAGTTTTCTACTGGACGTTGTATAATGGATGGACAAGCAATATATTTAAGCTAATATTATGTTGCATTAGAAGTGAAAGCGAAAATAATAGCACTTATGTACATGTTATAAGCCCTTTCCAGGCTTTTGTGCCTTAAACTCTTTGAGAAATAGGAACAGATAAACTACCTGTAATAAATGTCTATCCAAGGAATAGTTTGGTAACTGAAATTGCTACTGCAAAGCAGTTAGTTGCCTCCATGCCCATGTTGATGCAGAGATTTGCCACAAAATTTAAATACTTTCATAAAGCCTACTTCTACTACACCTTTGTTTGTGTCCATAATTATGATATAATTGTCAGTCTGTGGTCTTTTTATCAACTGCAATGGTAAACGCACTGTGAGTATGTCGGGAATGGTGACATATACTGGAGTTAGCGTATTTCTGAACAAGTAGAACTGGAGGACTGCTGGACCCCTGCGTTCTCATCTGCTGTGAATTTTTTCCTCCTGCTGTGCATCTGACTGTGCTGTGGGCTGTTAACAGTGTCCTAAGCTTCAGTTACTCTGAATTTAAGGAAATGAATGTTCCCTGCGTGTGATGGTGGTGCTTCAGAGGCAGCAGAGAAGTGGAAGAGAGCAGAGTGCTTTTTTTCTTCTGATGTAGCTGGTCAGCTCAGATGATGCCCCTCTTCTTGAAAAGTGCCTGTTCAATAGAGTGGCATTTCAGAGGTGATGTAAAGAAGGGGTGTTCTTTAATGTTCTGCTGTTAAACACTTTGTAGATTGTTCTGTTACTGTGCTGCAACAGTGCTACCCTGTAAGCCCTTCATTCTCCTCTTTTGGGCCTATCTTTCCGTATCCCCCCAAATTTTAGCTTTTATAATGCAGCCCTCCTAATTTGCTATGGGAGGTGACCTGAAGCCACACATACTTTATCCATATAAATTTATGCTGCTGTTCTAAGGCTGGCCAGCACTGCTGTCCTATGTAATATTTCCTAATGCATGGATAAGCCATGTCCATCTAAGTCTGTCTGTAAAGGACAGTGGAAGAGGTTATCACAGAGCAGCACCCTGCACAGACAGTAACGCTGTGGCAAAATCATTTTGCTCTCTGCAAAATGTTTTTGTGGTGGAAAGAAAGTTGGTAATGACTAGTCCAATCCATCATAATCCCCTAGTTTCTAGGAGAGCTATGTGTATACAGACCCTTGGGCCCTTACGTGGAGAGCAATTTGGGAGTACGGAGGCCAGCAAAGATTACCTGCTGCAGCCTGCTTACTGGTGCTGCAGAGCTTAAAATAACTCATGCATTTCCTTTTAGGAGAGAGCTTGATGTGAGGCTTTGGGCCACGTTCCCTTGATGTGTGAGCCAGCCTTTTGGGGTTGTTTGTGAGAATCTCAGCTGATGTTCTGTTGAGCTGTTAATCTCTCTGCATTTTTTTCTGCGTATCACTTACTCATCTTAATGTTCATTTTCAGCTCCCAGCCATTATTGCAGCATCTGAAGCACAGAGGAGACTTTCATGTGGAGCTACAAAACAGCTGGTCACCTGGATTTTGTAGGGTTTGTGTTTTGGAATCCAAGTTAAACAGAGTGTGGGATTTTGTTTTTCATGGACAGCTACAGGAAAAGCCCTGATTAATTACCATTTAGCGTAACACAAGATGAAAGACAAGGACTCCGTGTAGTAAGGTAAATTCTGCTTTTATCTTTATGTGCTAAAGGCAAGAAATCCAAGGCAGATGATATCACAGCTCACTGGGATTATGTAATTCTTGAAACTTGCATCAAAATCTGAGACTGAGATTATGAAGTATTCTGCCTTTCAGCATGCAATATTTACTAGTAATTACAAAAACAACTCAAACATTCTTACTATGTTACTTGATGAAGATGTGATGATCCAATTTAGATTAAATTGCAGGGACTCTCAGATTACCATTTGAGTTACATAGACTGAAAAATGTTTAGCCAACTGCAGAGCTGGAAAGACGTGGGCGTTCTCCTGTTGGGCATGAAGTGGTGATTTCCAAAGCATAAGCTGCAAGGCTGCGGGGTGGCGTGTTGCCATTAACATGTGTTTAATTAAAAGCTTGACAGTAAGCATTGGGGGTGGCCTGTGAGAAATTCTGACCAGCTTCCAATGGGATGAAGAGTTTGAAACCATTTCTTTAGCAAATGTGGGTCTGTACCAGCGCGGGCCCCTGTATGGGCTGAGGGGTCTGATGGGGGCTGGCGATGCTGTTTTCTGTATGTGCCTGACTAGAGAAAATTCCTGTTACTTGGACTGGTTTCAGGAGACGGGTTCATATCCCGCACACCAAGAAGTACCGAACACCCTTAGGTATTTCTCTGAATCCCTTTTGAGGAACAAAGATGTTTGACTCTGATCTTTGCATAGTCAGTTTCTCATTACTGGTTTGCTAATCCCCAGCTTCTGCTAAACAAGATCTGAGAGGAATTTTTACCTTCCAGCCTTGCTATCTCCCGGTGCATCTTGTAAAGCATACTGGATACACCAGTTTCTGGATTTAACTTGGGATTTGCTTAGACATGAAATTAATTCATTGGCAGGATAGGGTATGAATTTTAAATGCAACAGCCACATTTAGAAACTGATAGATGGAGCTAGTTCAGCAAATGTCACTCTGACAAAGCTTGCTTTACCTTTTTGCTTGGTTAGAGCATTTCTTCAGAAAATACCTCCTTTTTTTTTCAAGTTACTATGCCTTTCTTCCTTAGCAGTTATTCTCAGTCAGAAATCCCTTTTGTTTTTTTCCAAGTTACTATGCTTTTCTTCCTTAGCAGTTATTCCCAGTCAAAATGGTTTTACCAAGTGCAGTCAGTTTTGTAAGAAGAGGTTTGGGGTACTGCTTGGTACACACTCCTTTTTTCTCAGGTATCATGCTGCTTCTGCTGTAAAATTTCCAGGGTGAAAGCAACAGTAGATAACGCAGTTAAGGCGATATAGATTGAGAGCTTTACGTGGCCAGGGCTTGTCTTGTCCCCTCAACACATAGGATCCCCGAGGAGCCACAGGCACAGCAACCCACCTGGACCGCTAATTCATACTTGCTTTTCCTTACTGTCAGTTTATCGCAGAGCGCTTCCCTGCAGGTTGTCTGCTCCCACCTGTCTGCTGATGGGAATTGCAGCCTCTTCCAGTATTTTCTCCCCATCTTGCACTACGGAAGAGACTGATGTGAGGCCATACCGGGAGGTTTCATCAGGGCTTTGCTGACCTTGTGGTTGAGCATCCCAGAGATGCAGTGGGATTTTCTCTGCTTCTCTTTGGATCTCCATCCATCTTCTCATGATGGGCTGAGGTCTACTGAGCATCCATTGGTTTTTGGTATTGCTCTTTGGGGATTCTCCCCATTGAGCATTTGGAAGATTCTCTTCCCAAACACTTGATGTTTACCAAAGTTTGAATTTTGGGGGTGTTTTTTGGTTTTGTTTTTTTGTTTTTTTTTGCTACAGTGAGCTTCCAGTTTCTGTCCTGCCCTAGGATTTGACAGGGAGATTTCTAGGTTCATCTTGCATGAGTCGCTGTGCCAAGGAAAATCCAGGCTGTCCAGGGAATGCCTTGTGACTTGGCAGAGCAGCTGCAAGATCTGTGGAGGACGGGACCAGCTGCTTTGACCTGTCCTGAGCCTGACCTGACCTGTCCCTGCCAACTTTGACAAGGGCTGTTTTTAGAAGAACTTGGTCACGCAAGGTTTGGGGCTCACTTCCAGACTTACTTCTGCTTTGAATGGGTGCTGAGCTTATTTTGTTGGTAATGTGGCACGTCTGTCATGGGGTTACCAGCTTGAAAGGGCAATTCCTGAGCACTATGAATTTTTTCATTTGTGAATTTTGCTCAGAACAGATTAAACACTAACTGTTCTTCTCCCTCACCCTTTCTGCACTTTCTCCAGGGCTCAGGGGCAAGAAGCAGTCTCGGGCTTTTCAACCTGATTTCTCACGGTGGCTGTGGCTTCAGCATCAGTACCTGCAGAAATTTCAGCACTCCCTTCCAACCAGTTGGCAAGTGCTCTCATCCTTTCCGCCAATTATGGATCGTAAGCCAGGAACCTGACAGAGGTATTGTTTTGGCAGATAGATTTTTGCTTCCAAAAACTTACCTTCCATTCCCTGAGGGTGGGGTGTTCCCCCCCGCCTTCCAAAAGGGAGGAAGGAGCAGGAAAAACGTGGCTGTTGCCTTCACCTTTTCGAAGAGCAAACCCTGACACGCACCTTGCGGGGGGAGAGGAGAGAGAAATTGTCTTTGTGCTGGGTAGACCGGAGATTCATTTAGGTGGGGTGGGGGAGCGCAGCTCACCCCCCAGTGCAAGTGGGAGGGTTGCAAATCGTGGTCTTGCTGCGTGGGGGTGGGATTTCCCCTGCCTTCCCTGCTGCTGGCGGAGGAGAGGAGTGCGTTTATCCTTTGGGGAGTGGGGTGCCATGGGGGTGTCATGGCGGCGCGAACTACAACTCCCAGAAGGCTCTGCGGGAGGGGGCCCGGCCGCAGCAGCCAATCAGCGCTCGAGCTGCCGCCTTATAAAAGGCCGCCGCTGGCGGACTTCCCCCTCTCACTGTGATGGCGGCTGCGGAGCGAGGTTGGAGGGCTGCCGAGGTGGGGGGGACAATCCGCCGCCATCCGCCCTCCCCCGGGGCTCTCCCGCCGCTCGGCCCCGCCACATCGGTGCCCCGCGGGCTCCGCGCCCGGGCGGCGGCGCTTCGGGGCGGGTGCGATGGGCTATGAAGGGCAGCGCGGTCGCGGGAGGGCCTTGCTCCCTCCCAGGCCGGGCCCGGCGTGAGGGGAAGATGCTGGCGCTGCCGTGGGTGAGTGACCTCCACAGCGGGCTGAATTAAAAAAACACCCCGGGACAGGCGGCTGCTGGGTGGAGGAGCCCTGCGGGTCTGCCCGGCCCTATCGAAGCTGCGTCTGTCTCGGTGGTGTGGCAGATGCAGTCAAAAAGGAGCCGAGAGCGAAGGGTTTTTCCTCGACGGTCGCCGCTCAGTTTGAGTCTCTGTAACTGTCCGGCAACATTTCAGGAAAATACATGGCCCAGGGCGGGGGGGCTGGGCGTCGCTGGGCCCTGGCTGTGGGTGGAGGTGGTGCCTGGGGGTGCTGTCGCTGGAAGGAAGCAGCTACCCCAAATACCTGTTTCTGGGGTCCAAGTTGGTGCGCAAAGAGGTGGGAGGTGGTGGCTATCCCGGTTTTTGTGTTGTTTTGAGATCGTTTTTCTGTCATCTACCTGAAGCTCAAGAGTGCATTCTTCCCCAGCAGTATCTTGGCATGGAAGGTGATGCTAGTGTGTGGGATGGCTGGTGACAGCCTCAGCTCGGCGGCGTTGGGCAGGTGAGACGTGTGATTCAGGCTCTGGAATCTCCCCTTGTGCTGGGAATTTGATTGCCTTCGTAGCCTCCCTTGGCCGGAGCAGCGAGCAGCAGTATTTCCTGGCCCTCTGCTAGCAGATACTGCCAGCGCGGTGCTTGTTCCAGGTGCTGTGGATCCTCTGCAGGGCTCATGCTTGGGCTTAGGCCATGCAGAGGAGGATTTCCCGCTGGCAGGGCCCGTTACAAGTATTGATCCAGTCATGAACTGCAGACTCCCCTTATTTCCTGCTGTGTGGAGATCATGTATGGGTGGGATAAGGGGACTTTCTCTCCTCAGCGTCACTGGGCCTGGTTAGTGGCAGAACTGGGAATCAAATCTGATCCAAAGCCAGCAGATCACTCTGCTTTTGCTCCATCTGCTGCTCTGAAGCTGTAGCAGACATTCCCAGGCGAGCTCAGTGGTGACTCTGCATGTTTATCCAAGAGCTGTGGCTCTGTGCAATAGCTACAGGTCTCCAACAACATGCGAGAGCAACGGAAGGTCTTTGACTGCTGGGCCTTTTTTGCCTGTTGCTGTCACTCGCCCCTCCTATATATTTTCAGGAATTGGGGCGTTTCTTCTTGCAGGGCACTGGTGGTTTCTGGGTGGGGTGTGTCAATGACATGTGGTCGTGAGCCTGCAGCAAGCTGCTGACGTTAAGGGGGGTGTTGCGATGTCTTCCAGGGTTGCTTGGTGTTTTGGAGCTCGCTCAGTCGACGGCCTGCCTGCCGGATAGAGCCGAGGTGAGGACGTAATGCCTTTGTCAGAGCTCTGTAGCCTGTCCCTCCAGATCCCTTTCCCATCAGATCTGAATACCGATCTTGTGGTCGAAAAAGGAGGAAAAACAAAATTCAGACTGGTCTCAGCCTCTTTGCTGGTGCAGCCCTGCTCTGAGAGGGGCCAGTTGGAAGACAGTCTGTGTTGGCCTTGCTCTTTTGGGAAGTCTGAGGTAGAAGTGAAACCCCCTGGTCAAGAGAATGAATGAATGTTGGGCATAGAGAGCAGAGGTGCTGTGAAGATTTGCAGACTGGGATTTGCTTGGGCTGGGTTTGATGCGTTGATTCCTAGTGTACAGTGACCCATCGACTTCAGATACTTACTGTGGCTACGTTTTTTTCAGGAATTACTCGCTTAGTGGAAAAGGCCGAGCACTTACGAGCCCCTGTCCCCGGTGGAGGGATTCAGTTTGCTTTTCTTAGGGCCCGAATTGTGGGGGAAGCTGTGACATGGAGCACGTGAGTGTCCTTTGTGGGTAATTGCTGGGTTTTTGGTGTTTCATGAGTGGGATCTCGCCAGTCCTGGAGGACAAAGGACGGTTCAAGCTGACTGTGCCTGTGCTGGAAGTGGCCAGTCCCTAACCTGGGCTTTGCCAGGTGGGAATGATCAGCTTCATTAGTAAGGTTTTTAATTGGGCAGGCTATTATCTGTAGGGCAGAGTGTCCGTAAGGTGAGATCAGTTGCACTGCACCGGCCCTCCAAGCGCAGCCTGGTCCGTGATGACTCCTTTCTTTGGAGACTGTTGGATGAATCCTGCGGATATGGGGCTGAGGCCAGGCATGAACTAGGCAAAATCACCACCCAGTGCGGGGAGAGGGAACAGCCGGGGATTCCTTAACACAGGTGAAATCTGAAGCAATGCTGAGTCCAACCGGTCTTCATTCAGGCTGGACTATTTTTTTATCCCCTTTTCAGGTCTAAGTCGAGTGTGGAGCTGAGATGAGCCAGCCCCTGAGGCTTTCGGTGCTGCAGTGCAAGACTTTGTTCTTCTCCAGCCCTCTCCTTCTGGAAGTGGGAGCTCTCCGTAGCCAGATCCTGGCTCCTTCCAGAGCCAGGAGCTCCCCCAGGTGGGAACAGCCGCTTCTGTGCTCTGCTCCCCTGCGCCACAGGCAGAGGGAACTCATTTGGCTCCAGGTGCTGCTCAAGCTCCCGTTCAAACACTCTGCGTGGAAGAAGGGTCCCTTTTGTGGAGTTTTCTCAGGAGAAGAGCTCGGGGCAGGGTCTGGATATAAAATATTTTGAGAGTGAATAAAGGCAATCACTTGAAATCCTTGCTGTGTCTCCTGTGCTCGTGTTTGGGGTGCGTTGGGCTGGGGCGATGGCTGACTGCCCTTACCTGGGGCCAGGGCTGGGGAGTGCTGCATCCTGACCAAGCCCTGCTGGGGGTGAGACTTCACTCGTGAAATCTGAGCAACTTCTTCCACTGGAGGTTACCGATCCTTTAAGGTGAGTTTCTGTGGCTGTACCGGTGGGCTGGATCTTCAGGTGGCTGGGGCATGACTCGGATGTGCTCTTGGATGTACTTTTTTCTCCTGGAAATACCTGTATCTGACTGGGTTTTCTGTCCATATCTATGCTCCTCATAATGGCTCCTGCCCAGGGAACAGCAGTGTCTTACAACGTTGCCAGCATCCTCTCCTGGAGCCCTGGTGACTGGAGGTGCCCATTTTTTCACAATGGAGAACAAGTTGGGGGTGGAAACAGCCCCAGAGCTGCTGGAGCGAGTCTGTTATTCCTGGTCTCTGCACAGCTGTCGGGAGGGGGAGGGCCGGGCGATGGCAAAGTCCCCACGCCGCTGCAGGTGACCTGGGCTGTTTGCAGAGAGCACCTTTGTCCAGGGGACGCGGAGTCGGTGCCTCTGACGCCTCTTCCCTTCTCCCCGTGGGGACTCGAGGGCCCTTTTCCCACAAAGCTCGTCCCTCCCGCCTCTCCCAGAATTTTGGCTTCCTCAGGGGCACCAGCTCCTCTGCGGCAGCGTGTTCGTACGCCGGCAGCCTGGCTGTCCCTGTCTTTGTCACCGAAACCAGGCAGCGGGACAGAGCTGGGATGTGACACCACCAAACGCAGTGTCCTGAGGACAGGAGGATGAGAACAGACCTGGTGGCTTCTCCCTCCTCCCTGGGACGGTTTATTTGTCCGCCCAGGTGACTGTGAGGCCAGAGCCATCCCCAGGGAAGGTGCTGTGGGGTGGGGACAAGGGAGGAGACCTGTCCCCAGCCCCGCCAGCACAGCAAAGCCCAGCTGGGTCAGGATCTGCCAGCCTGGGACCAGTGAATCTGGCCTCGCTGGGCACAGCTGCCAGCATGGGGACGGTGACGAGTCCCCCCCAGGACCCCGACCCCGGGGGCCACTACCAGTTTCGCGTCATCGTGCTGGGGGACGCGGCGGTGGGGAAGTCGTCGCTGCTGCGCTGCTTTGCGGAGGGTCCGGGTGGGGGGGGCGTGGGGGCGGCCACCCCTTGCCCCACCGTTGGCGTGGAGTTTTACAGCCGCACCATCCCGCTGCTGCCCACCGGCAAGGCCAAGCTGCAGCTCTGGGACACAGCCGGCCAGGAGAGGTTCAGGTGAGGTGGGGATGGACGCGGGGACACAACTCCCATGCGGGACCCCAGCACCCAGCTGACTTTACACCCTGGAGTGGGTGTAAAGTCCCTGGCCGGGTGTGCAGGGATGGGCAGCGATGGCTCGCTGCGACCCTGGTGCTTTAGGGGCTGTTGCAACCTTGTGCTGAGCTTGCAGGAAAGTCAGAGCTGGTTTTGAGGGGCAGGCAAAGTGGCAGGGTTGGGTGCTGGTCCTGGGGTGCCGGTGGGCTGGGTGATTTCCTTCTGATTGCATCATGCCGGAGCCAGGAGCTCCCAGAAGCCTGAAAGAGTCTCAAATGGGGTGTGAAGTGCTGAAGAGCTGGGTGTTGTGGTTGGAGCGAGGGGTCTTGTGCTGCCCCTGTTCCTGGGAGCCCCAGGGTTGGTGTGGGGGTGCCCCATTCCTGTCCAGTGCTCAGCTCCATGGGCACCCACCCGTGGGTGCTGCCCCATCCCCGCTGCACCCTAGGCTGTGGGGGGGATGGAGGGACCATCCTCCTCCTCTCCTCTGGACCCCCAAACTCTGGGGTGGGGGGGATGCTGAACAGAAAAGGGGGTTGCAAATGGTCTGGGCAGGTGTCCCCTTCCTGCTCCCGAGGTCGCAGCTGGGACCCAGAAATCCCCTGAGCCCTGTTGGAGGGAAGAAGGTGTGGGACCTGGCAGGGTGCTGGGCTGCAACCCCAGCACCCCCTCCCAATTTGCCCAGGTCTATCACCAGGTCCTTCTACCGGAGCGCGGCGGGCGTGCTGCTGGTGTTCGACCTCACCAACCGGGCGTCCTTCGAGCACGTCCCCGAGTGGTACCGCGAAGCTGCCGGGGACTGGCCCCCCACCTTCGTCCTGGTGGGACACAAGTGTGACCTGGCAGCCGAACGAGCTGTCTCGGCGGAGGAAGCCGGGCACCTGGCTGCCACCCTGGGCATGGCTTTCGTGGAGACCTCGGCCCGCAGCAACCTCAACGTGGAGCTGGCCTTCCAGACGCTGGCGGGGGGCATCCAGCGGGCCCTGGGGCAGGGGGGCCTCACCCCTCACCGGGGCTGCGGCGGCATCAGGCTCATCCCCAGCCAGAGCCGCCGCCGGCCCCTGGCACAGGGGGAGCCCCGAGAGCGCTGCCAGTGCTGATGGTGACGGGGGGACACACGGGACCCTCCACCCATGGGGATGTTTCTCTCCCCACGCAGCACCCCTGCCCTTGGGTGATGCGTGGGGCTGCGTCCCCACCCTGGTTTGGGTTTATTTCAAGCCTTAATTTAGGGGCTCTGAAAAAAATAATATTCCCCTGCAGGAGTGTTTTTAATAAACCTGAGGCTTTTCTGCACTAAATAAAGGCTGTGCCGAGTGCTGGACCCCTGGCAGGGACACACCGCCGTGCTCAACCCATGATATGGGGGATGCTCTGCTTTGGGGAGGTCACTGGTGGGGTAACCCCCCCCCATGTCTGCATGTGGCCGTGCCACTTGATGGGCCTCTTGTCCCCGGGGCGACCCTCTGGGAAAATGGGACCAGGCTTCCCCCCGAG
This sequence comes from Haliaeetus leucocephalus, assembly GCF_000737465.1. Lineage (NCBI taxonomy): Eukaryota > Metazoa > Chordata > Aves > Accipitriformes > Accipitridae > Haliaeetus > Haliaeetus leucocephalus. Next base: position 5,185,809 of record NW_010972953.1, on the reverse strand, counting down.
TGCTTCCAGCTGGATGGAGCCAAGATAAAGGGAGCAAAGGGGCTCCAAAGGGGCCACCCAGCACCCATGGCAGGGCGGGAACGCCTCCTGGGTGGAGGAGCGGAGGCACCCGGTGCTGCCTGCCTGCCTGCCTGCCTGCCTGTACATGCGCCCGACGCGGGGGCGGCGGGTCCCAGCCGACGGCGGAGGCACCGATGGAGCCGCGGTGGCAGTACCAGTTCCGGGTGATCATGCTGGGCGACTCGACGGTGGGGAAGTCCTCGTTGCTGCGGCGTTACACTGAGGGTGTCTTCCTGGACGCCGTCAACCAGACGGTGGGGGTGGACTTCTACGTCCAGTTTGTGGAGCTGGAACCGGGGCTACGGGTGAAGCTGCAGTTCTGGGATACGGCCGGGCAGGAGCGGTTCAGGTGGGTCCGGCTCCGGCCACGGCATGCGGAGGGGTGATGGAGCCAGGGAGGTCCTGGGAGAGAGTTGTTCCCCTGGATTTGGGGTGCTGGTGGGATGTTGTGATCCCAAACCCGGGGAGGTCCTCAATACAGCTGCATCCCCACTGGTCCGCTTGCTGCAGGGAGCCCCACGGGTGAGGAACCACGATGCCCGGCACGGGGCAGGCTGCGGGGGCCCAGATGAGCCAAAGCCAAGGGTGTCCCCAGGGAAAGAAGCCCTTGGGGTTGCCTTGTGAGCCCTGGCTCCAGCTCCAAAGTGGATACGGGACTCCCCAAGCAGCCCTCTGCCCCACCAGCTGCAGAGGGACAGGGGAACGGGCTGGCAGCCCACTGGGAGCTGGGCAAAGCAGCTTCCTCAGCTGCCAGGAGCCTGCCCACCTCACTGCTGGGGCTGCCCACCGCTGGCCAGGCTGGCTACTGGGAACAGGGCAGCTCAGGGGATGTGGCTGCCGGGCACGGGAGAGTTCGGAGGCTGTAGCTGCAGGGGACGGATCAGCTTTGGTGGCTGAGCAGGGACAGAGCTGCCTGGACCGCTTGCTGATACAGCAAAGGGGCTGATTTTTCCTCCTTCACATGGTGGCTTGGGAGCACTGTGCCGGTTGAAGGCAGGAGGACATGGCTGGGGCTGCTCTGCAAGCAGGGGAGATGCTGCCCAAGGCGGCAGAGGGGAGCCCCGGGGGCTGCTCACCCCATTTCTCTTTGCGCCCCAGATCTGTGACTCGCTCTTACTACCGCAACTCGGCCGGGGGGATGCTGCTTTTTGACCTCACCAACCGCGCGTCCTTTGAGAGCATCCGGCAGTGGCACCGGGAGGTGACGGACACGGTCCAGCCATTCAGCATCGTCTTCTTGCTTGTGGGGCACAAGAGCGACCTGGCAGGGCAGCGGCGGGTGGGCAGGAAGGAGGCGGAGAAGCTGGCAGCCTCGCTGGGGGTGCAGTACGTCGAGACCTCGGCCAAGGATGCCAGCAACGTGGTCCAGGCTTTCCAGATGCTGACATTGGCCATCTACCAGGCACTGCAAACAGGGCGGCTGGCTCCCACCGAGACATGGGATGGAGTGAAGAGCAGCGTCCCGCTGCCAGCACCGCTCAAGGCTCGGGCACCAGAGAAGGAAGAGAAGCGGAAGAGATGCTCGTGCTAGAGCTGGGGACGCTGGCAGCCTGCCCCGGCGGGGCTGGGACACGCTGGGCTCTGCCCACCGCGATGCACAGGAGGTGAGGCAGAGATCGAGCAGCCGGGGTGTAGGCAGTAGCAGCAAGCGACTGCAAGAGTGCATTAAACACCCCCTGTTCACCTCTCTACCTGCCCGTGTTTTCCTGGGGAAGGGGAAGGGTGAAGTTGCCCAGCTCGATGGGGCAGCAGTCTGCAGCGAGGCGGGTGTCACCCGCCTTCCTCTATTCTCTCTCCAAATTCCCTTTCTAGAAGGCTGTCCCCATCCCCCCGAGAGGAACCGCAGGTCCCCCCGGTCTCAAGTCAGATCAGTGCTGATCTGAAACCCCTTTTACTACACGACCCGTTCACTCAGAGCTGATCTCCTCTGCGCTCGGGAGGGCAAGGCGGTCTGGTTTGAACAGCAGCTTCTTCTGGGTACCCCCAAGCTGGAGCAGCCTGTGAACAACTCTACATCCCCCCCGGCAGCAGCCAAGTACAGCTGCGGTGCAGGAACAGCTTCCCTTCGCCCTAAGCGCCCGTCCGACTGGCCTCACCCAAGAGGCTGGGTGTTCTTTATCGCACTCCCCAGGCTCCTCAGCCGGCACTGACAGGAGAGGAGAGAGCCCAAACCAGCTTCTGAATTACTTCAGGCAAGGCAGTTTTCCCCTGTAGGTTACCAGGAGGCCGAGGGCCCCAGCAGCAAGCCAGGCAGGGAGGACAGCCCCACTCCTGCCCGCGGGTCCACAGGACCCTTGCTGTTGTGCAGGGGAATCTGCAGAGCTGCCAGCTCCTCTTCACCACGACAAACGGCCTGCGGCTTCTCTGATGGAGACCGAGCAGAGCAGGCAGGAACAGGCAGGGGGACGTGGCCTTTCTTTATGTCCCAGGCAAGCAGAGAACCAGGTTCACTTTGATTTCTTGTCCTCAGTCACCATGTCCCACTCCTAATGGTCTGAATGTCGAAGCGGTGGGCAAACTACTCACACTGGGCTGGAGGTGAGGAGGGGAAGCCGCCTGCCCAGCCCTATCAGCATGGCAGAGGCCGGCCAATTCCTTCCACTCACTCTAAACCCCAGGGCAGGAGATCTCTTACCAGAACAGCACCACACGCAGAAACTAGGCAACGTGGAGGCTGCCCATTTCACTCGCAACCCCTCCACGTACTGTTCGAAGAGCACGACTGTGCCATGGTTTTAGATTAATAATTTCTTTATTCATGTAAAACAAACGCAAGTATTTATAGAAACACTGACATTACAAAGTACTGGAGCAGGTAGGGGCAGGAAGGAGGAAACAAAAACCTCTACAGATGCTTCTAATACTGTCCCACACAAGATCAAATGCTCTGTCCCTTGGATAATCACTTATACGATAAACCACTTTCAAGTCACAAATAAAAGTCTTTGTTTTGAGATACGTTGCACTCTTAGGGGGAATGAGGAAGGGGGCGTAGAATGTTTTTGGCAGATCTCCTCATAAAGTCAAGATATTGCTGCACCATTAATAAAAAATATATGCTTCTCTGTAAAGCATTAAAAAAAATATCCCATGGATGGCATTGTGGAGGCTTCAGTGAAGAGGCAGATATCCCAAAATGCAGTGGCGTCTTCTCCCGGCTCTTCCCAGGGGCTATTTCTTGGTAGTTTTGCGAATCAATGCCATTCTCTGTAACAAGAAAGAGAAAAACGTGGGAAGCCGAGTGTCTCAGACAAGGTTACTGCAAAACAACCTGTCACCATGCAGGAACAAGGTATCTCGGGTTCTCTCAGGACACTGCCTGACTTGTTTCCACACAGGTCTTTCAAGTCTATTTGAATCTTAATGGGGTCCCAAGCTGGAGCCAGAGTAAAAGAAAGCATCTGTGCTCCTCTCCTCGACACCTGGGGCTGGCAAGTGAAACACCGACACTAGTGAGGGGCAGTGGGATTAAACAGAGCACGGGATCAAACCCCACTTCAGAGCCTCCTCTCTACCCAGCAGTTGCTGCAGGAGCTTCAGGAGAGGAGATGCAGTATCATCCATGAATTGTGACGGCTCCCGCAGGGCAGTTTCCTCCCTGGCTCTGACTGTACACTTAAAAAGCGATGGCCCAGTTCAGTTAAAGCAAAACTAAGGGGAAAAAAAAACCCAGAGCTGCTCAGCTCCAATCTACAGCTGAAATCCCAGGACAACGGTGTGCTCTCTGCTACACCTTCCCAGGCCTTTAGGCTTTTTGCAGCTGTTTAAATTCTTGCGGTGGCGAGCAGCCCAGGCTCCTGATCCTTACACACAGACACGGCAGGTGCCGTACACTGCTCACAGAATACAGTGCTGGGCCGCAGACATAAAATGGCCCCAGGAACTTGAGCCACAGCCTGTCAGAGCCCTGTGGTTCACCTGGAACATCCAGAGTCCTGGAGCGGTTCGAGGGGCTACACCCACATTTAACCCCCCATGCCTGGGTATGGATTTTCTAGTGAACCAGAGGAGTTGTCAGTGTGTTTTCATTCCCTTCTGCACAAAGACGGAGCACAGGACCTGCAAGGAGGCAGCTGACAAGCTACTGTCTGCAGCATTCAGCTGTTTTTGAACCCTTCCAAGCTGGGCTACCCTTTAGACAGTGAGTACTGCTGCTCCTCTTGGGGCACTGAGGAGCCAGAGCAACCTCAATCCTCTCTGCACAAACAGGCAAGGAGACTCTGGAAATTATTTCAAGTCCAAATCACTTGGAAGAGGCTACAAATTCACATTGTGCCAGAAGTCCACAACCACCCTCCCTGTGTCAGGCTTCTACCATGTGATTCTCAATGTTACTGAGGGCTCTTTACCTGTTTGTGAGCTTCTGTAGTGCAGGCTTTTTTGTAGGGCCTGATTTCTTCAGAACCAAAGCCCGGGATCCACATGTTCCACTGACGCTCTGGAAGAGAGAGCATAGGTCAGCACACTCTACCACAACCGCCCACCGCAAGAGCAGCCTCGTCATCACGAACGTACCGGCAGCACGCCTGCCTGGAGCCAGTGCTAGAGATGTGCTGGTGATCCGCATACCAGCTATAAAAGCTTCACAAAAGCAGAGTAGCAGAGGGCTGCACAGCATTAAACATGGTAAAGACACAGTCCCCGTACTAGGGACCTTCCAACACAGGCTGATGGACAGCTACAAACCGCACAACTGCAAAATTTGGACAGGGGATGGTTAGGGGCAGCCAGCCCGTTCATCCCCTGATTATTCAGGCATTATTAAGCAGCAACGGATCTGTAGCTACTCACAGGTTTCCACCCCAACCATGCCCTGACTTCAGAGCATGCACCCAGCTCTCAGCTGAGGGGGGGGGCGGGGGGGGAATTCACTCACCAAGATGCAACTGGACGTCTTTCACTTCCAGGGTGTTTGACTTGCGATGCCGTGCAAGCTGGCAGGCAGCCGTCACCACGCTCTCTATGAAATCATCAGCGATCTGCAACAGCATCTGTGGCAGAACAAGGACAACAACCAGTCTTATGAGTACTGAGCAGCTGAAATTATGCAGAAAGCATGAAAATGAACCCTCAGAAGCTAGTATTTCAAAGGCGTTTGCTACAATTGCTGTTTTAAAATCCTTTTTGACACTGGGATGCAGAAGCAGACACAGATGGCTGAAGGCTGCAGCGAACATGAGAATACAGAAGTGTAAAATGAACCAACCCTCCCCACCTTGAACAAAGGGCCACCGATCCGTGAAAAATCCCAGATTAGCTCTTTCCACAGCCCCTGCTATGGGTTGGTACCTACTTCCTCCACATCTTCATCCAGCTGCTCGTTCGGATCCACCTCACGCACCAGGTCCTGCAGTTTCTTCTTGGTTAAAACCTGAGTGTGTGGGAGAAGTGGAACAATTGGCTGCCCTACTTTAGCAAAGCAGCTGCCCACACAGCCACAAAAGACCTCCTCCCCCACTACACCGGAGGCCCAAGTCACACATGTTGACACAGCCTATCAGTTCAGGAATGGCAGAGATAAGAAATATCAGGTGTTAAGGAGTCATTTTCAAGCACCAGTGGTTGCTCTGAACGGAAAGTGGAATGCAGCAGGCCAGGATAAATAAGTCTCCTGCACTAAACTGGCACTAAAATGCCACTGGCTGAAGTAAGGCGGCTGGCAAGAGGAGACAAAGGCAAAACAAGAGGTCTTAAGAGGCAGACAGCAAGTGCAAGCAATGTATCAGCAACTAAATTTGTGCTCAGGGCACAAAGGAAGTATTTCCATGGCTCTAGTGCTTATCAGCTTTAGTGTTTCAAATGGAAAACAGAGATACGGAGTGCTGGGTTATTCTAGGGCAGAAGGCAGCACCCTCTCAGCCCAAACATGGCAGGGAGCAGAAATTTTACTGGTGCTGAACAACAGCAGGTCACTTAAGTCTTACAGGATATGGATGAAAGCTATCACCGCTGATCTGTCAGCCTGGTCAGATGAACCAGACACACGTGGGAAATTCCTGCCCTTCCTGGTTCCCTTACACTAATGGTGGAACTGCTGTGCCTGTGTTTGTGTCGGAGGACTAGTACACTTCCCAGAGAGGTCATGCAGAGGCACGAAGCCCGCAGAGAGATCAGTGTGTATTCCTGGAGCACTCGCTGGGCAGCAACATATTTTATGCACGTCAAAGACTCCACACCACAACAAGCAAACATGCAAGTCAGCAGCTCCTGGTAGTGACGCTGCCTCTCGCACCACCCCAGTAAGATGGAGGCTACAAACCTGCACTTCTATTTCTCCCGTCTAAACCACATTTTAAAAGAATTTCCCAATCACACCCCCAATATACATTTTCCTGAGACTGAAAAAACCTCTACACCTACAGCGTCCATACACCATCCAGCCTGAAAGTGCCTGGGAGGGAAGAAATACATGAAGGTGTTTGCTCACTCTGTAACTGATACTTTAATAGACACTAAGTTTTTGCTGGTAGTTTGAAGAAGGAGAGGAATTAAGCCACAGGCAGGTCTGAGCATCTCCCCCACTGTGCTAAAGTCAGGGATGAAATTACCTGGTTGCTTTCAGGGCTGAGCCTTCCTCCTCCGCTGGGCGTGCCGGGCATCTTTGCCACAGTGGTGCTGTTGGCCATGGAGCTCTGTGGGGGAGTGCTGGCTGGTTCCGGCTTTATCGAGGAGAAGTTGGAGAGGTTGATCAAGGTAGAAGGGCCAAACTGGTTCATAATCTGTTGGGCTTTAGCTTTTAGATCATAAAGCTTATCTAGGTCCTGCTTCTTCTTGGGGTTGTGGGGACCCAAACCAATCAACTGGAAAAGGAAAAAAAGCCACAGTTAGCAAACAGAGAAGGAATTCAACGGGGTGATCACATCTCTGTTCAGAGTAAGCCACAGCAACCTGACAGGGACCAGAGGTTTATAGAAGATTGGGTCTCTCTGGATGCAGCAAGAAAGGGAGGAGCAATGTTTAGAAGAAGGGAAAACATTCCCTGGTATATGGAATATGAAGTTTGCCTCGAGAAGCACAGCGGCTGTATGCACTGCACTAACAGGAGGCTGGAGCTCTGCAGCGGCACTGACCCGCCTGCTCATTCTTCGGGCTGAATCCCACACGTGTGTCCACCCCTCGCCCTCTGGTCAGGGCCTTTCTGAATACATTTCACTTGGACCACAAACAGCTTCGAGGAAGAGACCACACAAAGAAGATTTAACTAAAGGACACAGCTTGCTCCCGCAGCAGCAATGCAGGGGAACGGCAGGCAGTGTTCAAGTCTTCATCTCCACACTCCACGTGCCTGAGACACAGGCCAGAAGATGACAAGGTTCAGGCTCCCTTGGGTGTCTGCCGCAGGGTGGAGGTCTCGTTTTCGGCAACACCACACTTCAAGCCCGGTCTGCAGCAATCCCTCGATGCGGGCTTGACAACATAGGGTTCGTTTTCAGTTCTGAGTGCGCAAGTCTTGGGTACTCAGAGGTAATGTTGACAGAGAAACACACGTGCACTCCCACACCTTTGATTTGTTCTTCCCACACCGGGCAACCGACAGCCACAGTAAATGAAGTCAGATTTACTGAGCTGTTATCAGTGAACTAGAAATGAGTTGCGGCAGCTTAACTGGTTACTCAGATCTTCCAGGTTCACCCTTTGGTGCCTGAAGTTATTCAGGTTATTGGCCACTGAGCTAACACACAGCCTGACTGGCAACTACTATATTTCATGGCTGGAAGGCTCTAAACCCCAGACTTGATCAAGTTTTGCTCTGTCCTTACTGCTCTGTAAAAGGAAACTTGTCCAAACCCTGGACCTTCCACCCCCACAACCGCTGTGGGCAGTGGCAACAGGTCTGTCACGTGAAATGAGCATTTAAGGAACAGTTTGATGTAAAAGCCCCTTGTGCAGCGGGTGCAACAGCTGCTGTTGGGCCCAGAGATGGGTCAGAAGCAGCTGCTGAGAGCAGACGCCTCTTCTGAAAAGCCTGTGCATCACAGGGTGAACTTACTCATGAGAGAAGAAGGGAGTTTGTTGGAACAGCTTTACACGTTCACATGCAGAGTGATGAACAGAGCGTCTGCTACCTGAGCTACAAATAGACATTTTCCCCTCATCAGAGCAAGCTTTGTTAGTTTGGATTAATTCATACCAAAACACAAACCAGAAATCACACAGGAGTGCTTAGAAGCGGCTGCTTTAGTGCTTCATGCCAAGGCAGGCTCATGCACTGCCGCACCTACAGACACGGAGCCCTTTTAGGAGAACTTATATCCAAGACACACTTCGGTAGCAGCCTCAGCAAGTTTCTAGCTCAATTTTAACTGAATTAATAATGAGAAACCATTATGCTCACACCCTAAAACACCTCAGCTGGCGTTTCTTGACAAGGAGCTCAGCACAAGATCAAGAGGGACTTCAGTGTGCTAGTCCTGGTTTTAGCTTAGGCTGATCTTGGGCTGTTCACCCCACACTTCACTTTACAAATCCACAAAGCAGGAATCCTTACCCACCATGCAGGGCAGAAAGCTCCGAAATCCTTGGGCAGAAAGCACTTTATTAGCATAAAGTTGTTTTGTTCATTTAGTTCTGGATCTTATCGCACCCTTTGCGTGCCGTTAAGATCACCAAACACAAAACTAATGGGATGCGCAGATTCCCAGGACAACTCCCGCATGCCGGCCCCACGGCAAGCCCCGGGTGGTTTACTTACAGCTATCTGAGTGTCTAGATCTTTAATTACATCAGCAACCGCTGTGGGGCCAGCGAACGGAGAGGCCATTTTCCAAAGCCTTCCCAGTACGTCAGCAGTCAGCGTTAACCTACTCTTCTCTCATTCCTACAGGAATACCAGATATTTTTCGTATCACCCACTCTATAATAAGATCGTGAGAGGAAACAGTTTCACACAAGAGAGCACGCGTTGTCCTTACTATGGCGCAAGAGGGTTTATCTATATAGAAGATATTACACGATCACCACGTGAGCGTACGGTGCTCCAGAGGATGAGGCATCTCCCAGGATCCTGAAGCGGGAGCAGAAGTTTAGTCAAATTCCCTTTTTCTGTTAGAAGACAGAGTATCTTGGTATCTGCTGTCAGCAGCGACGCAGAGGTGAGCCCGGACCTCTGCAACAGCAGCCTCCCTCCGTGGCAGCAGTAGGTGTGGTGGCCACAATTAGCACCACTGACTTTCAGTGATCTGCTGTAATTCATAAGTGGTGGTACTACACACAGGGTTACAGCTGTAATTAAAGCCTACGTTAAAGCCAAACAAACCTTCAGCGCATTACCTGGAGTGCTCAGGGGGCTCCTGCTTCCATTAAGACATAACAATTTTCACCAAATATTTAAATAGGTTTGCAAAGGACTGTACAGTCCAGGCATCTCTTTATTGTTAATAGAGAAAACTGGTAAAGTTCTTGGGCTTTGCTTTAGCTATTATAAATGTGAGACAAAGCCCTCCCTTACGCTGCCAGAGGAAGCGCCTGTTACAAGCACTTATCCATTGGGTGCACTAGCTACAAAGAAACAAGTAAGAAAGTCCTTTTTTCCCCCCCCGGATGTGTTTGTTAGCTGCTGACGGGTAACTCAAGCCTCCTTTCTCCCTGACACACAGCTTCCAGCTTCGCATTCTACCCCCGAAGCACGGACACTTGGCATCTAGAGAGGTGACAGCTCCACACACGCCGCTCATAAGAGTTTTTCTTCCAGCATCTTCCCAGCCACCAGCTTAAAGAGGTCACCAGCCCCACGACTGCCCACGGGGAACGCCGTTACGGGACCGAACGGAACCTCCCCGTGTTAAACGTTTCCAGGGGCTGCCAGAGAACCGCGGTGAAAGCCGTCGGGAAGAGCCAAGGTCACCGACAGCCGCCCGGAGCCGACACCGTCCCGCACCGGGCCGGGCCCGGCCCGGTCTGTCCGGGCTGCGGCGGGGGGGACGATCGCCCCTCAGGCCCCGGCATCCATCCCTCGCCTCCCCCGCCCCGGCTGCTGACCGCCACACGCGCGAGGGGTTGGAACACCGGCTGCAGGCCTGGCCCGTCCCGGGGAGCGGCGGGGCACGGCCTACCGCGCCCACCCCCGGGCTCCCTCCCGGGTCCCTCCGTATTTTAGGCCGTAAAAGCCGGTGTAAACCAAGCGGAGCCTCCCACCACCGGGGGAAAGACACCCCCCCCCCCCCCCTCCGAGCGGCCCCGCCGCCGTCCCGTACCTCCCCATGACCCGCGGGCGGACCGAGGCACTGCCGCCGGCTACGCTCCCTCCGCCGCGCACCCCCGAGCCCTTCCGGGGGCACCGCCCGCCGCCACCCGGAAACGCTTGTCAGTCTACAGTGCCGCCAATCCGGATGGAACGTGGCTGCGCATGCGCGCCGCCCTGCCGCCCAAAGGCGCCCCCTCGCGTCCTCGGTGAAGGCGTGGCGCGGAGACGTCCCAGCATGCCCCGCGTGATTTGCATATCGCTGGGAGGCCAGCAAGGCGGGAAAAGGGCGTTTTAGGGGGAAAAAAGCGCAGAAACGGGGGAAAGAAACGTAAAGGTGAGAGAGAAAGAGAGGATGAACTGGGATCCAGGCACTGTCCTTCGGACGTGAAGCGCTCCTCGCCGTGACCTTGGCAGTACCCTGGCACTTTCCGGTGCCGGCGGGCCGAAAGCGCAGCTTTAAAAAGGGCTTCTGCCGTGCGTGGCACGGGGGGGCCCCACGGCCGCCCCCGCGGAATCGACATCAAGAGATTTCGGAAGCACAATTTTTGAAGTGGGGGTCGCCGGTAACCGCTTGTTCCGGCGCCCCGGACAGCGTGAACGGTAGAAGAGCGGTGGGGGAAGGTGGCGTAGAGTCGGTTCCCTCGGGGGGTGGTGAGATTCGCGGTTACGGAGCGGTGAGCGGTGACGTGAAATCCCAGATGTATATAGGCATATATATATATTTAAATAGGATTGTTTTTAGAAAAGATTCCTACCCGGGGAGGTTCACGTTCGGAACACGGCACCCACGCCCCACCCCGGGACTCCGCCGGGAGCCGCTGGGCTCCCCCCTTCCCCTCACAGCTTCACAAGGCTTCGTGGTACACGTGTGAGAGGGGACAGTCCCCCAGCTGGAAGCGGGAGCCCTCCGGAGAGGGGACGTCCCCAGCGGGGCTGGCAGTCTGCTCCGCCCGGGGGGTCGTGCAGGCCCCGCCGAACCCCCAGGGAGGGAGTTCTCCGGTGGGCAGTTCCCCAGGCCGTGGTGCATCGTACCGCAACGGGAGGGAACCGGCGTGCCCCGTGATGCCGCAGGGGCTCCGGCGGGTGCCAGTGGGCTCAGGCTCGCTGAACGGCGTGGCGTACTCGGGCTCGGGCGGTAGCGGCTCCGCGTACTCGTGGTATTTTCCCGGCACGTCGTAGTGGCTTACGACCAGCGGCAGCGTGTAGCCCTCGTCCGGGAGAGGCTTGAAGGTGGAGGGACCCGTCTGGCTGCTGGGGCTCACCTGTACCAGGTCTGGCTCGGCGTACTCTGCAATGGGGTTGCCAGGCTCTGAACTGGGGACAGCAGGGGGACTGTCCCCACAGCGGTGAAGGGCTCATGGTGGTGTTCCAGATGTGGGTGGGATGGGTGGAAAAAATGGGCACATCTGGACCCCCAGGGCTGGGAAAAGCTGGGCAGAGGCATGTCAAAACCCATCTAGAGCAGGACATCCACCCCACGGGGACGGGCACATCCCTCTGCCCCAGCACAGAGCAGGAGTCCTGGTGCCCTGTGGCCACCTTCCAATACCCAAGCCTGTGTTTGAGGTGGAATAATAATAATAAAGATAAATGATAAGCCCTGCCAGGGTCTCCCTTTTGCACAAGACCATGATGCAGGATGGGGGTCAACCAGAGTGGTGCTGGGGGGGGAGAACGGGCAACTGCTGGCTGGGGTTAAACCATGACAGCAACCCAGGGCATCCCCAGGGTGCAATGGGTGAGACACTGCTCCGGCTCTGGGCTGAGAGGCACCCGGTTGTGCCCCGATGTCCCCATTACCTGGCGAATGGGTCAGGCTGAGGTCCCCCGGTGCAGCCGCCGTGGGGAAGGAGGCCAGCGTGGAGCCGGGGGGTGGCAGGCTCTGCAGGGAGCACACCTGGCTCGACTCCAGTTTGGGGTACCCTGAGTAGAGAGCAGAAACCCCGGGTTGTCACATACTGTCCCTTGGGGACAGACAGTGCCTTGGGGGCAGACTGGTGCCCCCAGGGGTGGGACAGCTCAGGGCTCGGCTGCAGCACCAGTTAAACCAGCTGTACCCCTCCTGATTTTGGCCCTGAGGCACAGCAGGACCCCCGGGGAGGGGTTGGGGACCCTTTACCTTTTGTGATCCCACAGTTCAGCTCCGCCGCCGGCTTTCTGCCAAGGGGAGAGCGAGATGGGGGTGAGGGGTCCCAGCCACCCCATGCCCACAACCACCCACCTCCTTGCACCCGCTGCACGGGGGGCTGCACCCCCCGGTACCCGGCAAGCAGCCGAATGGAGCCACCGGGCTTTGGGGAGGCGATGCCGGGTCCCCCAGGGCGAAGCGGGGAGCAGGATGGGACCCACCTTTTCCTGCGGCAGAGGAAAGCCAGCAGAAGGAGGCTGGAGCAGAGGAGCACGAAGCCACCAATGAGCAGCATCACCAGCAGCGTTGAGCCTGGGGAGGGAGGGCAGTGTCAGCCCCCAGGTGCTCCATCCCACCCCTCTGCACCCATGGGTGCCAGGAGCCCACCTGGGGCTACCAGAGAAGGAAAATCAACGTGTTGTCACGGGATGGGCCCGAGTGGGTCTGGTGCCTGGAGCACCCACAAGATGTTGCTGCGCCCCAGGGACAGCCCCCTCATGGCACCCACCTGCCTTCTCCGGGTCCAGGGCAACGCCGGGGATGGGTGTGCGGCTGGCCGGGTGGCTAGTGGGCACAGGGACCTCCTTGGGGACACTGGGCACTGCAGGGCAGAGCGGAGACCGTGAGTGTGGGACCACCACTGGGTGCACGGGGAGGCAGACGTCCCTGGGGGACGTTTGGGATGGAGGGGGGTGTGGGGTGAGAGCTCCCACAGAGGGGCTCACCATAGGGCCGGGGTGCACGGACTCGCGCCATCTGGCAGCCCACCAGGGCCACCTTCAAGGCCACGTGCTGGTGCCAGCTCTGGGGTGTGATGCGGATGTAGCGGGCAACAATGGGGGGGATGAAGGCATTGGAGACCTCCCCGTGGCTGTCAGAGTTTCCTTCAAAGACCTGCCAGAGAGGGCGAAGAGGGTACCAAAGGCCGAATGTCCACAGGCAGGGGGTCTGCAGCCCCCCTGTTGTCCCCTCCCCATGCCCACCTTGTCCTCCTGGCCACCGCTGCCTCTGTAGGGTCTCCAGTTCTTCCCATCACGGCTGGAGGAGACCCGGTAGGATGTCACGTAGTAGTCGTACTGCTCGGAGGAGCCCTTCGTGATGATGCCTGTTGGTGCAGGACCAAGCCCCGGAGGGGGGGCCCTGCTGTCAGCCAGGGGGCTGGGGCTGGGGAATGGCTTGGGGGGGTCCTCCATGTGCCCCACTGTGCCCCATTGCATGGGGCAGAGCTTTCCCAGCTAGAATAACCCCATCTCTGGGATACCCAAGTCCCTGCTGGGAGGGGACCAGGACATGTGACCCCCCCTGGGGACACCCCCCCCAGGATTCCCTCTGGCCCTGGGAAGGGGTTTAGGTGGCAGATTCGAGTGTCAGACCCCCCATTCTGCCCCCAGGAGCCAATAACCTCCGGCCCCGGCTGCCAGCCCTGCATTCCTCCCTCCTCCAGCCTCCGGCCGGACAATGTCCCCATTTTCCTCCCCGCGGTCGCCAGCCGCTGCACAAAGCCCCCGCTTTCGGCAGGCTCCGGCCGAACAAAAGGCGCTCGCTGGCACCAGATGCAAGAGCATAATATTAACTTGTTCGTCCCAGAAACGGCTGCAGGGGGGTGTGGGGGGGCAGGGACAGCAGGGACAAAAGGGGGACGAGAACAGCTGCGGGGGGTTGGTGCTGTCTGCATCCCAGTTTGCACCAGTAAAACCATGGCACAAGGAGGTCCAATGCCTACTGGGAGTTATGGGGGGGGTTGCAACTGCTCTGAGCAGTTTTTGGCGGGGGGGGGCAGTGAGGCTGGCACCCATGTCACCACGGGAAGGACAGTGGTCAGGGTGGCACAGGGACAAGGGCAGCGGTTGTCCCCCCTCTGATGGCCGACACTCACCTGTGACGTTCCTGCGGGCGCCCAGGTCCAGCTCCAGCCAGGCAGCCTCAGAGACGGGTTCGGCCGCCCAGGAGTGACCGGTGGTGCCAAGCGCTGCCCGTTCGGCCACCCAGACTCGGTCCTGGCCCAGCGCGTCCACCTCGTGCCACGAGGATGAGGCGTTGAAGGCGGCCACCTCCAGCGCGTCACCACAGGCTGGCAAGGGGAGAAGACAGGCTGGGAGCCTGGGACCCCCAACCGGGTACAGTATGGGGGGTGGCACTGGGTTTGGCAGCCAAAATTGTGGCTTAATTTCAGGGGAAATGGCAAAAAATACCTTTGTGGAATATGAGCCGCTTCTCAGAGAGGGATCCCCTGCAGGGAGGAAAGGTGGGGGAGCATCAGACAGGGGGTCCCCAGGTGAACAAACCCTGGGGGTCTCTGACATCGAGGGGTGGCAGGTCCCCAGTGTCAGCACGGATGGGTCCCACAGCTGGGTGTGGGGTGTAGCCGGGGTCCACAGCCCCTCCTCGCCCACCTTTTGGAGTGGAGCCCATTGGCGAAGGCTGACTCGTAGAGCGTGATCCCCTTCTCCCGGGACAGGGTGACCTGCCCGCCCAGCTCGTCTGCGATCACCCCGGCATGCACGGCCGCCTTGCACAGCACCGAGGTCTGCGGGGAGCAGGGGAGGGATGAGAGCAGACCTCCCCCCGGAGTGTGCAGGGGCAGGCACCCCATGGCCAAACCTACCCCCTGCGGTCTGCTTGGGGGGTGACAAGCGGTAGCCACACGTGCTGGGGACCGTCCCCGGGAGGTGCACCCATGGGTGCCGACCTGCGCAGCAGGGTGCCCCATGGGGCGAGCCAGGCTCTGCACTTACATCCCGGTAGCCCTGGCTCGGGTTGCCCCAGATGTCCCCATCGATGTCCTTGCAGCCCGCGGGGCAGTACACACTGAAACACACAGTGACGGGGGGGTCAGGAGTCGCTCCCATCCAAATCCCCTCTGCACACCCACTTTGCTCCCCATCCCGCCTCGGTTGCACCCCAAGAGCCCTGGGGCGAGCGCAGCCCGAGCGCCCAGGAGAGGGATGGGGATGAAACCGGGGCTGATGGGGACCAGCAACGATGCCGGCATAGGGGATGCCAAAGTAGGGACCACTCACACCCCCTGGCCACTCACCTGACATGCTCCTGGGTGTAGTGGGTGCCTCGAACCAGGCAGGAGACCAGGTCTGCAAGGCAGGGACACCCCAGGGTGAGAGACCCCCACCCGCTCGCCTCTGCCCCACCGCACCCCATCCCAGAGGGGCAGGGAGGGATGGCCCCTCAGTCCCTGCAACCATCGGCCCCACGCCAGCAGCTCTGCCTGATATTGGGGTCCCAGCTGACCTGGGGGTCCCAGCTGGCTGGGTAGCCTGGGGGATCTCCCATGTTGTGCCCCCAGCCAGGGAGAACATGGGTCTTGCAGGAGCTTGGGGTGATGGGAGCCTACCCTGGGGTCAGCAAGGAGCTCCCTCCACCCCTGGCCATGCCCCCCGCCGTGGGCCAAGACACAGCCAAGGCGGGGGGGCTGTCTCCACATCCCTGGGGGATGCTCCCCCCCTACCTGGGTGCTGCGAGGTGGCGTAGGACAGGAGGAGGCCTCGTCCCGAGCGGTGGCTGGTGCTGTTGAACAGGACGGTCACGGTGCTGGAGTTTGTCACCAGGAGCGGGGCGGCGGGGCCAGCGTTCCTGCAGTATGGCCCTGCCGGCAGGGACGGGGCCGTGGAGAAGATTGGGGCTCCCTGGGGACAGGCATGGGCACCCAGACCCTGGGGTGTCACCTCCCCTGGCACAGCCCTCCCCAGGGTGGGGGGGGGGGGGGCCCTCAGGTGTTTGGGCTGTGCTTAGGGTGGTCTCAGCCCCAGGGCGGCCCATCCCCAAGGTGGTCCCAGCCCCAGAGCAGTTAGTTACATCCACACTATGGGGGGGACCTGGGGCACAGCCCCTCACAGCTCACCCTGTCCCCACTGTCCCCCACCTCCTCCCCGCTGCCACACTGTCCCCCCGCAGCCACAAGCAGCACTGGGGGAGATGTACAGGGGTTGGAGCTGGACCAGGCTCCCGGGGGAGCACCCCAAGATGTCCCCACATCCCCAGGCAGGGACAGACAGGCTCCTGGCTGGGCAGGGACCCCCCCCCCCCCAGGGTCTTTTCATTCCACCATGGTTGGGACAGCACAAGTGGCCACCAGCCCTTATCGGGTGCCTGCCACCACGTCCCCCGCTACTGGGGCTGGCATGCATGGCGTGGCCCCACAGGACCCCAAAATGGGGGCTACGTCCCCATCCCCTCCCCATCTCCCCTTTCACAGGCACCGCTGAAGCTGCCTTCTAAATCCCCCCGTTTAATCCAAATTAATTTGCAGTCTCCATCTCCCTGATTAAAACTTCGGCTTAGCAGGCAGGCAGGTTCCTTGGGGACATCTCTGGTCCCAACTGGGAACAAGACGTGGCCCCAATCCCCGGACTGCCATCACCCCCCAGCCCTGCATCTCTCTGCTCTGTGTCATGTCCATCACCAGGGTCTCGGGGCACCCAGAGATGCTTTGAGCAAATGCCATTGTTGCCCTGGGGACAGGGAGCTGTGTCCCTGTGTCCCCATGGTGCTGGTGGTAAAAATCCTGCTATGGGGTCATGCCATGCCTCAGTTTCCCCAACACCCACACCCTCGCCCTGCCTGGGTCGTATTTAACTGAGAGGTCAAGCGCAGGGGATGTGGGACAGGGCATGCGTGCAGGGATGTCACAGGGTCACAGACGTGATGGAATGGGGGCTCTGCATGATATGCAGATGACACGCATATAAGATGCAGATGACACACATGCACAGATTTCCCACCCACTGCCAGATGCCAGCGCTGCCCTGAGCAGATGCTGCCGCGTTGCTGCCACGTCTGGTACGGTGCCCACCCAGCCGGTGGCTCCGGAGACCCCCTGGGTGCTGGGGACCCCTCGGCCGAGCCGTGGGCTGGAGGCTGCCATCCCCGCGGGGACCCCGGCACGTCCCCAGGCAGGATCAGCCCAGGCGCCAGACACCGGGTCTGAGTCAGCAGGAGGGAACCCACAGCCTCCGCCTGCTCCGGCTGCTTCCCGAAAAACATCTGGGACTTCTCAAGGGCCAGCGTCAGCCGCAGGCGAGGGAGCGGGACCCTGGCCCAGCCCTGCGTCACCCCCTGCTCACTGGCACGCATGGCCCTGGTGAAGGCACCTAAAGGGGCTGCGGGTGCCCGGCCACCTACCCAGCCCCCCACCGCCTCTGCCAACCCCCCAGGAGCATCATCTGGGGGTTCTCCCCTTCCCACATTGCTCTGGGACCCCTCAGTCTGGGCCAGTCAGTCTCTCGGCTTTGGGGTCCCGGGAGATGGGGACAAACATGTCCCTGAGGTCACAGCAGAGGGGATGGGGACTGGGGACCTCACATACTGTCACCCCTCTGGGTACCAACCAGGAAAGGGTGAAAGTCCTGGAGAACAGGGAAAAATCCCGGTCCTGGGAGCAGTGGTGGATCCAAGCTGGCTTCTTTCCACCCCATGTTTCCCATAGCATCCCCTGCCCAGCCCCTGCCCCTCACCAGGCCTTGGGGCGGCTCCTCCACCCTACCCCATCGACACCCCAGCAGTGCCGTTTCCCCCCGTCCCCCCAAGGCTCCCCCCCCCCCAGCCCCCGCCATGCTCCCAGTGCTGTCAAATCCCTCCAAGACCATTAAATCTCTCCGGGAACATCCTGGAACCATTTGGGCAGTGGCTGGGTGGACGGAATTAATTAATTGGCGGCTGCATCTGGTCCCAATTACGTGCCAACCCCAATAGACCCCTCCTCAGGTACCCCCCTCCTCGGATACCCCCCTCCTCAGATACCCCCCCCCAACCTTGATGAAATCAGCTAAAAAGCCAGTTTTTCCCAATATTCTCCTTATCCAGGACTTCACATAACGTGATATCACACACACACCTCCCCACCCCATCCACACCCCCTTGGCAGGCGCTGCCTCAGTTTCCCCTGAGACCTCCCCCCTCCATTACCGTAGGCGGTGCCAGCCTGGGGGTCGGCGAGCAGCAGGGAGCTGCGGGCGCAGTGCTCGGAGGGTTCCAGGTCCACGTCCCCAAAGGCCAGGAGGAGGGAGGTGCCCGGGGGGGCACGCAGCTGCCAGCGGCAGGCCGTGTGGTTGGGGTATGTGCCCGGGTAGTTCTTGGAGCTGAGGGTGCCGCTGTGGGGTGTCAGCAGCGTGTGGCCGCAGCCGTCCCCTGCGGAGAGACCGGAGCGGGGTGGGGAGGGGTTCAGCCAGGCTGCTCCCTGCCTGCCTCAGTTTCCCCACTTGGCGTGGCTCCAGGGACACCCCACGGGCACCTGCAGCCCCTTCAAATGTTTTCCTCCTCTGAAACATCTTTTTTTTTTTTTTTTTTTCGCTTTTCTGGCTGCTCCCCCCCATCTGGGACAGTCCCCGGGGGGATCCAAGAATGAAGCTGCCTCAGTTTCCCCCATAGCCACCCAGCGCAGACCTGCACCTCCAGCTCCTCTCCATCCCCCAGGGCAGGAGGACCCCAATTTTTGAGGGGATACAAAAGGATGCAAGGAGGAAATATCCTCCCCTGCCACGGGGCTGTACAGCACCGAGCAGCCCCCGGCAGCCCCCGGCTGCAGCCTTGACCTTGAGGATGACCTTGGGCAGCTGCATCCCCATCGCCTCCTCCCCAGGGCGGTGCCAGCACCCACCACAAAAGGGGCTTTTCTCCTGGCTCACCGCCCCCGGGCACGAGGGAATATCCTGGAAACTTGAGTTGAAAGCACCCGATGCCAGGGACCGGCCAGGATTTCTGGTGGAGCTGGGGCAGGATTGGGGAATGGGGAAGGGCAGGGAGGGGGGAAAGCATCGCTCAGCCCCTCTGCATGGGCAGGGGAAATGTGGGGGTCCATCGTTCAACACCCCCCCCCGCATCCCCAAAAAGCTGCTGCTCCTGCCAAGCATCATCCTGGCACAGCCAGAAAGAAAAGCGATGGCGGGCACGGCTTTGCCCCCGCCTTGGCTCCCCTTGCCGTCGCTGGGAGACGGCACAAAGCACCGGCAGGGGAAAATCCTGCAGGGATAAAAAAAAGGGGGAGGCCAGAGGCAGAAGATGTCAGCCCCCCCACAGAGCCCACTCCTCCCCAGCCTGCGGAATGGGCTGCTGGCTGAACCCAGGGCGATTTATCCCCGGGCAGGGATATAAATCCCGTTTCCCTCCTGGCTGGGCAGTGACCCCCGTTATGGCAGAGCTGGGAAGGATCAGGCCCTCTGGGGCTATAGGGGGGAGCACCAGGGACAGGCTGGATGGGGGTAACAGCATGGGGGACCCCGGGGCTGCTCAAAAAGTGGCTCCCAGAGGGGCTGCTGTGTGGGTGGGAGAGAGATTTGGGGTATTTGGGGGGAGTTTCGGGCAAGGAAGGTCAGAGGCATCGGGATCTGCACGAAAACCCTCTCTGGCCAGGACAGCTTGGCATGTGTGCCCGAGCTGGGGGTCTTGGATGGCCCCCCCCGCTCCAACTCCACGCCTGTGGGTGTAGAGAAGCTGGGGGGACCCATCCTGGGAAAAACCCATCCCAGGAAAGGAAACCCTCGGTAAAAGCATCCCAAGTGTGGCCGGCACATGCTGGGCAGGCATGCCAGAGATAAGCCAAGAGCTGCAGGCGCACCTGGGGATTTGGCTCCGAAGATGCTACCGAGGGGCCGGGAACGGTGAAGGCAGAGCCGTGGGGGGGCTGGGGACTTGCTCCCAGCCACGGGAACATCCTCCCCCTGCCCCCCCCAAAAATCAATTGCCAAAAAAATGGGAAAACTGGATTTCCGCTGGGTGAGGGTGAAGCCACGGCCGGGCCCCCGCTGGGGCCATCCCTGCCAGGGATTTGTTTGTTTTCTCACAGGATGCGGGAAAGACACAACAGGGCGATGCTCCGGGAAAAGTCCGGCACACTCCCGCCTCTGGCACGCTGCCAGCCCCGGGGATTGCTCCCACGTGTCCACCGACAGGTTTGGGATCCGGTGGATACCCGCTGTACGATGTCTCCCAAATCACACTTGGGGAAAGCAGCGGGGTTCTGCCCCCGGTGATCCCGTCCTGGCCTGTGCCTCAGTTTCCCCTCGCTGAGAACGATGCTTTGGATGTCCCATCCTTGTCTCCTCGCTCTCGGATGAGTTGGGGACAAGCAGCGCCAGGGAAAATCACATCCTCAGGATAAGGTTTGGCTGAACGTCTCCTGGGGGCCTTCCCGGACCCCAGCGGGTGCAAATCCCCCCAGAGCGATGCTGCTGGGGCCCGCAGCATCCCCAGGATGGAGCCCACTGCCCAGCTCTCCCAGCCGTTCACCGTAAGCTCCAGCGATCCTCTTAAACTGGGACAGAGTCGGGCCCCTGGGGATTAGGGATTCCCGGGGAAAGCCCTGCGGGCAGACGGAGGGGACCCCGGGACCCTGGCACCGGGAGCGGGGTAGGACAGAGGGAGCGGGGGCTGCGGGGAGACCAGGCGGGTGCGGGACCGGGGTGATGCGGGGGGGTGGAGGCGGCGGGGAGCTCGTCCTGTCCGGTACCGGAGCAGAGGGATGGCGGGGACCCCGTCCCGGATCGGTACCGAGGCAGGTGGCCAGCGGGGACGCCGTGTGGTCCCGGTCTAGGGACAGCGGGATACTCGGATCGGTACCGGGGAGCCCATGCTGGTCCGAGCCCAGTCCGGACACAGTCAGGAGCCCGTCCCGGATCGGTCCCGGGACAGAGGGGAGCCCGTCCGGTCCCGGTCCCGGTCCCCATCCCTGACCCAGTCCCGGTCGCGGCACACGACCCATCCCGGCAAGTGAAGGGGAGCCCCGGTGGAAGCGGGACCCCCGGTGCCGTGTCCCGCTACGGTGCCCCGCAATCCCAACTCCCCGTCCTGTCCGCCGGCCGGGCGCAGCCCCAGCGGGCCCAGCAGAAGGCAGCGGCGGAGCAGCGCCAGCGCCAGCGCTCCCCGGGCCGCCCCGCCGCCC
>NW_010972953.1:5150659-5163350 GCF_000737465.1 Haliaeetus leucocephalus | reverse complement strand
CGGGGCCTCCCCTCGGCCTAGCGAGGGCCAGCGGCCCCCACCGGGGCCTCGGGGTTCCCTGGGCGGGGGCCGTGCTGCTCCCGCGGCCCTGCGGGGGCCCCACCGCCGCCCCCCCCGGCCCGCGGTCCTCGCCCAGCAGCCCCCCCCCCCCCCCCGCCGAGGTCAGGCCTCGGCCCGCGGGCCGGAGCCGGTCACCGGTCACCGCCGGGGTTTCTCCATCTCCCGGCCGTGCCCCCCCCCCCCCCCCCCCGCCCGCCGGCAATCCTGAGGAAGCCGCGGCCCCGCCGCCGTCCCAGCGCGGGGGGTCCCAGGGGAGCATCACCGGGGAGCGCTGCCCCGGAGCGGGGGAGTCTGGCCTGCGCCACGAGCCCCGAGAGGGTGAAGACGTGACCGAGGAGGGAGGCCCAGTCACCCGTGGGCGGGGGGGGTGCGCGTCCCCTGGCTTGTCCCAGCCGTGGGCCACCCAGCCCACCGTCAGCCGCCTGCGGTCCCCTCTGGACACAAGCGCTTCCCCAAAAGCTTCTAAACCCCCAGGAGGGAGCCTGGGGGGGGGGGGGACCCTGACCCACGCCTGGCGCACAGGGCTGAACTCCAGCCCTACGGCAGTAACAAAACCACTTTTATTCCTCCCTGCGTAGCAGCAGGGAACAGCTCGGTGCCCCCCCCCCCACCCCCCCGTGAGGATCTCCTGCAACACCGCACCTCTGCCGCTGGGAATACCGGCTTCTCCGCAGCCCGCGTGCGGTGGGAAGGGTCGGTCCCGGGCATGTTCCTGGTAGCAAGGGATCAGAGCATCCCAAGGGTGGCTGGAAGCGCTGCCAGCCGGAGGGGGAGAAGCTCGGAAAACCTTCTCGTGCTCTCGCCGAAACCCACAGTGTGGGTTTGCTCAGCCAGCGTCAGCCTGCGGGGCTGGGGAGAGCCACCGGCTGCTGCCGGCTTGGGAAGTTATGAGTGGGATGGCACTGGGGGGATCTGCCTCTGTCGGTTTTGTGTTGTCGGATGAGATGTTCCCAGCTATCGTGATCAAGAGGGGAGGAGAAATCCTCCCGTGTGTTGACAGGCGCTTGCCATCTCTCTGGTGGTGAATTTAAAATGCCTGGTCCCCTCTTTGGAACCGGAGCTTTGCTCTGCCAGCCCCTCGGTCCCCGCTAGCCCGGCCTTTGCTGCGGCGGGACTGGGCGATCATGCTTACACGCCGCTGCCTGTCCCTCTCCCTGCACAGGCAGCGGTGCTGCCGCGGAACAGACCTGCCTCTGCTTTGCCCTCTGCAGCACCGCGGCACCCCGCCACCGCCGGGCTTCATGTGAGAGATGGCGAATGCCGAAGTGAGCGTCCCTGTGGGTGATGTGGTGGTTGTACCAAGTGACGGAAACGAAGGGGAGAACCCGGAGGATACCAAAACCCAAGTGATCTTGCAGCTTCAGCCGGTGCAGCAAGGGTGAGTTGGATGGTACTGGTGTGTCTGGGAGGTGCGGGGTGGGACGTGGGGGGGTTCTCTGCAGGTTTTCCTGGTGCGGGGACCAAGTGTCGCTGCGTTTTCCAGGTCCGCATCGGTTTTGTGCCACGCACGGTAGGGAGAAAATTACAAGGCAAAAAAGCTTTTGTGTGTGTCGCTGTCACGGGGCCTCCAAGGACTGAAATTGTCCTGCGGGGACAAGTCCGCACGATGCTATCTCCAGATCACGGCAACCTGGCGATGGCCATGGCAGTGAGGAAGCAGCGAGGTGGTCGTGGTGCTGCCCCGGCCACGCATCCTCCCGGTCTCCCTCTTCCCTCTCTGGCCCCAGGGTGGGTTGTTGCCACACTGCAGCTGCTGTACGTGGTGGTCTGTGCCCGTGGGTCCAGATCCGCATATGCCTCTGTGCCAGCCTTCCCCTAAAATAATTCTCCTCTAAAAGACAATGAAGCTGGGATGTTGGAGGGAATTTTGTGGTCCCCTGGCAGCTGCTGCAGAGAAGTGGCTGCCACCAGGCGCTTCACCTTAACTCTGGATCAATCAGGATGTAAATATACTGGCTCCAGTTTGATAATACTCACAGAGCAGGGTGGCTGTAGGCCTGACAGTGACTCTTCCCTGCGTGATCACCCCTGCTGCAGTGTCACACAGGGCTGGAAGGGAAATCCTGGGGCATTGAGCTCTGCTTCCTGTTGTCGTGGGTAACTGCCTGTATCAGAAACCAGAGGAGAAGGCACAGGGAAGCGCGCTGCAGAGCTGCTTCAGTGGCGCTGCCAATGTGGAGGGTGCAATGACAGGACTGGGAATGCCTCTGCGTGTTTCGGTCCTTGGGATTATTATCGTATTTTTGTATGTGCCAAAAAAATGCCTGCGACTGAAACTGTATCAAACAAAATCCATGTCCCTGGAGGACAGGCAAGAAGGAAACAAACTGAATTTTTAACCCCGTGCTATGAATCTTAATTTCCCATGATTTATACAGTTTGTTTATGGATGGCTGCTTTCACAACAGGATTTACCAAGAGGGCTCTGAGGCCAGCGCTGCCGTAGTGGCCGTCGAAACCCACACCATCCACAAGCTAGAAGAAGGGATCGGTGAGTTCCTGCTTGGCGTGGGCAGAATCCCCTCCTCTGCAGGGCTGGTCGCCGCTGAGCTGGTGTCTCCAGTTCGCTGGGCTTCCTTCTGGCTCTGCCCCTGCAGATGCTGTTTCCCAGGCATGGATGTGGGTGCAGGGGCTGGGCATACTCTGGACTAAGAGTCTGCTGTTACTGCTTGGTCTCAAAGTCCTCAACTGAGATCCTGGCTCTCCTGCAATGAATGGTAAGGGCTCCCACGGGGTCCAGGGGAGCCGAGATTTCACCCTAGACTTGGTGTGCAACACTAGCAGGCAGGAATGATGGTTATAAGGATGGCAGTTGTGTCTGCACTGGCTGAGGCATCAGACTCTGACTGCTGGCTCTTTGTTGAATGAACAGCCTGACAGTTTGGGTTGGATGTTCAGAAGAACTGAGCAGGTTGACTCTGAGTGCTCCCTGCCATCCTGAGGAGTATGTGGGAGAAGGCTCCTGTCATTAGGTGCTGTCACTAGATCTTAACTAGTGTTCTGCTTCCTGTGTGGGTGTGGGTCTTTTGGCAGTATTAGCAGAAACTCTGCGTGTGAAGAGAATATATTATCAGTAAATATCTGATATCTCTGCTAAAGAGATACCAGAGCTGCAAGAAATCTGAGAGATATCTGTGCTTTCCACAGATTGTTCTCATTGACCCCCCCCCCCCCCCTTACAGATTTGTTGGATTTCCAATCCCATGTTCTCCTGACAGATGAGCTTAATTTTGAGTGTTGCTATATTAAAAAGCAGATGACAGTTGCTGTTAGAGCTAGTAATTGGAGAAGACTAAGGCAGGACTGATCCTGGACTGGGAACGGTCCTTCTTTTGGCATCCTCAGTGTAGGTCTCGCAACCTGTGAGTTTTCAGCTTCTGCCTTGTGGGATTTGAGCTTCTTGGGTGGAAAGTTTCATTTTCGCCCCTTCCTCTCTCAGACCCCAGCACCATTGAAACGAACGAGGAAATCGAGATCGCCTATCCCATCACCTGCGGGGAGAGCAAAGCCATCTTGCTCTGGAAGAAGTTTGTCTGTCCCGGAATTAATGTCAAGTGTGTAAAGGTAAGGGAGTTTTCGCAGTGGATTCCTTCTCTGGTCTCAAGGTCTGGCACTTGACCTCCATAGGACTTTCTTTTTGCATTTCATCTTTCAAACTTTGCCTTTGCAGTGTGCTGGATTGTTAGTGCTAAAGTTGTTTTTAGCATGAGGAGAAGCAGGGGAAGAGTGGGTTAACGAGTGAAGGCCTATCACCCACGTTGTATTTCGGAGTAGTATTTGGCACTTGATGAGGGACTTGGAGCTGCAGGCAGGCAGGGGATGCATACTGAGATCTGCCAGAGCTCTTCTTCCTTGTCTGTTTCCCCCGGTGTCCTGATACTCCACTCCTGTCACTCCCTCCGTGAGCAGGTTGCATCAAGAGAAATCTTGCTGTTACTTTTTCCACTTGAGAGTGTGGTAATGTCACAGCTGATGCGCTGAGGCTGAGTCCCCGTGTGCTGCTGCGGCGAGAGTGCTCTGTTGCTGACCCTCAATGGGAACTATCTTAGTCACTGGAGCAGGACAGAACAGATGCCTGAGTGAATACCTGTGTCAGCTAGATGTTGCTCGGCTATTTGATGTAACGGGAGTCTTCCGTGATGATCTGCAAGATGACTGTACATGCTCACAGAAGGAGCTAATTTGGTTTGTGCTTCATATGAAAGCCTTCAGGGCTGTTCCTGGCTAGAGCTGTGTGGTTCGAATGCCAGTGGCTGGCAGGTCATCTCTGCAAAGATACCTGTTCTGGAGTTACAAGTTTTGCTGCACTGAAGGGTTCAAAGCTGGTAGGAATTTGAGAAGCAGCTCCTCTTTCTGGGTAACAGTGGGGGCTTAGATGAGCTGTGGACTGGCTGTGTTGGGTGTCCCAATACAGTCTTCCGAAGTGATACTACCCTGTTTGCTGAGCCTTTGTTTATCTCGTTGTCAGTTCAATGACCAACTGATCAGCCCGAAGCATTTTGTTCACCTGGCTGGAAAGTCTACCCTAAAGGACTGGAAGAGAGCCATTCGCCTCGGAGGAATCATGCTGAGGTATCTGACTCTGTCCAGCTTCAGGGCTTTGTCACTGCAGCTGCATGATCCTGAGCAGGCATTTTGTCTGCTCTGCAGTCCCCAGGACATCTCTTGGAAGCTCACATTACCCGGCCAGCAGCCTGCAGAGTTCCTGGCCCCATGGTCTGAGGGGCAGGATTCCTCATCCTGTACAGAAGTGGCCTCACCTGGGGGACCTGGTGGGGGGCAGAAAAGGGCTGGAGCCCTGTATGTGAAGCTGGGGGATGGCTTGTATTTGCCATTTGAAAGCCCTGCAGGAGATGTTTTTTGTGCAGAGTGGCACTGGGTCTCCCTTTCTCTGTCCTTCCCATGGCTGTAGCATTCCTATGTGGAATACTCCCTTTTGTCTTCAGGCTGAGATTTGAGCTGAGTCTGGTTCTCTCCCCACTCCCTGCACAGGAAGATGATGGATTCGGGGCAAATTGACTTCTACCAGCACGACAAAGTTTGCACCAACACCTGTCGAAGCACCAAGTTTGATCTCCTCATCAGCAGCGCCAGAGCACCGGTGCCGGGGCAGCAGAGTGTGGTGCAGACTCCTACATCAGCTGACGGTAGGAAACCAGTTAGCAATGCCACAGGAGTTGCCCTCTGACACTCCTCACCCTCCATGGACTAATGAAATCAGGCTGACCCCCCACACACACACCTTACACCTTCTCCCCAGGCGTAGCAGAGCAGTCCCACCGTTTAGGAGACTGCTCTGGTTTCTGGGAAGGCAAATGCTTCTCCTGTCCGCTCAGAGAGGTCTCGGTACCATCTCTCAGGGTGATCTGCTCTGCAGTAATGCGAGGGCTGGAAAGCAGCTGGTATTAAGCAGTGACTAGAGGCAGCCTTGGGAGCCAGGGGAGGCTCACCTTGAAAGGATCCCAGTTCTGGGGTCACCATGTGAGCAAACACCTGAGAGAGCTCACACAGTGTTTTCTGATGTCTTTCCTATTTGAGGGTCTATTACAAAGGCACGAGATGGGCTAATGCTCAGGAATGACTTTAGGGATGCTGACCTCCTCCGGAGCAGCCTGCTCCACATCACCTGGACATCCATGAACGGGGTATGATGGCTGGAAACGATTTGATTGTCATTCCAACTGCAAATTCTCAGCGAATCCTGTGCTCCAGAGCAGAAAGTGATCTCTTTGCTGAGGTTAAGGGAGAAGACTACTCCCAACCATACTGCATCATTCAGCTGGGCAGGTTACATTTCTCTAAGGCCCTGGGTGGGTAAGATAGCAGAGTTGTCCATAGGCTAAGGAGAATCTCCTGGAAAGCACATGGTAAAACCTTACAATGGCTGCAGATTGGCTTAGTCCCAAATTTGATCCAGAAATTTAGGATTGAGTCAGATCCGTTTCCTTTTTATAAACCAGCTTGGACCCTGACCCCATCATTTCCTGAGAGATCAGAGCATCTCTGGGGCACAGAGCTCCCTGTTGATGATGCAAGGGGAGAAGGGTGGCTGGGCCGAGGCTTATTTGTTCCCTTCTTCATTCTGATCCCTTTCTGATCTTTTTATGCCAGGACTCCAGTTTGCTTTTTGGAGGGCACATGGTTTTCCCTCCAGAAGCCCCAGAGGCTTTCACAACCACAGTTCCAATGAGAAGCAGTAATATTTGCTTTTAGCTAATTTGGTTGAAAGAAGCCAGGCACAAATAACCTGACCACGAGAGTGAAAAAAAAGAGCCTGGGAGGGGTGAAGGGGATGGAAAGCAAAGCAGGGATTCAGTGCTGGCACTCCAGGTGCCGCAGAGGGAGCTGATGTTGCCTCTCTGGCAGGGAGCATCACCCAGATCGCGCTGTCAGAGGAGAGCATGGAGGAGGGGATTGAGTGGAACTCAGCTCTGACGGCTGCCGTCACCATGGCCACTGAGGAAGGCATGAAAAAGGACACGGATGAGATCTCGGGTAAGCTCAGGCTGCTTGTTGGGTGTTTTCTTCTCCTCCCCTTGCCTGTTACATTCTGGAGACTGAAATCCTGAAAATAAAGAGAGTTTAGGCAATGACAGAGCTGTCCCCCAGCCCCTTGGCTATCCCAGCATTTCCCAGGCATGCAGGGTCCCTGCCAAATGGAGCTCCTCACTGCTGCAGGCAGAGGGGGACTTCAGCCCTGGCCTTGTGACTGGTGGATGATCCCCCAGATCAGTTGCTACTAGTTACAGTGAGGGGCTTTTTTTTTTTTTATTCATGCTAAGGATGTAAACACCTGCCAGCCTGAAGCTAGACTGAAACCGTCAGTGAGTAGTGTCTTGTTAGTACCCCGTGTTAGTACCCTGTCAGCTCACTTGGCTGTGTCTCACTGGCTGCAGTGCCTTGCCTTCCCTCTTAGGATCAGTACGGAAGCTTAGGCAGAATTTCCTCAAACAAAAATTTTGAGCTCTGCATCTTGCAAAGATGAACAGAGGCAGTGAAATGTTGCCTTGGAAGTCATGGTGCTGCTTGAAAACATGTTACTGATTTGCTGTGTGGGTCTGTTTTTCTTCTTCTGGGGCTTTTTTTGCATGTCATATCCACCCCAATGGCCAAATTAGAAGTCGTCTTGCAATGTTACTCTTGCCTGGAAGGTTTAAGGTAGCCTTGTGGGGGAAAATGCCAAATGCTTGTACATGTTGACTTCTCTTTCCCTCTCCTTGTGACAGAGGACACGCTGATGTTCTGGAAAGGAATAGCTGATGTGGGGCTGATGGAAGAGGTTGTGTGCAACATCCAGAAGGAGATAGAAGAAGTCCTAAGAGGCGTCCAGCAGAGGTTGGGTCAGTCTCCCTTCCAGATGACGGGTAGGTTGTGAGCCACAGCCTCTGGCTCTGCAGTGGGGAAGGATGCTGAAAAGGGCAGCTGCTGGCCAAAAAAAGTGACAAGGGTCCATCCCCACCGTTTAAAGCTGTTGAGTCAGGATGGCGAGCGAGTTACCACTCAGTAGCTGAGCTGGGGAGCTGGGTCTGGGTGTGGTCTCAGCCTGCCCAACTGTGAAGTGCATTTGCTTACACCACTGCGGGGCACAAGGACACAACGTGCCACCCTGTTCCCTGAGCAAAATAACCCTGGCAGCTTGCTGAGACCATCGGGTAACTGTCCTCAGCTCCCGGCCCTCACGAAAGCCTGCCCAGATTCACTTCTCGGACCAGAGTTAGTCAAACACTTTTCTCCGTGACAGTGCAGGCTTGAACAGGTCCTGCCCCCTCACTTCTCGTTCTGTCTTCACTTGTGCCAGAAAACCTGTTTTTGGGGCTGAACCAGATGAGGGAACTGATCTGGGTTAAAAATAACTCCCCTCGCCTCTTTAGGGTTATTTTTAACTTGGATCAGTTCCCTAATCCAGTTCAGCACATGCCCCTGTGAGCACAGGGTTTGAGAGCACCTCTTGTTGATGCTCTTGCTGAGAGAACATCCATGTAGCCACAAACTTCATTTTACCTGGGATATTTTTTTTTTATTTTCTAATTTAGCATTGGGCTGGTGAATCTTTGTGTCTGGTAGGTGGCAGCTTTTGGAAGCTGTGAGTGATTGAAGTCAGTGGATTATAATAGAAATTTTGCACAGCTTTCAGTGGAGCTGGCATGTTAATGACACTGTCAGCAGCATGGGGTGATGATTTGTAGGTGGAGATCTCATTTGTATCTCTGTGATTGCAAATTATGTTTGCAGCAATTCTGAGCTGCTTGGGTGACACATCTCTATTTCATTTTCTTTGTCATATGAATGGGATTATTTAGTCCTTGGATGTCAGAAGGTTGTGGGAGCTGGGTCTGCCCTTGTCAGCCAGCCCATGTGAAAGAACAGAGATAGTTTTACAAAAGGCAGCCGAAAATCTTTGGTGTAATACAAGCATCTTTTGAGTACCTGACCAAGTCCCATGTGTGGGACTAGGCACTCATCCCCATGCACTTTCCTTGCAGATGCTGCTGTCTTGAACAATGTTGCCCACACATTTGGGCTAATGGACACAGTCAAGAAGGTTCTGGACAACAGGAAAAACCAGACAGAGCAAGGAGAGGAACAGTTTCTTTACACACTGGCAGGTACAGTCAATGCTTAGTAAAGGCTTCTCATCCTGCTGCTGCTCTTGGGAACTGATGTGACTTTCATTTGACATAACCCCCAGTGAACCATATATCGGTTATTGTTCAATACATGCTGCCCCAAAACAAATGCATCCCAATCCCTTTTCATCCTAGGGCTTGAGTGGAATTTCCCCTCTCCCTTGCCTCGCAGGGAGCAGTTACCTGGGGCATTCAACAGCCCGAAGTCCGTGCCCTTTGCTGCAGCCAGGGTGCTGGGGGTGTGAGTCCGATTCTGTCGGCATTAGGAAATAGGTGCTGCTAGCTAAGAGCTGTGCGGCAGTCATCCGAGCTGCGGGCAGTGCCGTGCTGTGCCCCAGCTAATAATCTTCTCTGTCTATGGGGTGCTGAGTTGTATGCTTGTCTTGGCATGGAGCTATCAGGTGTCTTGCACAGCTTCCCCTGAGCTGAAGCCAATAACCTGACCTGGATTCCCCAGAGCCGCTTGCTGGATTTGTCTCCCTCCTCACCGTGTCTGTAGGACCTGTTCTTATCTGGGATGTCCTAGTCCCCTACTGCCCTGGATAAATGAGATTACTGTGCTGCTTCTGACTTCCAGTGTTCACACAGACAAGGGTTGTGGGAGGTGTTTCATTGACCCAGGCAGTCCTGCTCCCTGTCCCCAGTACACGTGCTCAGCTCCTGAGGAGGGGACCCAGCCAAGCTCAGGAGGCGGTTCCTACTGCCTGGAGAGGTTTGTCCACTCTCCCTTGTAGGTGGGTCTCGCCTGGGGAGCAGAAATGCCCATCTTCTCATCAGTAGGAGTAGCCAACTGCTATACAGCATTGCCTGTTCCTTATCCAGGTGCTGACAGCCAGCCAAAGCAGGCTGAGCAGGTGCAGAACCTTGACCAGGTCTGTGTGCGTGGCAGGAGAATCTGCTGGCCTTTTCCTTCAGAGCAGTTTGATCTTGAGTGAAATGCTAAGATCATGCTAGACTGGGTGGTTAGGAGACCTCCTGTCGCAAACGTGGGGTGTAATGGTTATTTATGGAGCCCGTGAGTCCCCAGGAGCTCCTGCAGCATGCTGGCCCTAGCCCAATGCACTGCTTAGCCGTTCTCTTTGCAGAACTGGAGCGACAGCTGGAAGAGCAGAAGAAACTTGCCAAGGACCAGAAGGCGAAGTCCCAAACCATCCAGAACGTGGTGCTGATGCCCGTCAGCGCTCCCAAGCCCCCCAAGAGACCCCGCCTGCAGCGCCCAGCCTCCGCCACCGTCCTCAGCCCCTCCACCCCCATCCAGCAGCCTCAGTTCACGGTCATCTCACCCATTGCTATCGCTCCTGTCGGACAGCAGTTCTCCGTGGGCAACATCCCGGTGGCAACTATTAGCCAAGGCTCCAGCCCAGTGACTGTTCATACCTTGCCATCTGGCTCCCAGCTTTTCCGATACGCCACCGTGGTGTCCTCCTCCAAGACCAGCTCCTCCGACACGGTCACCCTCCACCCATCCTCCAGCCTGGCACTGCTGAGCTCAGCAGCCATGCAGGACAGCGGAGCCCTGGCGAATGTGGCGGCCGTGGTCAACCCCGTGGAACTGGTGGCCATGGAGTCCGGCCTCACTTCCACCATCCAAGCTGTGGAAGGCACCTCGGACGACGGGCAGACCATCATAGAGATCGACCCGGCGCCGGATCCTGAAGCGGACACGGACGAGTCGGAGGGCAAAGCTGTGATCCTGGAGACAGAGCTGAGGACTGAGGAGAAAGTGGTGGGAGATGTGGAGGACCATCAGCACCAGGTCCATAACGTGGAGATTGTGGTCTTGGAGGACTAGTGGGGGAAGGCAAGCATCAGTTTGGGGAAGAGTTGGGAACTTGTTTTATTTTGGGCTTTTTTGTTAAGCATCTTTGCCAGCCACCCCATTTGTTTCCATGGATATTTTCATTGTACTGTATATAATATATATATATATAATTTTTTTTTTTTTTTAAACAAAAAAGCTGGAGAAACACGTGAGACCTGGAAATGGCTCCGTCTCCGTGGAGCACTGAACAATACCGCCTGTTTGCAGGGTCAAGAAGAGACTGGATCTCTGCTGAACAATCCAACCAGGAGGAACTGGACAAGGGCTCCCGGCGCCGAGAGCGCGCCGTGGCCCAGCCACGCGCATGGTGCTTCTGCTCCGGGCCTGCCCTGGCCCCGAATATTTTATTTCAGAGAGACAATAACCAGTGGCTGGAGCGTTGAATTGACTGTGGGGAGGGGGTGACGGCTTTGGGGTGGAACAGGTACCTCATTTGTATTTTTATTTTTCCCGAGGGAAGGGAATTCTGTCAGACTCTTCACTGTCACCTCAACTGGGATTTTTTTATTATTATTCTTGCTTTGGGGAAGAGGACAGTAACCCTGCCTTTACTGTCCATATTCTCCTCCTCCACACAAATTGTTTTTATATCTATATTTTTTTTGTATTTGTTTGCTCTTTCCCTTCCCTTGTCCAGATTTCCCAGCTGCAAAGCCCTGGGACCTACTCTCACTGGTCTCGGGGTCCCTGTATCCCAATCCCTCCTCTTCCCGTGGCACTTTTCCCCATCCCTTTCCCCGCCTGGCCAGGCTCAGTGCTGCAGACGCCGCTTGGAGACTCCGAGATCACTTCAGCCTTTTGAATAAAGGCAAAAAAACATCAACTCGAGCTTAAAACTACAACCTCCCCCTTCACTGCTCAGCGCTGCAGGGACCTTTCGGGGTGTACAAAGCATGTTGTGCTGTTGCTTTCCGGGAGAGCTGGACTCCGGATCGGGGCAGCTTCTGTTTACACTGTGTGCTGGAGCTGCTCCCTGCTTGTCGCTACTTGTTTGGTGGTTTTATTTTTGTATTTTTCTTCTTTCTTCCTGTAATCTCTTGGCAGGATTAGAACTGGCACGTTGCTGAAATAACGTGCGCCCCGCCGTTTTCCCTCTTTCCCTCTTTTTTTTTCGGTGGCCGGAGGTCCCTTTGGGCTCCGCCACGGTGGGAAGGTGGAAGGGGGGGATGCGCCGGGTGCTGTTAGAGCTGCAGAGGTTCGGGAGGGCTGGGAGGGGAGGGAGCTGCTTGGCTGGAAATATTAAGCAAAACAACAGCAAAGGAAACACACCTGGGGAGGGCGGGTGGGGAGGGGGAAGGAAGATGTGTTTGGCTATTTTTTTGCATTAAAAGGAAAAATTGAACTACTCTTGAATGGTTTATTTGTGGGTAGGTGAAAGGCAGCGGCTCTGTCACCCCAGAGGCAGCACGGGATGGGCAGGTATCCCTCTGCCCGCAGCCATGAGGGGTGGTCGCTGCTGCTTGGACCCCCGGCCTCGGCCGGGAAGCATCCCACCGGTTTTCCGATGGAGGTCGGAGCCAGGTGGCGGTGGCAGCTCGCAGCCAGTCTGGGTGTTGGGGGGGAACAGCTGTGGGAGCCAGATCCTGTGGATTTTGGGTCAGGGGTCCACCTCCCTCCATGTCCAGCAGCCTTCACTCCATTCCCCTCCAGCTTGCCCCATGCAGGCAGCCCCTTCACTGGGGAGGGATGAGGTCCTTTGGGGGGACACCCCCCCCCCCAAAACTGGGCTTACAGCAGGTCCTTCCATCTGCCACCCCTGCCCGAGCTGTGCCCCTTTCTTGGCCGGGAAAGGCTGCTCTCCCGGCCCCTCGGGGGTCGGCGCCCAGGGAGCCCCTTGACGGGGGAGGGGGGGTCCCCCAGGGTTGCGATGACCCCCGGTTCCCCCCCCACCCACACCCCCTGGGGTGCTGGGCTGGGGGCTGTGCCCTGAGCGCGGGGGAAGCTAAAATATCGGGGTGTGACACAGCAGAGCTTGGGGGGAGAGGGGGGGGCTGCAGCCGGGCCTCGGATTTGCCATTTTTTGCTGGAAAAGCGCAGCCGGACAGCGGGGGCGCCTGGCCCTTTAAGAGCGCCCCCCCCTCCACACACACACCCCGCCTGCGCTCCCACGCCCGGCCGACAGGGGGCGCTGATCCCGCCGGTCCTCCGCCGGCCCGGCATGCACCGCGGCTCACCACCCCCC
>NW_010972953.1:5122188-5150649 GCF_000737465.1 Haliaeetus leucocephalus | reverse complement strand
GCCGGGCGGCGGCCGCGGCCTTCCCCCCCTCAGTGCAGCCCAGCCCCTCACACACACACCTCAGGGCCGCGCCTCCATTGTGCTGCGGCGCGGCCGGGCCTCCCCCCGCCGGGCTGGGCCGGGCCGGGCCTCCCCCCCCGCTGCCCGCCGGGCTCCCACTCGCGGCCGCTTCTCCCTCCCTGACTCACCGCTCTCCCTCTCTCTTTCCATGCCGCGCCGCCGCGCCAGAGACCCAAGGGCCAAGGCAACAAAGGTGAGAGCCCGGGGGCGGCGGGGAGGGCTGGGAAATGGGGGATCCGGCGGAGTTGCGCCTTTGGGGAGCGTGTCCGCGGGGGAGGGACGGGGAGGATCTCCTCCGAAATTTGCTGGGCACGTTCTCGGGTCTCCGCGCCTTTACGCAGCGGAGCGGCTGGGAGAAAAACAATCGGTGGGCTGTGAAGCCCATGGTCGTTGCTGGGGCTGGGGAAAGTTTGCGGTTAAAGAGTGTTTGTGTGGTGGTGAAGCGTCTTTCCACTCTCTGCTGGGCTAAGCATGGTACACTATGACTAGGGGGGGTTAGTTATAAGGTTTGTTTTTAAATACTTTAAGTTGGCAAATGTTCGAGTTTACCAGCAGAGTTCTTTCTAACCCTCTCCATCTCTTCCTCAGTGCAAAACGGATCTGTGCATCAGAAGGATGGGTTAAATGATGATGACTTTGAACCCTACTTGAGTCCCCAGGCCCGGCCGGTGAGTAAGAGTACCTGCTAATAGGCAGGAAGCACAAGAGCCCCAGGGGCTTCCTGCTGCTCTCTAACGAAGGCGTCCTTGCGCATTTCCCCATCTCCACTGATGGCAGTTTGATGTTTGCCAGCTTCTGTACTGTAATACGCTATTTTATACACGCATTTCTCCAGGCAGAAAACGCTGAATGCCATTAGATTGTGGTGGGTGAGGTACAAACGTTTTAGTAACTTTTTGAGGGTGTAAGGACTTCTTACACTTGGTGTTCAGCTCTTTTTTTTTTTTTTTTTTTACAGCGTAACTGTCTTGAAGTTACCATTTCTGCTCTTTCAGTTTTACTGTTATGACCTTGTTTCCTTGCTGGTTTCTGACTCTTTACACCGTATGAGGAGATGCACTACACTGCATTGTGAAATTGCTTCACACGATGCAGTTACGCTCTGAGGGCTTCTGGAGGTTACTGTCAATGTTCTTATCTCTCCGACAAGTAAACTGAAAATGCATGTCATGGGGTTTTCTCTGCTTTTCACCAAAAAACCCACAGAACACACATGTGATAAAGGCTGTTAAGGCTTTTTAGAACTTGAGTTAGAAGTTGAGCTGGAGAGCTTGTGATCAGCTCCTGAAAGTCAGACTTCCAGATACTTTTCCTCTTAACTTTCTATTTAAGATTAGGTCCACTGTTAACTGGTTTTTGTTTGTTTTTCTTAATGAGTGGTAAGAGAGTGACACATAACAGATGGAGTTCAGCTGATTAGATGGTACAAGTAAGCATTATAGATAAACATCTGTAATAAGACTGGAGCAGTTAGTTCATTCTCTTGGCTTCTCTTTCCTCTCCACTTGTGATTAGTAAGCATAAGCTGTTCTGGTTCTCCCTTTCTGTATTTTTTTGATCATTTTCACTAGTCACTCTATTTATTTTTTCATATAACGGTGATGCATGTTTTACTGGAACACAAGAACAGGTTTCTGTCTCAGTTGAATTTTCAACAAGTATTTTCCTAGTTTGTGCTAAAGATATGAGGCTTAATATTCTTTAAGTTCCTGTCAGTAGTTCATAATCTTCAGAATTCCACCTGTCCGTTAAGATAACATTAAGCTGCATTCAGCTCCCTAAAAAGGACAAGCCTAAATATGACCTGCATAGGGCGAGAGAGTGTGATTACTTTCTCAAGTCTTGAATAAAACTAGCTACTTCCGTAGTAGCCATCACTTAATGATGGGGTTTTTCTATCCCAGAAATTAACATCACCAATTTCCAGCTTCCTTCTACTGAATGTGGATGTATTTCCTGCAAAGTGTGGTTTATTTAAATCTCCTAAAGAGAATGAAGGTTACTATAATGTTAGAACCAACATGATATTTTACCCTATTTTGCATGTTTGATGAAGAACTTCTGAATATTTAGTTTCTTTTTGCGTGTGTCACACTGGTAGAAATACATTTTAAAAATAAGGAAGTGATTGGAGCACGCCCCAGGAGGTAGAGCAGAGCTGTTGCTCTAGAAATTCAGCAGGAGTGAGGTAAAACCACCATGTTAACTTTGAATGAAACTTTAGGGCAACTTTATGTCAGTTTCTCACTGTGCTGTGTTGCTTGTCAGCTCTCATCCGTGTTTTCACACTCAGTGTAATAGAAAACAAAACCCTAGGGTTCAGTCTGGAGAGGGCCACAGTTCTGCTGAGCCAACCAGCCAGGCTCAAAAATACAAAGGTATCAAAGCGTGCACCTCTTTTCTGAAGATGGGAAAGGGAGTTACAGATACGGCTCTGGAAAATGAATTAAATGCAGCCCACTGCTGCAGAGAAAGGCAAGTGGTTTCTGAAATTGCTTTCTGAGCTTTCCACATAGGCATGAGGTAACCAGGTTGTAAAGTTTCATGGCTTTTCATTCAGGAGTTGCTATTTCAGGTGCGACTGTTGCTAGCTTGTCAGCCAAGTAAGTTAGGTTACTGTGTATTTTAAAGCTCAGATACACAGTACCTGATTCTTCAACAGTTTAAAAACCAAAAATTCAGCAGCAACAATAAGTAAGCTTAAACTCTGGTTCTTGTCTGAGGTGAAGAGGAATAGTGAATTTGAGGAAATAACTGTACAAAAAGTCTTAGTCATTGGAGAGAATTAAAAGCCAGTGAAGTTTTATTTGCATACTAGTCAGTAACTGTGTCAGTTGTGCGAGTGCAGGGTAGCAGAGCGAGGTGGCGTGTTTGATAGTGAAGCATAGTTCTAGACATTAAGGTAGTGAACAGCAGCGAGCCTGTCTTAAATCTGCTTTCAGCTGGCAGTGCTCAACTGTTAACTCCTGTGCTCCCTTCTTACTACATGAGTGTAGCTGGTGAACACTCTACAGGTAATAGCTTAATACAGAGTAAGTTAAAATATCTCATGAAGGTAAACACACAATGGCATGTAAGAAAATATTTTGAGGGGACGAGTTTTAGTCTGACAGTGATGTGCTTCGTGTGCTTTGAGGGAGAAGCCTGTGGAGAGGAAACCATTACTCTGCCTGTTGGGCTCAGGTTTTAGGTGTGGGCCGGCATGTTTATGTTCCATTAAAGCTAATTTCCAGGAGAGTGTATTGTTACTTTTATAGTTGAGGGGATTATCTTTTGAAGAGACTTTGCTTGTTCAAAATAATAATTTTTTTTCTTTTTTTAAGTTTCTTCATTTGCGTTACAAATTAGTCAGTGTCAGTATTTGTGCTTTTGGACAGATTGAGCCCTAAAGACTGTTCATGGGTTTGGGTTTAGCTGGACTGAGTTCCTCAGTTAGTAAAACCATACCCTGGATAAGAGTTACTTTAGCTGTTAATTTGCTTTTAGGACCCCTTCTTTGGGAAAATGGAAAGGATGGAGAGAGCGTCTCTTGAGTTTTCACACATTCACACCATGAAGTACCACAGAAAGCTTTTTAGTTTTTTTGTTTTATTCAACGAAACAAACCTTGTCTTTGAAAACAGTGTTATATAATTCCTATTAATTGTTGTAAAGTTGGGGCTGTGTTAGCCCCAAACCTGTTGCTTTCCTTTAACTTGGTGGAAGGTGGAGAGGCAAACCAGCTATTTCTGGAGGGTGCCAGAGCCATCTTGAGAGCCTCCATAGATTTCAGTATGGCATGAAGTCCTTCGGGAGCTGCACTTGGCACGTGAAAACATGATTCAACGAAAAATGGAGTAGAGCCTGCTGCAAGCCAAGCTTTTAAATGGGAACTGAATCTGACTTTCATCTCATCTGCATTGGGTTGGCATGTAAGCAGCTGTATAGCATGAGGCTGTCTGCACACAGGTTCAAATTACTGGATGATAATGTCCATTAGTGTGGCTTTAACCGCTCCCCGGAGGGGGTGTTGGTTTGAATGCAAAATGACAGATGTTTTTCATGTAAGCAAATCTTGGTGATGTCTGAGAGTTCCCTAATTGTAAAATTAGGCATTTGTTTTTGTAACCTGAAGGCTACTTGGATGTTACAAAGGCAGACCAAGGCATGGAGCAGCCTTTTTTCCTCTCTGAATTTGAAGCCTACTTTCTTAAGCAGCTGCTGTCACCATGCTATAAAAGGGTCCTATTGAAACCCTATTGATTACTCCTCATTTTCAGGTGTTTTTTTAGTATGTGCCTGCAGCACTGGAGCAATTTGTGTTTTGAGGAGTAGGCTTTAAATCCCTGTTTCTTTGCAAGTTCTTGGAGTATTATGAGCTCTGAAACTTTAAATTGTGGGGATAAAGCTGTTTTCATGGGTAGTTCAGTTTAAGGAAGGCAATTAGGGACATTCATGATTTTGGCAGTGCACTTCCACTGGACTTTTCCTCCATATTCCACTTCTCTGCATCCTTCCCCCAAGCCCTCCCTCAGACAACAGAATAAGGGCTGATAAGTATGGTACACAGGCAAGAAAAGCCCTCTTCAGTAGCAGCTACAAAAAGTAGAAGATAATATTTGGATGCTAGGTAAGATACTGTTTTTATAGCCTGAGCAGGAGCTCTGGGGCAGTCCAGTGTCCAGTCCCACATCATTTATCAGGAACACAATGCGCTCCCATCTCAGCATGGGAATCTTGCTAAGCCTTTGTGTTTAATCTTTCTGGCAATGAAACCATTTTTAGAGCACTTGTAACAAAGGAGGTGTTTCAAGGCTGGGCCTGTTTATCTGCCCAGCCCTAAGGTAGGGAGGGGTGGGGCACGGGAAGTCTAACATAGCTTTTATTCCTGGTCCCTTGAAATTTGTTCAACTCATTCTAATTATTCAGTGCTTATTTTTTGGTTTGTTGTTTTGTGTTTTTTTTTTTTCCAGAATAATGCATACACTGCAATGTCCGATTCCTATTTACCAAACTACTACAGTCCCTCCATTGGATTCTCCTACTCCTTAGGTGAAGCTGCCTGGTCTACAGGGGGTGACCCACCCATGCCCTACCTAACCTCTTACGGACAGCTGAGCAACGGGGAGCCTCACTTTCTCCCAGACGCGATGTTCGGGCAGCCAGGGGCCCTTGGCAGCACTCCATTTCTCGGGCAGCACGGCTTTAACTTCTTTCCAAGTGGGATTGACTTTTCGGCTTGGGGGAATAACAGTTCTCAGGGACAATCCACTCAAAGCTCTGGCTATAGTAGCAATTACGCCTATGCCCCTAGCTCGCTGGGTGGAGCCATGATCGATGGGCAATCTGCCTTTGCTAACGAGACTCTGAACAAGGCTCCTGGCATGAACACCATTGACCAAGGGATGGCAGCTCTGAAGCTGGGCAGCACAGATGTTGCAAGCAGTGTCCCAAAAGTCGTTGGTTCAGCTGTCGGTAGCGGATCCATTACCAGTAATATCGTGGCATCTAACAGTTTGCCTCCAGCTACTATCGCTCCTCCAAAGCCGACCTCCTGGGCTGACATCGCTAGTAAACCAGCTAAGCAGCAGCCCAAGCTGAAGACCAAGAATGGCATTGCAGGTTCGAGTCTTCCACCGCCTCCAATAAAACATAACATGGATATTGGAACTTGGGATAACAAAGGGCCGGTGGCAAAAGCCCCATCGCAGGCCTTAGTTCAGAATATTGGTCAGCAGCCAGCCCAGGTGTCCCCCCAGCCTGTGGTTCAGCAGATCAATAACAGCCCACCGGTGGCACAGGCTTCAAGCGGGCAGCAGCCCCAGCCGCTGCCCCCGCCGCCACCGCAGCCGGCCCAGCTGCCCGTGCCGCAGCAGGCGGCTCAGCCCACCCGCTGGGTCGCCCCTCGTAATCGTGGCAACGGGTTCGGTCAAAACGGAGTGGATGGTAATGGAGTGGGACAGTCTCAGGCCAGTTCTGGTTCTGCTCCTTCGGAGCCTCACCCGGTCTTGGAGAAGTTGAGATCCATCAACAACTACAACCCCAAGGATTTTGACTGGAACCCAAAACATGGCCGGGTTTTCATCATTAAGAGTTACTCTGAGGACGATATCCACCGTTCCATTAAATATAACATCTGGTGCAGTACAGAGCATGGCAACAAGAGACTGGATGCTGCCTATCGCTCCATGAATGGGAAGGGCCCTGTTTACTTACTGTTCAGTGTCAACGGTAGTGGTCACTTCTGCGGAGTAGCAGAAATGAAATCTGCTGTGGACTATAACACGTGTGCGGGTGTGTGGTCCCAGGACAAGTGGAAGGGACGTTTTGATGTCAGGTGGATTTTTGTGAAGGACGTTCCCAACAGTCAGCTGCGACACATCCGCCTAGAGAACAACGAGAATAAACCAGTGACCAACTCCAGGGACACTCAGGAGGTGCCTCTGGAAAAGGCTAAGCAGGTGTTGAAAATCATTGCCACCTACAAGCACACCACCTCCATCTTTGATGACTTCTCACACTATGAGAAACGCCAAGAGGAGGAGGAAAATGTTAAAAAGGTAACTTGTTTGTCTGTCTCGGCGAAGTCCTGCAGGGCAGGAGATGGAGGAGGGCTGCCTTGTGCTGGACTAAATCTGGGGCCTGAAGCCATGGGCTTGTGAGCAAGCTTGGTGGGCATCAGTCTGCCTTTTGGCTAGCTGCGTGCTTGCACATGGAACCCGCTGTCCAAATGGCAGCCCCGATTTGGGGTGGAAACAGGTGCTGGCACCCCAGCAGAGCGGTGTGAGGAGGCTTGCCCAGGCCCTGCCTGCAATCAACTGCCGTTTGGTTGCTCTAAATCTCAGCCTTCCCCAAGTGCTGTATTCTAAACAAAATTTATTTCTGTGCTATTGTCAGCTCCTGGATCAGAACAGTTTAAAGTAGGAGATCAGTGGGGGGTTCAGGGAGTTGTTAGAAAACAGAGCCGGGTGTTTGAATAGCTGCCTAATCCACCCCCTACCCAAAGTGGGGTCAGTGTGACAGATGTTTCCCACCACTTGTAAAACCTTCAGGAACGGTAGTTCCTGTCCCTCCCCAGGCAATCTATTCCTACGCTTAATTATCCTTCCTGTTAGAAGGCTTTGTCTAATGCCCAACCTAAATCTCCCTTGCTGCAATTTAAGTCCATGACTACTTGTCCTCTCTCTGGCGGATGCAGAGTGGGTCGTTCTGTTCCTCTTGGCAGCAAGCTTGGCTGTATTTGAAGACGGTGGGCTGTCGCCTGTGTGGGCACTGCCTGCACTGCCCAGCAGCCTGGCATGTGAGCTGTGCTTGCTGCCTGCCTGCAGCTGTGCCGGCTTGCCACTTGGGTCTGTTGGCTCAAAGCTTGCTGTCACCATTGATTCGTTAATGGGAGGATTGCAAATTGAAAATTCTGCCCAAAATTCAGTGACCAGTGGGCCTTGAATCTTACTTGGATACAGCTGTGTTAAAGTCACCTGCAGCTGACCTTCCCCACAATAGGGGTCTTGCTCGTATTTGATCAAAATAGCAATTACAAATTAGCATTAGCACAGCTTTCTGGTAGTTTGCCAAATTTTCTGATGATCTCTTTAGTTTCAGCAATGGGGTATTTTCCACCCAACAGTTGAAGAACAGAATTGGGAGCTGCAACTGCTCACTGTGACAGTGAATGCAGGTTTTTAATTTTTTATATATTTTACTTGGGGCATTGTCTGTATAAATAGCAACACCCATACACAAAGGTGGTCACGTTTTGCGGCTGATACCCTAGCACTTAACGGTGCTTGAAGAAAATCTGTAAGGGAGGAATACATTGCAAGGTGTGGAGGTATAAACTTGATTTTTGTGAGAACCTGAATATTTTGCGTGACTTCACATTGTAAAATTGTTCCACTTGGTATCCAGCCTGTACTGAAGTGGTGATTTCTCTTTTACTAACTGAGATTTTGAATGTGATCAGAAACCTAGTCTGTGCAGGACATCTTAGGAAGTGGGAATTCTCACATGCTCCAGATCTGACTTTAGGAAGCAACAGTTTGCAGTGTGAGAGAGGCAGGCCTTGGCACAGTGGGAGAGTGCAGGGCAGGTGGGGCTTGGATGATGAGAAGAGTTAATACTGGGTAAATGTAAGCAGGTAGCAAGCAGAAGGAAGAGCAACAGAGTGGAGAAGGCTGGGGGAAAAGTGGACAGACCGATGGTCTCTTCTGGAAAGCTGCTGCATTTGCAAGTTGTTTGTAATGCCTGAAAATCAGTAAGATATTAAAAATGTGGCTTAGCAATTTTCTTAAAACTGTAAACCACCTTTATTCATCTTTCTAATTGCATTTTGAAGTCTCCTCCCCTGCTTTCTTCAATTTCTTTGAGACATGCTAGTGTATGAGGGTCAGAAGCAGAAACGGTAGCTGATCGATGTTCAATGCGCCAGCGCCTCCTTTCTAAATGATGTTCGAGTTGATTCAGTGTGGCACTCCATTGCGGAAGCGGTTGATTAGGAAAACATTTATTCTTTGAGAGGGAACTCAGTCATATGTCTCTGGAATTCATAGGCAAGGAGGGAGTCTTGTAGATATACAGTTGGTGTTGGCTTTTTACCATTGACTCACTCTTTGTTGCATGCTCAGGGCCCCTGCCCTGTAATATCCGGCACAGAGGAAGTGACTTGGTCCTTCTTTAAGCAACAGTTTGACCTCCTCGATTGCTTGCTGACGCAGCCTTGAAGATGGTTGAGGTTTCTGTAACTGCTCTTTCACGGTTTTATTGAGAAGCAGTCGTTTCTGCTCATGGAGGTTTGGGTTTTTTTCCTGGAGTGAATGCTGATGGCTACCCTGGGACTGTGGGTGGCAAAAAAAGCCCAAGCCATGCTATATCTGCTTTGAAGCATCTCAGGTAATCACCTGGATTAAAAAATATATCAGAATCCAGACTTGAGGCCCTGGAAAGTTAAAATGCTGCTCTGGTAGCAGCCGGTGGCGCAGCTCCCTGCCTGCGGTCTGTCAAGCTGCTTTTGTGTCAGGGAAATCCCATTGCTACCAGCTCTTTGTCTCTGCCACCAGTATTTGGATGGCGGCGATATGTTAATATTCTGCATTCCTGTTCCTTGAAGCTTAAATGTCTCAAGGTTTGGCTTGTTTTGAACTTCTAGCAAGCTGTAATTGTTTCACTTGGCTTCAACTTGCCTAAACCTTTGTCTGATTTGCAGTTTGATTCCTGCTTGCTATCCGAGCAGATGGACGAGCTCTTGTGAAAGTCTGGGAACTCTTGAATGTTCTTTTATATTTCTCACTGTTAGAGTCACTTCAGAATTCCCTAAAATAGTTCCAAGAAATCATAGGAAAGAATGCTTAGTGTTTGTGCTCTTCCTGCTGGCTGGTGAAGGGGGGGTAAACTGTTCAGTGTTGAAAACACTGAAATCATGCTCTTGCTTGTCCTTTTCTGTTGCCTGTGCCCATCTTGTCATGAGAGACTAATCTCCATTTCTTTCGAGTGTCTTGCTTTTGCTCTACTAATCCAGTTTTTTAAAAGGTTTGGATGTTCTTCTGGCCCAAAATAATGAAGCTGACTCCCAGTGCAATCCTACCTGAAGCAGTTTAGGACTTCTTGAAACACATAACAGCTGCTTTTGTGGCAGAGCATGTCACCAACTTCTTCCCTGTAAGGACTGTTTTATCTGTGTTAAAAAAAAAACAAAACAAAAACACAAAAACCAAACAACAACAACAAAAAATCCCTAGCCCATAGTAATATACTTGTATTTCTAGGAATGTTGCAGTGACCTCAGTGTAAAGATCTTGGATAGCGATCTGCTTGTACATGAAATGTTAGCAGTTTGTGTTCATTGCAGCAATGAATGTAAACTCGTAAGAGAAGTTTATTTTGGTTCTTCTTCCTGTTGCCTTGCCCAGGGTTGGGGTACTCAGCTATTTGGGGGTTCCAGGGATTTGGGGAAGGCTATCCCATGAAAACCAGTCCTGTCCTGTCCCTTCCAGGGCCAGAGTGCTCAGTTGTGAGGTTTGCAGTTGATAAGAGACACTTTGCATTGGGACTTTGGTCGGTGTTGAGTCAGGATGTGCTGTGCAGGATGGGGTGGGTTTTTTGTGGGTTTTTTCATGCTGAGGTATGCTAGCCTTGAAACGGAAAGGCATGATTTGCCAGACTGGAGCTATTATTTCCAGAAATGTGCTGCTTTGTGTCTCAGCTGACACTGTCTGCGGGTTAAAGGAGTATTAATAGTGGCAAGTGTCACTGCCCCCCTTAGAAGATGTGATTTAAGGGAAAACTAAGTGGTGTTATATGAGCCTATTGGAAACTAGCAGACTGTTTCACAGTTGCTGTAAAAAAGATATGCTTTCCAATGTATTTTGCAATGCTCTTTTTTTTTTCCTTCTATTTTGTAATCTCAGAGGGGAGGAAAGCATATTTCCTATAGGATGGGCTAGCGCTTTTCTTCCACTGTTACGGTCATCCTGGCTAGTGCTGCATTTGCTTTGGTTTTACCATATCCAACAGGACATATCCATATCCAAACAGTGTTTTTGACTATAAGATTTGGTTCCTGGATATTGCATATCCAGGCAAAGCCAACTGTTTCCTATGACAGGAAGGGAACATGGCTTGCACTCGCACATCGCAGTTCTTTTCATTCCGTGAT
The DNA here is from genome assembly GCF_000737465.1 of Haliaeetus leucocephalus. NCBI lineage: Eukaryota > Metazoa > Chordata > Aves > Accipitriformes > Accipitridae > Haliaeetus > Haliaeetus leucocephalus. The sequence continues at coordinate 5,139,959 of NW_010972953.1, read as the reverse complement.
CCCAAGGCTGTTTGCTCTTTCTGCTCCAGATCCTGGCCATAGTGAAGTTAATTGATTGATGCACCAGGACAGAATTTCCTTGCTGCAAATACCCTCCACTGTTCAGCAGCATACACGGTTTCTCTCAGTTTATTTCCAGGCCTTTTAAATTCTGTACATGTGTGTCTGTGCTTGTATATTTGGCCTGTAATAGAGGAAACAGAAACCATCCTATTTAGTTTAGGAGTTTGGTACTGGCTGTTTGACATAAGGAGTGCCTTGTTCTTGTGATATCTTTAAGACAGCACTACAAAGCACTTAGTGCATTCTTGCATATTTTTCGTTGTGTTCTAGCTTTGTTTAAAGGCAGGAGAAAATGGGAGGGGAAGGCTTAGATCTAGCTGGTGCCCTAATGCTTGTTCTCTGCTGTAAGACAGGGGACTTTGTTTCCTCATCTGTAAAACGGGAGCAGCTGGGAACCATTTCACTGCAAGTGAAGTGGAAGTTGAGTGTTGGAAGAGTAAGCCTGTTGCACTTGCCTCATAGCCCTGCCTCTCACTGTTAATACCTTGTTAGCAGTCTTTAAAACAGTATTCTAATGTAACATTTTGTTAATATTATAAAATAATAAAATATGATGTTATAAAACATAATGTTTAAAGTCAACTTGTTGAAGTTGGTTTAAGGAGCTGTCGAGATACACTGTTTAAAATTGTTTATCGAGGACTGGTAGTGGGATTCGGAGCTGTTTTCTAGTCACTGGGCCAGACGCAGTGCGGACCAGATGCAGTGAGGAGGTTTTGCGCCTCTTACAGGTATGGCCTTGAGCAGGGGGAGTTTATTTCATGTCCTGTTTTTGTGAACTTGTTCCCAACTCACTTGTTGCCCACATGGTGTGGGCAAAGCATCATGCCCTCTCCCATCCATATTATCTTCACTTTGGCTGGGTGATTTCAGCTCCAAGTTGCAGAATACCCTGAACTGATCGTTCTTATAAATAATTAATTGCATGCACAATGAATGTACTAATGACTTCAAATGAATGTCTTAAATTAAAAAAAAGGTTTTCTTCCTTCAGCAGTTAAGTTGAAATTGCATGTGTGTGGCTTGCAAATTCCCTAGAAACAATGTGGAGGGTTTGGTATGTGAGAAGGGAATGTGTAAGGTGTCAGCAGTGGTGGCTTTTTTTGTTTTTTCTCCCACGAGTTCTGACTAACTTACTGACACTGAGGTTAATAGCTACTGACACAGGCCTTGTGTTTCGGGTTATTTTATTAACAGCTGCTTCTCCAGAAAAAGTAGTTTTCCTTGGAAGATAAGTGTTTGCCAGCCATTTTGCTCAGTGAAAGCACCAGGGCACGGTCCTTTTCAGTTCCCTGGATTTCTGTCTGGTGCAGAAGTGCAGTGGGTCACAAGACATTGCTGAAAGCTGATTAGGATCCCAGGAAAACTGTTGAAGTACATTGATACATGAGCCTTGTATGTATGCAGTACATCAAGAATAGCTTCATGCGCGCTGTTCCTCACTTGTTCCTAATGAAAATGTAATTCTGCAACAGTGTTTTTTCTGAAAGTTGCTCTCTTCTATTTCCTGTAAAGTGTTATGTGACAGGTATTTGTTTAGGAAGCTTCTTGTTCTGTACTGCATGATCGTTTTTGCCACAGTTATTAGAGTCCACTTGTTTTCCTGGATGGTCTTGTTTGTACCTGATAGTAATTGTACTATCTTAGGGCTTTGTGAGTTAATGAACTAATTGCTTAGTGGTGCAAAATGCTGGATGCATGCCAGCTAGAACAGTGCCACCCTGCTTTTACTGTGGCGAAGTTACCCAGGGAGGTCTCCGTTAACAAGGATTGTCATTATCCAAGCTGATGACTGGGATAGAGAGTTGATTGTAGCTCCTTCCAGTGACTAGCTGCCCAGTGTGAGGCTTTTTAATTGACGTATAAGTCATGTAATACTGCATTTGAGCAGTTAATAATGAAGCGTTTGGATTTTGTAATCTGTCCTTCAGCAAGAACTTGGAAATTAACTTGGAATAATTTCTGGTTCCATATGATTAGAACTTTTTTTATTAAGAGGACAATGCTGAGCTCTCTTTTATTGTGGTTAACTGCAGAGCTATTTCTTGTAATGTAATACCAGTTTAGAAGACTTAGATAAAATCTACCCAAAACTCCATCTTTTGTTTCTAATCTTGGGGGGGGAAGAAGCCACACTTTTAGTTTCCTTCCCTATGCGAATCTGTACATACAGGGAAGGCTCTGCTCTCTTGGCTCTGTTATTTGTAATGTGATGCCCTCTCCTGTAAAATGACTTAAGAGAATTTCCCATTGTCATCTGCAAACTTTTAAGAAATTGTGAAGTCTTGATCATCAACCTTTTGGCTGTTGCAGGCTAGCCTGATGTGGGGTTCAGCCGATTCGAGTGCTATGATCTTGATATGTTTAAAGGAGGAAACAAAAAAAAAAGAAATATAAAAGTGTGTTCCAGTGAATACTGCTTTGTGTTCAAGTGGCAATAAAATGAGGGTACACATAAATGGCTATAGGGAGTGTTGGCTCTTTTACTTGAGCTTGTGAATTCAGCTCTTCATGGTTGACAGAAGTAGGCAAATAGATCTCCTCTTGTCCTTCCATAATACAAAATATTGCGGTGTGTTTTTCTTGTGGCGTGAAGTATTTTTTCTGCCTTAATTGGGATGTAGGTAGTATTTTGGTGGCAAACACAAGAACAACTGTAGTGGGTCAGGCCATAACTCTGTGTAGTCTAATGTTGCATCTCCTTTGGCTGCAAGATCTGCAGGTCTGCTGGACACGTAGAGAGACATTGCTCAAGCATCCTTGCTGTCTTTTTCCAAGTAAAAAGCTCTGTGTGTAGCTAAACAATAACATGGTCAAGAGCAAATGCCTGTAAGGACACATATTTATGCATCTCTGAAGGTTTTCCTTGCCTTTAACAATTTGTGGCTCAGGAGTTTCTTTGACCCAGAGGATGTATCTTTGTCTTTAATAGCTCATGATTTCTCTTCATGCCCAAGATTTTGATGCATTCCTTGAGCATCCTCAGGATCCTGCAGCAGCAAGTTCTTCAGCTTAATTATGTGTTGGGTAAAGAAACACATCCTCTTGGTTTGCTTGGAGTCTGCCTTATGTGATGCTCCCTAGTTCTTGTGCTGGAAGAGGTGGTGAGCAGTAGATTTCCATGTCCTCTCTGTGCCTGCTCTGCTTTTACAGTTGTCTCTCTTCCAGGCTCGAGAGCTAGAGCATGGTAGCTCTGCAGATGGAAACCCTTCTGTCCTTTGCTCATCCCTATTGTTCTTCTCTGACCCTTTTCCAGTTCTTCTGCAATGCCCGTAGAGACAGAGGAGGAGAGCTACGCACTGTTCAGGATAGAGGTGCAGCTTGGGTTTGTATAAAGGCATAGTGATCGATCTATTCTGAATTATGTTTACTTTTCTTGGTGGTAGGCATTTTCCTGAAGCTATAGATTGTAACCCTGAGCTCGTGTTTCCAATTGTTAATGGTCAGTTTGGAGCCTGTCATTTTGGAGTTAGGACAGTGCTTTTTTCCCCGTGTGCATCATTGATTTACCTAAACTAGACAGACCAAATTTACTGTCATGTTCAGCTGCTTTTTCTCACAAAGTCTTCCATTTCTTCACAGTTGGCTGCTATTTTTATTACCCTGAATAGCTTTGTATCATCAATAAACTTTGTCACTTTATTATTCACTCCTTTTTCTAGATTTTCTATGAATACATGGAACCACAAATTCCAGTGAAGCTCCACAGGTTTTCTCTGCACAAGATCATTCAGTCCTTGGCATTACGCTTACATAGAGTGACAGAGGACAGCACAAAGGCATTATTAACTCTACAGCAGTGAAGATTTTGAAACATTAATGTGGGGGTCCTTCATTTTTCTGAAGAATCATGTGGCACTCGTTTTCCAGTGCTAATCCTTGCTGCATGAGCTATGATTTAAGATAACCAAGATCATGAAACACATTTCATGTAAACCCAAATGAGAAGGAACACTAGTGTGTTTAAAAAAAAAAAAAAACAAAAAAAACCAAAAAAACAAGACAAAACAAACCCTTACTGTATCTGGTGTAGGTCAAAAGTGTGACGTGATGCTCTGAGTGAGCCTCTGGTAAATGCTGTCAGTATTTCAATGCTATTTGCTTAAATTTTCACACTAACCATTCCCATTACTTTTCATCCATGCTATTAACTTTCTTCCCTGCTTTGTGAGGATTTTGGTGTGGACAGATAGGTCAAAGCCAAGTGCCCCCCTCTGTAGTGGGGAGATTCAGCTGCCCAAATGGGAAGTGTTAGCAAACTGCAAAAAGAAACATGGCAAACTTCTCATCCCTTGCAGTGATGGGGAAGAATAAAGACTCTGGTTTCAGATAAGGAAGATTTTTCTTCCTCCTCAGGGACTTGAAAGGACTTGTGTCGTCGTTATTTTACTTGTGCTCCAAATCCAGCAAGTCCAGTGCCAGTCCCTAGTTGGGAGCCCAGTTGTCCTCACATGGAATGCCAGTGGGAGTCCTCCCAGGCTGTTCTGTGTTGCTCTTTGCTCAAAATATTCATGTATGTTGTTAGCTTTTTTCACCATTCTATTTCCTGCACAAGTTTTTCCCTGTGGGACGAGGCTCTCTATGGGAGGGTAGTTATAAATGTTTATGGGAATTGGGCTGCTTTATTTGTGCAATCAAATGTGATGTTTAAGCAAGAAGAGGTTCCTTCTTTGCAATTGGTTGCATCAGTTTTAAAGGTGCCTTGAAAGATGCTAGAGAACAGTGGCATGCCTGTCAGTATCAGACAGCTAGGATCACCTCGCTTGTACAAAACCCACTGCAGGGAGCAAGTCCTGGCACTCTTAGTGTCTTCCTTACCCCTCGCCCCAAGCTAGTTGCTCTGACATGGGAATTCAATGTCTGATGTAAGGTGCGTGGCCACTATGGTGTTTTAAGTTCCCTGGTGTTAAGGCATGTTTTGGCTTACAGCTGTACCTGAAGATTGCATCTTGCTGTTCCTTATTTATTCTCCGTGACTTCATATCCTTCTGACTAAATGGTGAGGTGACTGGTGTGTAGCAACGCCGCAGTGTGCTCGGGTTTCGAGAGAAAATCAGAACTTCCTAGCTGCCCAGCCGTGGATGCTCAGAGTGGTGGCAGGGGACACCCTGTTGCTTCCTGCTGCTTTCTGCATTTTTGGGGGCAAAGTCTGAACTGCAGGGGCTGACCAGGCACAGCTGCATCCCTGCTTGGCTCATGCTTTTTCAGTAGTGCGAGTTTGCCCCTTTTGGGGTTGTGTGGATATTTGGGTTTGATCTGTAAAACAAAAGGTCTTTCCTGCTCTGACAAGGAGTCACTTTTATTTGTATATCTCCTGTCTTCATTCTTGGTGGTGAGCTCCGTTACGTGAACGGGAGGTAGGATGAAGGTGTCTGACTATAACCAGATGCCTGTATCTGATTTTTATCCCCTTTTGTAGGCAGACTAGGATGTAGCTTTTCTCTATAACTTTGGTGGCTTTCTAATGCTGACAATAGGAAAACCTCATATTTGGTTTGTAAATGAGTTAGGACTCGAGGCTGTTTGTAGAGCAGATGAGCATAATAAAGTGATGCGTCGTCCATTGTTTGTGCTGACTGTGACCGTGCATTGAGCTGATCCTGCTGGGAAGGCTGTGCTGGGCATGTCTGAGGCAACAGGCTACTGTAACTCCTGATTTCTAAGGCAAGTCAGAGGTTTGCCTCAGAGACGCGGGCACATGGAAATCCTGCTGTGTTGCTTTGCTAGGGTTGCATCCAGTGCGTGACAGGCAGCGGGGTTGGGAGGAGAATTCAAACAGCAAAATGCCGCATCGTTGCAGCAAGTGTCATGGGCTGAGTTGGGCTGTTGAGGGAGGTGTCTGATGAGCAAAAGTTGTGTGTGCGTGTCTGAAGGCTAGTATTTGATTGCTCTGATGGTCTCAGCCCTTTGGAGAATGATACTGGTAGCATAGACTGTGCTCTAATGAAGTGATCTCCTGCTGTTCCTTTGAGGGCTCTTACTGGGTGAGTGATGTCTTTTGCTTGTAGTTCCTTTTCAGTTTGAAACTGAGACTGCTGCCTGATGTCTTCAGGCTACTACGCTGTGCTCCAGGTCAGACAGGTCCAAATAAACCGTGGTTTGTGTGCTGCACAGCTGGGAGCCATGCTTTTGGTTCTTCTCCAGGCCCTCCCTTTGATTATAGCCTTCTATTTCCTCATCTGTAGTGTGGCAATAATATTCTTACCTTTGCCAGAGGAGTACTGAGGTGGAATGTTTGTTATTAATGAAGGTAAGAGCTTCTGAACAAATGTGCAGCGTTATCACCTATTGTCATCATTTCTCGGTACCAAACCCTTGAGCCTTTTGTTGTTGTTGGCTCCCCACAGTGTGACTAGGTAATGTAATCTCTCATCAGCCTTCTCTTCCAGCTCCTATCATTACTATTATCAGGACCTGACTTGTGACATTGCTGCAGCCCCCCCTCGGGACAGCAGTGATGTGACTGAAGTGGCTTAAGCGGGATGATTACAGAGAACTCCTACTTACACACGCTTGCCTTGTCTGAGCCTGGTGCTTCTAAACACCACCAGCCCAGAAGCACGCTCGCAGTGATGTGTGGGTGTCAACACTTGATTTGAGCGATGGCATGTGTCTTTCTAGTCATCAGCGTATCACTTTGCACTTCAGCCATTTTGGTGCTGCTGTATTCTTGCCCCTCTGGTTGCTGAGCAGTTTGATAGATGGAGACAAGAGTCTGAGCTGGTGTCTTTTTCTTGCTCCTCCCACGTGGATCAATAAGACATGGCCCAGGTCTAATGAAAGCGCAGCCAAAGAGAATAAAACACTTCTGATGGAATCTCTTTCCTCTCCAGGGACTACATGCCAAAGCAAAGCCCAGCGTGTGCATGGAGGTGCTGTTCCGTCTCCTCCTGGGCTGTCCTGTAGCTGGCTGGGCTGTGGGTTACACCATCCCCACAGGCCATGATTTTGGAGAAGGATGAGCCAGGAAGGACGAACGTTTGCAATACTGCTAACCTTTGCTATGTGTTCTGGTAGATCTGTTTGCTTCTTTGCTATGATTTGGCTACTCACTTGTTACTCCATAACACCCCAAGGACCAAGATCCGTTCATGGGATCTGCTGCAGTTTCACTGGCAGATTAGACAGTGTAAAAATCCTTCAGGCCCTGGCTGCCCCCATTTCCCAGGAGGAGATGGCAAGAGAGTGGCTGTGAATCTCCCAGAGAAGAGCAAGAAAAGCAATATTGAAATTAGTAGAGAGCTGTTCCTTCCCTGCCATCGAGCCCTGGCAGCAGTGCCCTCAGCAGCACCTGCTCAGCTGGGCAGAGCTCTTGGCTGGCCACCTCAGCATCTCCCAGGGTGGATGGAGACTTGGTTGTGCCTAAAGCCTGGCTCTTTGCGGAGAGCAGGGCAGGACAGCCCAAGGTAGGTGTTGAAATCAGCCTCTCGAGAGCCCACAGCAGGTGTGGTTGGATGTCATGCTGCATTTTTCTGTGGCAAGCTTCTTAGGATACTGTTTGCAGAGGGGAGTGGGTAGTTCTGTGCTGGTATTTTGAGGTTGAATAGCAGGAGGTTTTAAACAGAAGACTAGGTTGAGAAAAATTGGGCTATAATCCACGCTGAAATTAAGATATTCACTTCAAGCATGTCTCTGGTCCCCTCTCTAGCTTGGGGACATCTGCTCTAGCCTCTCTTTTGGAGGTGGTGCCTTCAGTTCTGGCACACTGGGATTTTGAGGCGGGATGGGGGGAGTGTCACTTTTGCACTGAGGCTGGGTCCTGTTGCCTGCTCCCTGTGTTAACCATACGCTGGCCTTGGGAGCAGCTTCACCTTCACAGTGGGGAGGAGAAGTGACTAATTGGGGGTCCATCTGGTCAGCTACTGGGGTGACGTGCCCAGCAGGACCCTCAGCTGCTGTCTGCAGCCAGCCCAGGACGCCGACCCTGGCTGCTGACAGAGAGGGGGAGCGATTGAACCTGGCAGCCGGCTGATCCCATGTCTGTGTTCGGGAAGACAGAGGCATTAGCTCAGGCAGTTGCGGCTTCTTCCCGAAGGAATGCGTCACGTTGCCATCTGTCCTTGTTTAACTTAACGTGCTGGCTGCTGAGCCAGGCAGCAGAGAAGGAACAGGGCTTGGCACCTTCCTTTTGATTTGTGGATTTCCCTGCAGAGCATGTTTTACTTCACGTTCAAGATTGGCTTTGCTTCCCACCATGGTAGGGGTTTTTTTCTGTTGTGCAATGGTGGCTTTTAGCAACCGATAGCACCTGCAACAGATTTGGACAGACATACTGGAGAAGAGGAGAATTAAGTTGACTTATGTGGGGCAAATATTGTTGAAGAGAATGTGTGCCTTCATCTAATGCCTCTCCCCAGAAGACAATCTGCACAGTATCACATAGGGCTTGCTTTGTTGTCCAGCTCGTGCAGAGCAGTTCGAGCTGAAGCCTCCTTGGATCACCATGTGCATGTGGCTGAGGGGCTGCCAAAGCCTTGGGTATTGTTTCAAGCTGGATGCAAGGCCTCCCTTTTTGGGAAGGTTTCTAAGAATAGATGGCTATGCATGCTGTTAGCCTGGGATCGAAGCTTCTTGGAGATGAGCTCTCCCCGGATTTAGCAGTGATGGCAGAGGACATTGTTTCTTCAAGCAACCCACATGCTTCTGGCAGAGGTTGCATGCTCCCTGTGCCAGCGAGCTGATGAGGTGGAAGGGAAGGTGCCTCTGATCACCGAGGTAATGTGGGGCAGGGGTAAGTGGGCAGGCAGCTCTGCTGCTGCCCTGATGTCGGGGATGCAGGCCCTGGCAGAGTAGCAGGCTTGCGGGAAGCATCCTGAGCTGAAACAACCAGATATCGGTTTCAGAGCCCTAACAGTGTCCCTTCTCTTTAAGTGACATACCTTAACGCAAGGGAGAACCCACATTGTCTTGCTCTGCCAGCGGGCACCTACTGCAGGTGTTGCTTTGCCGTGGAGGTGGGATGGACTTGGCATCTCTCAGGACTGACTTAGGTGGCAATTAACTTGTTCCACCACTGAGTGTGGGAGCCAGAGCCAAAATGCTGTAGTGCCCTTCACACAGGAGACTGCAGGGACTTGCCTGTGCTTGGAGAAGATGCAGTTAAGAGGCAGGGAGGAGCATCAGCCAAGAGCCCTTTAGCTGTTGACAGGTTTTATTTTTGACGTGGTGTCATATGATCTGGAAATGGCACTTTGAACGTGGGCTGGGCAGCTTCTTTTAACCCTTTGGGATAGTCTAGACCCACTTCTGTGCAAAGCTGCTGGGTTTGGGTTTAACAGAGAAGAAACTGTGGCATGTGGTGCTTGGCACAGGAGAGGATATAGTAGCCCTTGGTGCCTGGGTGTATTTGGTCCTGTGTTGCCTGTTCAGCTTGGCACAAATGTTTGTCTGGACAGTGCGTTCCTTCAGTGCTGGAGGAGAGATGTAGGTGAACATCAAGGCGGTGGTAGTGGCACTCAGTGGGAAACAAAAACCAACAGGTTCACAAAGCAAGTGAGATGCCATCAGTAGGTTTCAGAGTTATCAGGTGTTCTGCTGGTAGCTGTGGGCTATTTCAGTCCCTGCAGACCGAGACAGAAGTCAGTACTCTCTAGGTTTGAGCTGCAGTCCACTTTGATGCCCACATGGGAATTCAGGTGAGGCTGCAAGGTCTGTGCAGCACCCATCGTGCCCAGAGAGCCGGGCTGCCCTGCTCTGGCAGCAGCTGGATGCAGGCAGAGCTGTGTTGCGGGCCCTGGCGTTTGTTCCTCGTTTCCCCTCCCTTTCCCCCGATGCAGGGGCTCTGCCTGATCCCTGCAGCACTCCCAAGTCCTGTTCCCAAAGCTGCCCAGGTCCCCAGCACAGAGCTGTGTTTTGCCCCAGTGCTGGTTTCCAGCCTGGCAATGGCTGAGATGTCTTGTGGGTGCTGCGGGTGCGTGCCCAGGAGCAGGCAGCTTTGTCACCCCCGCTCCCAGCCTGTACTGACTGCAGCTGCAAACTTCAGCACTGACCTAGTCTCACTTCTTTTTTTCACCAATTCTTCCTCAGTTTGTCCTTCTTGGTTGTTAGGGGTTTTTTTTTTTTCCCCTGTTCCTCTTTATGCTGTTAAACCTCTAGCTTGGAGCAGCCTGGCGATATCTGTCCCAGGGAGGGCCCGTAACACTGCTGAAGCATGCTGCTGTGAGCAAGGAGAGAGGAAAAGGAGCAGAGCTGTAGTAGCAACGACCCTCATTAAGGGGAGACGTGATGAGCTGGTAGAGCCAAGCGGTGTAATACGTCATCACGTTAGCCATATGCGGTCGCAGTACCTCCTTTGCAAACAGAAATGCTCTTTCTCGGACTTTGCTTGCGTGGGACAGGCTTCCATCGCAGATCCACATGTTGAAATGCTGGTGTGTGAAAGCGGTGAATAAAATTTGCTCGCGGCTAACATGTTCCTTTTTTTCTTTTGCAGGAACGCCAAGGCCGTGTCAAGTAAAAGGCCATTCCTCCCACAGAGACTGCAGCAGAGATTGCATCCCAGCTATCTTTCAGAGAGAGAAAGAAAGAGCAAAAATATCCCAGAGAGAATTAGGACTTTTTTTTTTTAATTTCATTGACTTCAAAAAGACTCTTACAAACTTGCAGTTTAAAAAAAAAAGTATTGGAATTTCACAAGACATAGACTTAAAAAAACAAAAACAACAAAAAAAATCCCTTCTAGGTAGAGTATAGGTAAAAACTGTCCCCTTTCTTTTGGCTTTGGTTGTGATTTCAGAGCATAAGCTTTGTTTTTTGTCTTTTTACTATGTTTTTTCGGATTTTAAAGTCCGTAAGTGGCATATGCCTTTTTTTTCTCTGATTTTTAAACCCCGACGCTTCCCTTCCTTCCACCCCCTTGCGCCTCCTTCCCCTGGTTTTGACATTTGCACTTGGAACACCGAGTTGTAACATCCACCATGGAAAGTGGAGTAACTTTTTTCTTTCTCCCCCCCTGGCCTGGAAGAGGAGGAATTCTACAAGGAAGTTGGGGTTTTGGCCTAAGAAGAATTGAACAGAAATTGTCCACGAGGTTGTGTCTTAAAGGTGGTTCATTTTTCTCTGACCCTTTGTTACTCAAAAGTCAAGTACTAGGAGTCCTAAGAAATGTTCTGTTCTTGTGCATTATACAGATTTACAGATTAAGTCTGGATTAATTTGATTTTGAAAGCTGAGAACAGTGGTAAAAACTTGTTTTGTTTACAGGAAAATGAATTTTGGACAAAAAAAATATTGTAAAATGTGTAGTGAATATGTTTCTTCAGTTTCTTGTTAAGCCAATGAGGAATGGGCGTTGCCTTTCTTTTCACCATTAATCACTTCTCAATAATAAACGTGAGATCCTGTTGAGCATCACTGTTGTCTGCCGCTCCCTTTTCAGCGCTTGCCCGGTCCATGGCATAGCAAGGACGTGCATCTCGTTGTTTCCCCTCTGCACAGCAACTCAGGGGTTCGCTGCTGTATTAATACTGTAAAATAATGAGTGAAGTCTGGTTTTTCCCTGGGTTTGAAGCAGGGTGGTGTGACCTGTCTCTGGGCATCCCGAGCTCAGTCCTGTCACAGTACCGGGGCTTTTTCCTGGCACATTGGCATTGGTTTTGCTCCTTGATGTGGGAAGATGTCCAGTGGTGTGGTCTGGCACTGAGGCAGAGCCCCTGCTTGCCCCCAGCCAGCCCTCCCCAGGGTGAGAAGGGCAGTGCCCAGCTAGCCTTGCTCTTCAGGACTCATTCCCATTTCACAGGTAAGTTGGGGATTATCCAGCTCCTTCAGGTGTGTGAAATGCAGACACCTGCTCACATCCCAAATTATCTCCCCTGGGAAAACTGCTTGTGGTCAAGAAATAAAAGAATCCAGGTTTTCTTGTTTTGGCAGTTCAGAGGGAATAAAAGAGCCACAAACGAATCTACTGTCTAAGCCAGTAACAGTGCTTTAATTGTCGATAATGGGTTGTTGTCAAGGAAAATTGTGCTATATTGAAAATATCTCAATTATTACATCACAGTTGGGAAACACCTGGAAGCAGCCAGCTCTGCTCTTCTCACCTTGGGTGGAAAATCAGCGTGGTGAGCCTTGCTTTCCCATCACCCTGTTCCTGCACCACGCAGGACAGCAAATACTCACAAGCCTTGTATGCACTCACTGAAAAGCATGCTTAATTTTTTTTTTAATTTTTTTTTTTGACTAATTCTTGCTTCTGAAAAGCAAACAAAACCCAGCTCCAAATAGCCCGGTGTGTGTTGGGTGATGACTTGGGCTGCTTCCTGGGGGTGATTTGGGCTGGTGTTTCTGCAGGTGTCAAAAGCAGTTTGTGGCCATTTGCATTTTATTGGGATATTTTACTTGTTTTCTCTGGAAGGATTTCTGTCCTTTTAGTTCTTTGATAGCTTTGGCCTCTCTGTTCACCTCTGAGCTGACTGAAAACCCAAATTCCTTACTGGTGTCCTCCTGTGTTTTCAGATGGGGAGTGTAAAGCCTGTGTCATTTGCAAAGCTGGAGGAAATCGGGGCAGAAACTTGATTAAAAGCCCAAATTAAACAATTTGTCTTTTGAGAGAATCAGCTTTTCTGCTGTGCCTGGCAGGCGTTTGCGTGCTTGGTTTCACTGTTGGTCAGACACTGTTCTCCATTTTGGTCTTCAAGCAATGACCCAAGAGAGAAGGGAGAGGAACAGGAAGATGTGATTTGAAAACCCCAAGGCTTCAGATGCAGGTGTAGTACCTGCAATTATTTTTACATAAGAAAAAAAAAAAAACTATTCGCAGGTCATATCCGTGTCCTCCAACCTGGGATGGCCCCACGCTGGCATTGCATGCTGCTGCTTGAATTTCCCCTTATGTTTAGCCGCATGAGAACTGAAATACTCTTTTTTTTTTTTTTTTTCTTTCCTCTTTTAAGGCAAAGCAGGTGAATTGCTGGGATGTTGCACTCGTGGTGCCTGTGTTCCCCACAGGATTTATTCTGCAGCGCCTTCAACCTTGGCATCACTTCCATGGAAACCAGTCGCCTCCGGGGCTGTGTGTGGGGATGGGAGTCCGGCGTGCCCAGGGACCTGAAACAGGCCCATTTCACCCCAAACTGGAGAGGGGAGAGAAAAATAGGTAGTTTTCTACATTGCTGGCTGGCTGTGTTCCTCCTTTCCTGTTTGGGAGACCTGCGGGGCTTCTGGAGGGGAACGGAAGGTATAACACCAAAATTGAGCCTAATGTTAAATATTAGGAGGTTGTTTTTTTAAAGGAAGAGGCCAAGTGCATGTCCTGAAGGGTAGAAATAGTCCTGGGAAAAAGGGGTAGCTTGGATGCAGGGGAAAAAAAGTGGGTATTTGATGCACGACTTGGTTGTACCTGCTTCTGCCGACCCTTCTGAGGATGCTCGGAGGGCAGGACTAGCTAGGAACTGCTTCAGTCTGGACCTGGTCCTGTTCTTGTCTAAACTGGGACAAAAATGGAAACTTCTAGTGTGTCTGAGGAGGCTTCACTTTCAGTCAGCTGCAGTGTGTCTGTGCGGGGCAGGCTTCAGGATACAGGCAAAAGAAACCCAACCCTTCCATAATTATAACTGAAGGCCGTCTCCCTGTGAGCGTGGCACAGGTAAGAGCAAAAAGGTATTTATTACTGCTATTTCTTGGGGGGGGGTGGGGTGGAAAGAGGGCAAAATATTTGCCAATGGTTCCTTGGGCTGTGTGGGGAAAGGGATCCCTGTCTGGATTTTACCTACTGATGTCCTGCTCTCCCCTGCTTAGAGGGAGGTGAATTTCCCCTGCCCAAATCCCCTCGCTAGCAGGGTGCAGGGGCCGGGATGCTTTAGGACACGGTGGCTGGGAAGCAAAGGACAGATGGGAGCCAGGAGCTGCGCTTACCGGCTACCAGCAAAAGAAAAGCCTCTTTGCAGCTGCGGTTCCTGGAGTTGTATAAACCTGAGCTTGGCTTTTGCACAATGGGTCCACGCAGGGACTCGTTTGGGGTTTTCCGAACTGTTTGCAAACACCCCGACCCCCTGGAAGGGAACAGTTCAGCTGAGCCCTGGAGGCAGCAGAATCCAGGCAGGGGGGTTTGGAGGGCAGGTTTCTGTACTGTGGTTGGGCACCCAGCGCTGCTCTCGCTGTTGGCACCATCTGCCGCTCTGCTCCTGGTTCATTTGCTTGGAAAAAGGAAATTGCCAGACGTCCCCATAAGCCTCAAGGCTTCAGATCCAAAAGGCGAAAGCAAAAAGCCCTGCAGTGGGTGCAAGCAGCAGTGCCTGGGAGGGTGCGGTGGCACAGCCACGCAGGCATCGCGCTGGTGCTGCGTGGTTATGTACTGCTGCAGTGCATGGTTGTGCACCGCTCTGCAGCATCGTGCAATGGGTCTGCACCGCTGTGCGTGGTTGTGGCATGGCTGTACACGGCCGTGCGTGGTTTTGCGTGGCTGTGTACGGCTGTGCGTGGTTGTGTGCTGCTCTGTACCCCTCTGCGATGCTCTCCCAGCCTCTCTGAGCCATTTGGGGGCTGCAGAGCACTGCAAGGACTGGGAGGCAGTGGTGCTGGCGGGGAAGGACAAGACACTTTTAAAATAAGCATCTTTGATGGCTCCAGGCCGGGGCAGAGGCTGTGAGCGGTATGGAAGAACCTGGTGCAGTGGCTGCAGCCCTCTCTCTGTGGCCTCAAGTCACTGACTGTGTCCTGCAGGGACCCCAAAATCTCTGCCCTGCCCAGCATCCCTGGCAGATGAGGGGAACTTGGGGGGGGTCTGAGCATCCAGCTCCCACTTGGGCGATGCTGAATGTGCAGCTGGGCTGGAGCTCAGCTCCTTCCCCAGGAGGAGGGTGGGTGCTGCATCCCCGCTGCCAGAGCAGGGACCCCTCCACGGAGCCATGGCAGCTCTGCAGACCTGGGTGCTCTGACAGTCCCCATTGGGTGCAGTTCCTGGGGGACGTGCAGCTCTTCTGATGCCCGGTGGGTGCCTTGGGAGAGGGGAGAGACCAGTCCGATCCGCTGCATCCATGCGTACAGGGGAGCACCCGTGTCCTCGGACCACCGGAGATGAGTGGGGTGCAGGGGTGCTGAGAGCCCAGAGGAGTTAGCGTTGTGCCTGGAGCTGGCTTGGGGGATGGCGTGCGTCCCCGTACATTTATGGATGAGATCCTTTATTGACCAACTGGCCCCTTCCCCTCCCGGCTGCCCTGGGACAGCCCTGGCCCTGCAGGTCACCTCCCACCCCAGGGGCTGTCTGGTGGGGAGCCAAACAGCAAGACACGGTCTGTCCCCCAGCTGGACCCTCTTTTGGGGGCTTGCAGGGTGTTTAACAGCTGTCGTTGGTTCCTTCATTCAGGCCTTGTTTTGGTGGCAGGGAGGGGATGGAATGCAGCACCTGGTCCTGCCCCCCCTGAGTTTCGGGTGCCAGGGATGGGAATACAAAGATCTGGGATGAGAAAGGAGTCTGTTGCCTGCAAGGACATCCATCCAGGTGCTCGGTGTCTCCACTGCCCTTGCTGTTCTCCAGAGGGCAGGGGGGTACCCCAGGCTGCTGGGGGGAATGGGGTGGTTGGGGCGCACAGGGCCCATGGGACGACAAGGATGCAGCAAACGTGGTGGCTTTGTGCTGCCGAGGCTGCAAGTGGGTCCTGGGAGAGATGCAGGGCTCGGCACCGAGCTGGCCTGGCTGGAGGGACGCTGGCAGCTACGAGCCTTGGGCGAGACACCGACAGCAGCAAATCCTCAGTGGTGAGACACTAGTCCTGGGCGAATTGCTTGGGAGGGGAGAGCAAGACATGGGGAAAAGTAGAGTCTCCTTGTGCTCTGTGCAGGGAAAGCAGCAAAAAGTATTCTTGGAGGGAGAAGATGTCAGCTCTGCTGCAGCCTGTGGTGATGAATGGGTTCCTGGATTAGTCCTGGGGGAGCTGTAATCCCAAGAGCCCAAAAAGCATCTTGCTGGGACAAACACAGATAAACCTGGAGCTGCAGGAAAGGCCAGCTGAGGTGGGCTGGGGCAGTGATGCTTTCCCTCCCATGAGTGATTTATCCAGCCATTCTCCAGCTCCGGGGGCTGCAGTGGGTAAAACGTCCATCTGAAACATGGCCCCCGGGAGTGTGGGGCATCAGCGGCTGCTCCGGGCTTGGGGTTGAGGTGGGTGGGTGTATGTCAGAGGCGGCTGGAAACACGGGAGAAACAGCGGCCCAGTGGGAATGCCGGGGCTGCAAAAGCATCTGGGGAAAGTTTGGCTGAAAAAAACTCTGGAGCAGTCACCGTGTCTCTTCCCCCATCAGTGGGGAGCTATGGGGAGCAGCCGGGTGGGAAGCTGGTGGTGCAGGGTGCGGAGGGGCTGGGTGGTGGGATGGGGACCGATGCCTCCCCGCTGCTCCTGACTTGCCGGGAGAAGAGCTGTGTTGATCCTTGTTCTTGTTCTCCTCTTCCCCGGCTAATGAAGGCTCATTAAGGGCTTTCGGCTTCTCCCTTCCTCCAAAATGTCCTCTGTCTGTGTTCCCCCTTCCCACACCATCAGTTCCAGCACCTCAGAAGGCAGCAGCAGCAGCTTCTGGAGAGAGAAAATATGGGAAGGGTCCAGGGTTGGCGCTCTGTGGGTTGGGGGGGGGGGATTTGGAGGTGCCCTGGGCTTGCACCCCCTCTCCTGGGCTTGCATCCCAGTTTCTGGCAGAGCTGGGTGGTCAGGATGGGGGCCAGCTTGGGGGTCCTGGTCTGCCCTCATGGTCTTGGGTGGGACTAGATGGAGTCGGGGGCAGCCGGTGGGGTTTGTGGAGCGCAAACAGGACTGTATAGAGTTGGCGGGGAGATGGGGAGGCTGGAGGGATCCAGGGGGAGGGGGGACAGGAGGGCTGGGGGTGCCAGCGCCCTCCCAGCCCCATTCCTCCCTGAGGGTCCCGCAGCGTGTTCCCTTACCGGCCCGTGGCAATGGGGTGTTGCTGCTCAGGCTTTTTGGCATCTCCCCACTCCTCCTTTGGCGAGCTCGTGCCCCCCAGCCCAGGCCAGCCCCCCCCTTTGGCATTCACCACGTGCCTTAATTGCGTGACGTTAAATCAAGGTCTGCAGTGAACACAAAACGCTGGGGCTGATGGCTGGGTGCACGCGGCAGTGGAGGAAAGTCCTGGGGTCCCTGCTCCATCCCCAAAACCTCATCACCCCCCTCGGCCCCGGGACCTCCATCACCCACCCTGCTGGGACCAATCTGTTCCCCCCCCCAGAGCAGGCACTGGGGGGACAAAAGTCACAGCAGATTAGGGGACTGGGACTGCCCCCATCCCCTGTCCCTATAGAAGCCCAGATGCATCACCCTCACCACCGACCATTTAAATGGTCCCTCCTTCGATTTGAGGATCACCAAGTTATCGCAACTCAAATAATATCACGTGCGCCAAGTTTTAATGCCTCTCTGTGTCAGCTTGTCCTGAGAGACCGATGTTGGGAATACCTAGGATTTTATATGTGTCCCAGCTCGAATCCTGGGAAGGGGTATTGTAACTCCCCTAACCAATACTACTGTAGTTATTGGGGATGTGAGACCATTGCCCCTGCCTGGATTCCGGGTAGTGGTAGAGACAAACACCTAAAAGTCCAGTGGGGTCCATATGGGTGCATTCCACCGCAAGCATGGCGAGGACATGGAAATTGTCAATACCTTTTCTTAAATGTTACCAAGCCCCAAGAAGACAGTTGGTTACTTGGAAGAGTTTGGGGAATAAGGGACACAGAACCAGGGACAGACAAGGGGGGCCTGATTCTC